>NW_013952436.1:3024533-3029746 GCF_001266775.1 Austrofundulus limnaeus
TAATCCAGGTCACAGAAACGAGTCATGCACTTGAGGTCAGAAAGCAGGATTTTGTTAGGAACGGTAAACTTATCTCTTGGTCGAGGAAGGCTGGCGTGGGTCGATGGCCGTGGGTCCGATGGCAGAACAGAATCAAGGAGGGCAGAAGCAAGAGGCAGTGGTCCAAAAACAAAAGCTGAAGTCGTTACCAGGTAATCCGAAAACCAGAAGGTACCGTTGGGGGCTGAGGCGAGAGACGAAGAACCGAGGCACAGAAACAGGATCGTAACCAGGAGGACAAGACGTGACATGAGTGCTGGATTATTACTAGACATAAGTCGTTCACAGATCTGGCGCTGAAGCAGTGAGTGAGAGGAGCTTAAATACTGAGTGGAGCAGGTGAGTGTCATGACGTTGATTACTAAGACCCAGGTGCGAGGAATGAAGTATTTAATTGGTGATGGCTTGACATGATTCATGACACTAACAAGACAAATAATCTTATACATTCTGAAAACAAGATTATTATTCTTACACAATCAGTTCTTGTTTAGTAAATCAGTCTGAAAAAAAGATCAAAAAGACTTTTTGGCTGATATAAGGTTTTAAAACTTGGTTGGGTGGACTGTTTTTGCAGTGGGGGAGTCGGCTCCCGTCGTTCACTTCAAAGAGTCGGCTCTTGGAGCCTAAACGTTCGCGACCGACCCATCACTGCTGTCCAGGTGCCGCTCACGTGAACACGTTCAGAAATGAACCCAGCAGTGTGGAACCCAAAGAGGAGTGGGCACACCTGTGTGACAGATGTCGTATCAAACATAACAAACTGAATCAACTCATTTTATTATTTCTTTAAACTATCTACAAAGTAGCTGTTCTGTGTCATCAGTAATATTCCCTCAGTAATAAATCTGTTGATTAATCCTGCAGTTGCTCACTGATGTCATCAGCTCATGATCATTTTCTGAGCCATAGAACCACGGGTTGCTTTGTCACAGGTCAGTCTGCTTGGCTCTGGCGACTCAGAGGGGGGCTCACGTCGCCTCCCTTCCCACCTTTGTGTTTTTTCTGAATGATCTGAGGAGGACAGAACACACATCAGTCCTGAACTGAGCTGTCTTATGAATGAGACTTTTATTTCTGTGGATTCTCAGTCAACTAGGACATGGAAAATTAAAAGAATGAAGACAAAACAACTTGAACAACAAGATTTAAACTGCACAAGGATGGTATCAATATTCAGGGGATTCTGGTGTTATCAGTCCATGAAATGGACGTTATTAGGCGTTATCAGACCCATACAATGGCTTCAGAGGGTCCCTACTGTGCCTTCTAGGCTTCAGACTGTCCCAACAGTGCCCCCTAGTGGATTAATATATCAATGACAATGAATGTGTAAATAACCAAAATAAATTGTAATAAATTTTTTGTGTCCGTGTTGGAGTCAAATCCTGGTCTCCCACTTTCTGGTCCAACACTCTACCCATTGCCCTGTTGAGAGACCACAATACAGTATACCATTGTCGTAGGTTAGTGCTAACCATGTCATCTGCTCTAAGGTTAACCTTGGTGGATTTAAGCCTCATATTAACCAGATAGTGGTTTTATGTCTCATATTAACCAGCTGACAATTGGAAGCCATTCTATGGGACTGATAACACCTAATAACGTCCATTTCATGGATGATAACATCCGAAGCAGGTGCAATATTCTGAATACTTGAATTGATCTCTCAGCCCCACCTCACTGAAGTAAGTCAGACGTATCAAGACATGAGCGTTCAGACTGAGATCACTTTGGAAAACATCAGATACAGTTTGTATCAGATTCAATACCACATACTGAAAAGACCTGAATTGAATTTTAAAGAATCAGATTTGTCACATTCAGACGGTCAGGAAAACGTGACGTGGGTCATATCTGCCCTGCAGAGTGAGCCTCAGAGTCTCAGGGTCTTTTGTTTTATTAACATCATGAATCTTCTCAGTGTGTCATTGTGGCACTCCCTCCTCCTCTCTGTCACAAATCAATCCTTTCTGCATCTTCCTGCTGCTGGAGAATAAAATCTTTGTTGCTTTAATTGATTTTCAGATTGTGAGACATTTGTCAGGACTGGTGTTATGTGTGAAACACTGGTTCTTTTCATGTGCTAATGAAACGACACAGATGAGTCAGTGTCGGCTGTGTGGATTATAAACACTGCTGTTCATCAGACCACGTTTATTTGCTCTAATCAGAACTCTGACCCACTGACTGGAGAAACCACACTCATGTTCTGATGACAGCTGATTGATGCTCATCACTCACTTAGGTTTATAATTTCATTAGATGTTCACCACCAGCGCCTCTTTTAGTTAGCTTTGTCTTAAAAAACTATAATGAAGTATTACAGTAAAAATAAACTACTCTACCCATAAAACATGTTCTCTCCCAATGCAGCAATCGCCCCCACCCTCTCTCTCATTTGATTGATGTTGCACTGACTCGTCCTGCTCCAACACCCTGACGGGGGAGGGGTTAGTAGTGCCTCTCAGGTAGCGGTTCGTGTCGACAAACTCAATAACAACAAGTCTGTATTTTGTTGTCCCAAACATGTCAACCTATTCGGATGTTTACCTAGATAAAAAGCCTCGAAAATACGTAAATTTAGCAAAAAATCCATACAACTCGCACCCATGTGGGGGGGCGTAAAAAGTTCAAAACTTATTTCTAGCATCAGAACAGGTTGGAAGATGGCTGTATGATGTTATTGTTTTTTAAATCATCCTATAGGCTCTGACATGTTAGATAAATTTGAAAATGAGGTTTTGAAAAAATCTGTGAGATTGCTCTATACGTCCGTATACCTGCAAAATGATGTAAACTCCTTATAACTTACGGACAATCCGTACAAGTTGACATGTATGTTGTTTTTTATTTGCTTTCTGGGAAAACAGCTCAGCTTAGCTTCAGCTAAGTTACGCTTCAACTTGCCTAAGGCACCAAAATGGCTAGAGCCAGCATCTGTCTGATAAAAGCTGTGGAGCTTTAACCAGGACAGATTGTTGATAAATACGTTGGATGAGTGACGAGTTTGACTTTTTTTCTGCATTGTCGGCTGTAAGAAACTCCTTGCAGTGACGTATGCTGCAGCGGGAGGGGGGTTTCCCAGGAGCTCGGTGCGGGGTGTCTCTGGGGCTGTGAAAGGTCTGTGTGAAAACAAACGTCGAACAAACACATGACCGCGTGTCGACGTCGGAGTGAGTATGTTTCAGACTTTATTCCTGGACAGGTTGGAGTCCATCAGGGCTGTCTCCTGGGTCTGGTTTTGTTTCCGGTGTTAATGGACAAAATCTCAAATTAACCATGGAAGGAAGTGGTCTGGTTTGAGAACCAGAGTCTCATCTCTGCTGTATGCAGATGATGTGGTTCTGTTGGTGTCTTTGGGCCAGGGCTGTCAGCGTGCACTGGTTCACAGCTGAGAGGCAGCTCCTTTAAGTAAAGTTTTATTTATATAGCACCTTTCGCAGAAATAAATTCACAAGGTGCTGTAGATTCAGGAAAGGGGGAGGGGGCAGTTAAGAAATGCCCATTCAAGACGACATACAAGACAAACATGGGGGAACAGGTGAAACCGGTCATGCAGCAAACAGAATACAGAAAAACTAACAACCACACAAGGGAAGATGAGGGGAAAAAAAAACATCATATTATATCAACAATGTGACTCACTATGGTGTTTATAAAAAAAACCTCTGCATAGAGCAGATTTATTAGCCAGAGAAGTTAGTGAGTTTAGTGGTGTGTGTATCTGAAGCCATGAGTGTTGTATGCTTGTGTGAATATCTGAAGAATGAGCCAGAAGAATCGAGTCCCAAAACCAGCGCAGCCATAGTTCAGAATATGGATGGTAACTGTTCATTCTGTGCGGCCCTCAGCCTGCTCCAGGAACCAGATCACAGACAGGTGTGGAGGGGAGGTGTGGGGCAGACCCTCAGTTGACATCATCATCCAGGAAGAATTTAGTCCAACAGCTCTTCAAGGCCGTTGTAGGGGAGAGACAATCTGTAATCAGTTGTTTTGGGAACAGAAAAGTCAGGCAGACGATAACAATTTTCCATCTGCTTTAATGTCTGCTGGTACATCCCTTTTAAGTCTGAGACCAGGCTTCTCACCTGGAACAGGTGGACCGCTCCTTTAGATCGGGGTGGTCTCGAGCAGAGGAAAGCAGGTTTCTGGGATCATTGTTCAGAGTGTTGGTCTGACCAAAGCTTTCATCTTACTGATCCATCTACCTCACTGATTTTCATGACCATAGAGTTAAATATCACTAGACTGAGCCCCGCCTGCGCTGGAGGCCATCGTAGCAACTTTTAGATTAACAGCAAGCCCAACTGGATCTGCCACGATTTTTTTGTAATCCTTTTACAGTAAATATAATCTTTAATTATGTTAATTTCATTCAAAAATCATGTAAAATATATAAGAAAGAATGATCTAAACCAGACCTGAAGTCAGTCAGTAACTTTAGCGAGTAAAAAAAGATCAGGAACTCAGTAAAAGTCAAAGTCTGAGCAGATGGGAAGGAGAAAGACTCAGGGACAATGGAGTAAAAAAGGTAAGTGATGTTTATTTGCAGCTGGAGGGTCAGAGAACAATCTGTACAAGGAGGAGGTTAATATCAAATCCAGACAGAGAATGAGCAACTTTAACAGGTCTGAGGAGATCCAGCTGCACAGAGAGGAGAGAAAGGGTCCAGGACGATGGTGGAGTACGATCCTCTTCTGTTGGAGCATCCAACTGACATGTTACATACATTAAATAGATGATATACACTCTAATACAGAGATTCTTAACCCATGGGCTGCGGCCCACAATTGGGCCGAGAGTGCCACCTTGAGGGCCTCAAAAGAACAACAGTTTTTAACTTTGGGCTGCAGAGGGCCGTGGGACCACATTGATTTTGAAAAAGGTGTAATACACTTTCTCACCACTAGTAGCAGTAGTGCACCACTCAGATGTTTAACAACTTTTTAATATGTAGAAGAAGAACCTTAGAAACCTGCTGAGAATGGAAACTTATTTTAAATGAAAAGTAGAAACAAAAATGAAAGTAACTCATCAAAAACCACCAAAGTTTGTCACTAATATGAAGAGCAGCTTCTGGTTCTACCATGCAAAAGTTAAAATGTTTTATTTTCATTTGTACTTTATCTAATTTATTTTTTAGGGGTTTTTTGTATTTGAAACATTTAAAC
>NW_013952436.1:3030127-3034963 GCF_001266775.1 Austrofundulus limnaeus
TTGAAACATTTACATTAAACTTTTTAATTTATTTATTTTATGCCCAAAATTATGTTTTTTGAATTGTCTATTTTTATTACTGTTTATATTTAAAAAAAAACATATATATTTGTGCTGATAAGCTTGAATGGTCTGACTAGGGGTGTCCCGATCCGATATCGATATCGGATATCGGTCCGATATCAGCCAAAAAACGAGTATCGGATTTTATCAGCCTGCATGAAAAATGTCAGATTTAAGCGCTCCGATATTAGCAGTTCAATCCAGCAGTACACTGACTCCGCTCCAGTGTTTCTATCCAGCAGTGCTTGGATCCTGCTTGTAGCGCTCACGTGATCACAACAACATGCTGCGCTAACAAGTTAGCAAGAATGTCGGCAGAACTTTCTATTTTCGTCGGAAACAGAGTTGCAGCTAAGTGTAAAGTTGTCACGCACAAGTTTTCCGAGGGGAAACACAGAACCGTGAACGTTTTAAACCGGAGCGACAACTACTCTCCACCCTGGCAGCAGCTTTGTGGTTTGGCTCGGTTCGTTCAGCCTCGGTCCAGTGACCGCAMACAGCCGSKCTGTTTCGGAACCTCCTCTCTGGTCCGGTCGGTGGTTCTAAGCTGGCAGAAGCGAGGACAGCACGCTTACAGTTTTGACATCCCGTGGATTAGCTCTGGGATTGATTGACAGAAAAAAGGAGAGCGCAGCTTTTGTTTTGGAATATGAGCGCGACATGAGAGCAGTGATAAAAACTGCTCCCTGCAGGAGCGAGAGGCTAATCTCCACATGATGCTCAGAAAATGCAGCAGTAAGAAAAGTAGCTATCAATTTAAATAACTAATTCTTACTATTTATTTTTTGCTCTTGTTATTAGAGTGATGTTTAATCTGTTTGCACACTTGTTTGAGTGAAGATTAAGTGCAATGATCACGTTGTTTTGGTTACAGTCAGTAAAATTGGAGCTGTGGACTCTTAACTTTGAACAGACAATAATGTGGGGGTTTTTGTCCCCACCTTCAGTTATTCCCACCATAAAGCAGCACAAGGCTGACAAATGAAAAAAAATAACTGGAGTGATTTTTAATTATTTTACACTTTAATAGTACATTTTGTTTTTATTATGTTATTTGTTCAGGGTATTGTAATTTATTTTATTTATTAAATTGTATAATGTTCTTCAGTTTAAAATGTAGATACATTGGTTTAAAATAAATGGGTCAGTTTTTCTCATACCTACTCTTTTTCACTGTTTGATCTGATCAAGATTTTTCTAAGATTTTACACTACAAAATAGGTAAAAGTGTGTGACATGTACTGTTATGGTAACGGGTCAATATCGGTATCGGCTGTTATGGTAACGGGTCAATATCGGTATCGGACATTTCTCAACGTTGTAATATCGGTATCGTATAGGAAGTGAAAAGTGGTATCGGGACATCCCTACTGTTGACTGACCTTTGTATTTGTTCAAATAATAGTTATGGGCAGGTTACAATATAAAAATGTTTGTTATAATCATGTCTTGTGATTATTTGACAGGAGTTTTACTTTTAAACTCTAAGTGTATTTAATTTAGTTATGATAGTTATGATAGTTTAGTTATGATGTAAATACAATAAAAATTAAACCAATATTTATAATAATTATCATTTTTGATCCATACATTGGTAATGTCTGACTGGGCCTCGTGTCACTTTATGTTCAATAAATTGCGCCTTGAGGTCACAAAGGTTAAGACCCCTGATCTAATATAATAAAATAATTTATTATTTTTAACAGATTTATGCATTATCAGTCCCTCTCTAATATCTTCTCATTCTCTCATGTAAAACTGTGTGAGTGTTTTAAAGATTTTTCCTGCAACACGAACAGACTGAACTCTGCAGAAGGTCCAGCTGGTGGTCCAGGCCGGTCCGTTCTGCAGAGTGCAGCTCTTCTCTCTGTGACCATGTGAAGCAGGACACACAGTGGGTACTGATGCATTGAAATAACACTGTCATTATTATTCCAGCACTCAGCTCCAGCAGCATCTGGGACATCTGGGCAAACAGACCCATGATGAGAGAGCAGCACCTGCAGGGCTTGGACACATGTTCCAGTTCAAACTGCCAGCTCCTGACCGATGGCTCCATGCTGACCTTTAGCCCCTCTAACTCTGGGCCTGATGCACTTTCACATGTTAAATATCTGCTGGAAGCTTCTGAACAACAGTTGTTGTCCTTTAACTCTGTGATAAACAGCCTGTTTGTTTGTGTTCATCAAAATTAAAGTGCCTGAACATTAGACTTTTGGTTGTTTTATAAATCCTTCATGTCAATTAGCTCATTGTGGTGCCCCCTGGATGCAGGAGGACCCCACTGAGAGGCTTCAAAAGGACTAGCCTGGTTAAAACCAGACCCTGTCCTTCACTTTGCTTCGTACGAGGGTCTGGACTTGATGCATAGAGAATCGATTTCCTGCAGGAGGTGTGGCCTCTGCTGAAGTTTAAAATGATTGGATCAGTTGGCTGCGACGTATGTCAGTGTGACGGAGGCTAAGCTAAGAAGCTAACCGGAAATCACGTGTGCTGTAAACAACCCTACTGAGAGGAGAAATATACAGAGACAAATGAGACGACTGTAAATGAGAGCTGCTGCTTTGTCAGACTAATTTATTTTAATTTGAAGCCTTATCAACACAGACTGGCTTCATTCACTTCCTCCACTGCTGTATGCTAAAATAACTAGCAGACACTGAGCAGAACATCGACGTCTTTCAAAACTCCTCCTTCTGTTCTCTGATTGGTCCGGCTACAAATCTGCCAGAGAAACCCTTGTCTATGGGAGAAGTCCCAGACGGAGCAGAGAAGGAAACTAGAACTGAGCGGAGCTGCAGGAAGGAAAGGACCAGGCTACTAAAGGCCCGGTTATCTGAGCTGGTGTTCAGTGCAAAGATCCAACAGAACCTTCCTCCTGAACATTAAATCCCAGAAGTGACCCACTTGTTCTCCTCTCCACTTTAAAGCCTAACCCTTTAAAAAATAGTCAGAAAATTCTCATTTTTTAGAACTGACATGTTTATTGGGCCTTTAAACAAAATCCAAATAATTTTTGCCACATCACTTTGTTTATGATTTATTTTTGTATCAAACCTGATACACTGGGCTGTTTTGGTAACATTTTGCTCACAACAAAGTTAAATTAAGAAACAAAAGACAGTTTTGCCCATAATTTTTAACACGTTTAGAACACTCTAGGAAGTTTACTTCTTTGTTTTTTTAAGTTTTTATAGCCATTTATTTCACTTAGTGGTAGACACAAATACAGTTTCTGTCCTTGTTCAGGCACAGATGTACCTTACACTTTATAAAAAATACCATTTATTATCATATTGATGACATTTTCTTACTTTCTTGTTTCTTTTCTTCAATTTTCTTTGACATCTAACATGTAAATATTTAGTCAGAACAGCGTAGAGATTATAATTTCAAAGGAAACCACTGAAAATAGTCAAAATGTGTTTTCAAATGTCATTTCAGTAATTAATCAATCATCCAAAACAGTGTGTGGTTGTATTGTGGCAAGAATACTGTTGATTAAATTACTAAAATGTCACATGACAATTCAGGACTGGAGCACCTTATATACCTGCAGTATCAAGTTAGATACACAATTTTAACACGGTTTAACTGTACTATTAAAAATATTTTTTAAGTAATTATCATTGTTTCAACACAGAAAGTATTTTTTCAAAAATACAAACAATATTGATGTTATTCTTACCATAACTTTTCCAAAATTAGCTAAAGTTTTCCTGAAAAAAATCGTGTGGATGACCTCATGTCAGCAGACATTTTGAAAAGGCAAAAAAAATAAATAAATAAAAATAAAAACAAAAAAGTTCCACTTCCTGCAGTACACTGTTAATCCACCAGAGGGCAGAATACAGGTCTCACATCATATACAACAGGTTTTTGAGGAAAATATTGATCACATTGATAAAATAAAGGTCACAGAATCCTGCGTATCAAATATGATACAGATGGTGAAACTGTCTGTGTTTGGTTTTGCTCAGGTGTGTCCAACACTCTGTGGGCGGATTGTCAGCCCACAGCTTAATCCGTTGTGATTTAGTCTTCTGTTAATCCAGCTCTTTTTGTCCTCCGTCACTGAGGCCAGGGACTCAGGAATGCTCTCCTGTCCTCCCTTACAATTACAGAAAGCTGTAACTTTCACAAAGAAAGACTAAAATACACCAAACTTGATAAAAATCATCCATGTTGCATGCCGACCATACCATGTGGTCATGTGATATCATCTAAGCCCCGCCCTCTAACAACAGAAAGTACCTTCAAAATGATGGAAAATCTGTGTAAATAGAATGAATGAATGAATTTATTATTTATGTGAGTGTTAATGGGTGAATGTCTGTAAGTGTAAAGTGCTTTGGGGTCCGGAGGGACTTGATAAAGTGCTCTATAAGTTCAGTCCATTTACCATTAGGACAGTGTGCAATTAAAACATAAACATGAAAACATTTGATGCATTACACCAGATTTAGCCTAAGGCTAATTTACATCTGTAGTTCTCCAGATAATAAAAACAAAATAACATTGAACAGTAATAAAAATAAGAAAACAAAATAACAGAAAATAAAAATAATATCAAATAAAAGTTCGTGAGGTCCTACAAGTACCTGGGTGTTCACCTTAACAACAAGCTGGACTGGACTGACCACACAGCTGCCCTCTACAAGAAAGCACTGRGCAGACTGCATCTCCTGAGGAGACTCAGGTCCTTCGGTGTGCGGGGGGCTCTTCTCAGGACCTTTTTTGATGCTGTGGTGGCATCAGCTATCTTCTATGGAG
>NW_013952436.1:3037033-3038202 GCF_001266775.1 Austrofundulus limnaeus
TGTGTTTACATCCATCGCTGCCATGTTTGTAATGACTTATCATGAGAACAAACGTATTCACGTGACTTTAATTACATTTATTACTTAATGGAAACACTGCAGTTGTGAAACTTTTCAACATTAACAGAATATTAACAATGTTTTGTGCACATTTGTAATGGAAACACAGCTACTGATTTATTCCCCACAGGTCATCTCAGGCTGGGGTTTGATCCTGTGGCCTTCTTGCTGTGAGGCGACTGGTCTGACCACTGCTCCACCTGCATGTCTGCTGTATAGATGAAGTGAAATCTCAGTGTTGATGCAGTTTGCAGTAAGCTCTGCCTGTAGCTGCAGGGTAGATGTTTGCCTCGACACAAACATTCAGAGCAGATAGTCTGATCACAGCTCAGGGCTCAGAGACAAGTGGGCAGATGAAGCTGTTTCCACTCACAGCTCCACCAGGCTGGCCAGCCTCCTGATGGAAACCTTCTAAAGTGGTGCCAGGACCTCTCCTCCCCATGAGATGGAAACATCAGTGTGTGGGAGTCAGGAGGAAAGTGCTGCTGCTAGCTTAGATCCTGTGCAGAATGAAAGAGTTGACTGCAGGCTGTGGACCATCAGGAGCACGTGAGGAGTGAGCAGGAGGAGCTGGATGATGAAGCAGGGCTGTGTGGGCGGCAGAGAGGAGCTTTGCTTTTCCCACAGCTCTGCTGGTCAGCACACTTCTGTTCCCTCAGCACCACACGCTCAGGCAGGAGGTGGAGGAGCAAAACACCACACTAAACATCTGGACCCGTTTTTATCAAACTTCTTAGAGTGGATTTTTAGACTTAAGAGCTGAAAATATCTTAGATTTGCTCCTACTCTCAGACTTAAGTGTAAGTGTCAGTTATCAAAAGTCTTCAGTCTAAGAATCAGTCTGACTCTGAAGAAAAGTTCAGACTGATCCAGAGGACTCTTCAGTGGTTCAGAGTTTCCACTAGAGGTCTGAGATGAACTGAAGACAGAGATTACAGCTGTCCTCCTCCCACCTGACTGTGATTCTGTTAGAAGATGGAAAACAGGTTTAATCTGAAATATACTAAAGAAAGAAAGGTTAAATAAAAAAAAGTGCATAAAGTAGAACTAAAAGGAAGGTATAGCTTTTGGAGAAAATATTAAATATAATCAGGTGGTGAGTGCATGCA
>NW_013952436.1:3039425-3041361 GCF_001266775.1 Austrofundulus limnaeus
GTAAGAATGACACTTCAGATTTACTCCTACACTTCACTTAAAGACTGACACTTAAGATTTACTCCTACACTTCACTTAAAGACTGACACTTAAGAATTACTCCTACACTTCACTTATAGTAAGACTGACACTTAAGAATTACTCTTACACTGCACTTAAAGTAAGACTGACACTTAAGATTTACTCCTACACTTCACTTAAAGACTGACACTTAAGAATTACTCCTATACTTCACTTATAGTAAGTCTGACACTTAAGAATTACTCCTACACTTCACTTATAGTAACACTGACACTTAAGAATTACTCCTACACTTCACTTATAGTAAGACTGACACTTAAGATTTACTCCTACACTTCACTTATAGTAAGACTGACGCTTAAGAATTACTCCTACACTTCACTTATAGTAAGACTGACACTTAAGAATCACTCCTACACTTCACTTATAGTAAGACTGACACTTAAGAATTACTCCTACACTTCACTTAAAGTAAGACTGAGATGCTTGATAACTAACTTTTACTCTCAGCTTTTAACTAAGAATTATTTTACATTTAAGTCCACTCTTAGCAGCATTCTTAAGAGGATTTCTAAGAAGTTTAATAAATACGGGCCCTGATCGGTGAAGTGGACACAAAGACTGGTCTGTCTTTCAACTGTCTCTGATCCTTCAAATATCAGTCATGGACCTGTCCACGTCCAGCAGAGATACACATAAAAAAACTGATATCCACCATTACTTTGTCCACAAATCTGTCTCAGTTAAGGCTTTCTGCAGACAGATCACTCTGATCAGAACTCATGGATCTTATTCTTTGTTTGGATCTTTAGTCATAGTTTGTTTTTATATGTTTACCCTGTGTGAATCTGTCTGAATGTAGCCACTGAGGGACAAATAAAGACTTTTTCTAAGCTGTTCTATTATTAAACAATTCTTTCTCACAATCATCTGACTCAGCTTTATGTGTTTAGTGAAAGTTCACGGATCATCTACACCAGTCAGTGTTATAAAGTCAAATTATATTTAGTTTTATTGACAGAAAAATATGAATGTTGTGTCTTTAACAGATTATTCAGGTGAGCTACAGTATGTGTTTTTTATTTCAGGGTGCAGGTTAAAGCAGTTATCAGCTGCTGCTTCAGCCTGTGGCTCACTTCAAAGTTCAAAGTTCATGTCTTTTGGGGGCAGCTGTGGCAGAGTGGTTAGGGGAGTTGTCACCTTGCTTGGTCAGAGGTGCATGGCAGCCCCACCTCTGTCAGTAGCTATGTTTACATGCACAAAATTTTTTGATCGGATTGAAATGTATTCAGATTAAATAATCTGAATGTACTGTTTACATGGACACAATCCGATCATGACAAGTGTTTACATGCACAGGACTTTTAAAAAGTCCTGACATGCGCAGTGTTGTAAACTTTCAGCTCTACTTCCTGTTACAAACGTAAACAAAGCTCCTTTGTGAGCTCAGGATGACCCGTGTCAGCTTTTAATAACGGTAGAGACGTCGTTACTCCTCGGTTGAGCTGCAGCCTGCAGATGAAGCAATACGTGCTTTTTATTTTTATTTTTTGCGAAGCAACGTCTGCTGTTTGCCTCCTTTTTCATCTGTTAAGAGAGCGAGGAGGAAAAGTTCTGCACGGTGCAGCGCAGCTGGAGCTCTGCTGTCCCACCTCCTCTAAAGAGCAGAACCCAGTGGATCAAGTCAGCAGGCCTGCGCACACAGGTCAGTTTTCTACAGTCAGAATAAGATGGTCCGATTAAGTGTTTACATGCACGTCACTCCAGGGGATTCTGATGTTATCAGTCCATGAAATGGACATTATTAGGTGTTATCAGTCCCATGGAATGGCTTCTGATTGTCAGCTGGTTAATATGAGGCATAAAACCACTATCTGGTTAATATGAGACATAAAACCACTATCTGGTTAATATG
>NW_013952436.1:3046231-3048745 GCF_001266775.1 Austrofundulus limnaeus
ATATTAACCAGATAGTGGTTTTATGTCTCATATTAACCAGATAGTGGTTTTATGCCTCATATTAACCAGCTGACAATCAGAAGCCATTCCATGGGACTGATAACACCTAATAATGTCCATTTCATGGATTTTAACATCCGAAGTGGGTGGTTTTTCCAATTATCAATTGGCATAAGCCACCCCTCTCATTCAGATTAAAAATTCATTCGGATTGAGCTCAATCGGATCAGAATAATCCAAACGGGCTGTTTACGTGATGCATTTTTATTCTTAACGGCCGCATAATCTGATTACTTACATCCATGTAAATGTAGCTAGTGTGCCACAGGGCAGCTGTGGCTACAACGTAGTTTGCCATCACCAGTGTGTGAATGTGAGTGTGAATGGGTGAATGTCTGTTAGTGTAAAGTGCTTTGGGGTCCGGAGGGACTTGAAAAAGCACTCTATAAGTTCATTCCATTTACCATTTATTAGTCAGTCCCAAACTGTCTGCAGGCTGTCCTTTCTTTACCTCCTAGTAGGTTGGAAGGCACTTATCAATCAATTATATGCTTGATAATATGCTTTCAGATAATATGTTTTCAGGCTTAGTGGGTTTGGCTTCTCCCCCAGGACGTGGAGCCCAGGTGGTCTGCCCGACACACTTTGACCGGGGGAGGCACTCGATCTGCGGCATAAAGATCTAAGCTAGGTGTGTCCAACCAGTCGCTCGCGGGTGACTGGTCGACCGCCAGCTGGTCCCCAGGTGCCCGTGAAGCACAACCTTGCTGCCGAGCCTCTAGCGCCAGCTTTGAGCATCAGATCCCAGAATGGCTGGTCATGTTTGAAAGTTCTGGTTATCCCCTACAAGGTGAAGTTGAATGAAGTCCCTGCGACGTTCCCCCGCGGAGCTATTAACCAACGACCAGCTGAAAAAGGTGCTTTGGAGGGCGATGTAGTACTCAATTTACTCCGGAGCCTCTAGCATCACTTCTGAGCGCTGGATCCGGGTGTGAAGGAAGAGGAAGAGAGGAAGGAAGAGGTCCAGTGAGGTGGAACCGTGGTCCTGCATCCAGCACCCGCTCTCCCGCCTGGATTTAGCCACAAACCCCTGGCAGGCGATATTTCTGCAAAAATGCATAAAATTCAGAAACCCACCTGATGGATCAGATTTGGTCAGGTGAAACCGGTCCTGGAAGCTCAGCACCGGGTTTTATAGCCGCCTGTGAGAGAGTTTTATATTTTGTGCTTTGACTTTGAAAAAAAGGGCAGCACTCTTGTGGTAGCCATGTTGACCCTGATAGATTTTTGTTTTGTTTTTCCTCTCCTGTATGGAGAGAAGAGAGGAGAGTTCTTTGAATAAATGGAGACGAGTTCCCGTGCTCCAAAGTTATTTGACTCTGTGGTTCTCACTGGACAGGTTTTCAGCCCTCATAGCTCACATGTTACAGGGAGTACTAATGGAAGGAGGTAAAAAATTGATCCTTTTTGTTCGAGCATCACTTTTCTGTTTCTCTGTCAGGAGTTAAGTAAGGGTTTTATCTTTTCTTTTTCGTAGGTAAATATATGGTTAAGTAGATAGTTTTGTTTGACAATACTTTAATTTAAATAAAACTAGCAACACATTACGTTCTGTTTTATTTACTTTACAGAAGTGAGGAGTAGGGAGACCATATTTTGTTTTTTGATACTGAGACTGGACGAGTAGCTCTCGGCAAACTGTCAACTGTAGCCGGGGCTCGCTCCAGGCTTTGCTGCTAACAGACAGACAGCRGAGTTTTCCAGGTCTGCTCAGACATTTCAAACTTTATTCAGCTKTTCTCTGGTGTGATTAACTTTTCCTGAAACTATTGTTTGTTTCTAGTTCGGTTTGTTTGAGGACGGGAGAGGGGAGTATATTAAATCTTAGAAACAAAAATCCAACAATCCAAGTCAACAAGTTGTGGGATTTGACTCAAATTTCTGTCTCCCTGAAGGGTCGTTGAAATCCGAGGTGGATTTTTAAAAGTTTATTTTCATATTTTACAGACAAAAGGAGCCCTGCGACATGGATTAGTCTACTCCTCCCTCCCGTCTTCTCTTCWGTTGTCCAGGACAGAGAGKAAACATCTGGGAGTGGTTGGAGCCCCACCCACCCGGCCAGCTCTCAACCTGTCACCGTCCACAGRGCTTGATCTGCGGCACAACTGCAGTCAAACTAATCGTTACTTTCTTGGACTTATATCAAAAAAAGTACTGAATGGATTTATATGAAACTTTCAGGACATGTTCAATACACCACGGAGAACAGCTGATTAAAGTTTAAAACATTTCAGAGCACGAGCATGTGTGTAAAGTAAATAAATAAACATTTTATTTTATTTTTTATTTTTTGTCCCAAAAAAATATGAGGAGCAGCGCCCTCTATTGACCAGCCACTACTGCAGAGGTCTGTCCTATAGTGCAACTTCATTTAAAGATTCCCACTCAGTGTTTAGGATGGATTTGTGTTCTCTCTCTCTCTCTCACACACACACACACACACACACACACACA
>NW_013952436.1:3050144-3051768 GCF_001266775.1 Austrofundulus limnaeus
GTTTTGGGACGTCCTTCGTCGCGGCGCTGTGATGTATGCGGCCGACGAGTTCAGCCTTCGGAGGACCCGTCCTGCCGTTTTGGACACAGCCAGGGGGCCAGCATAATGCAGAACTGACTTCTTCTTCTTGTGGTGCTTAATGACGGCTGGCAATAAACTGAAGGTGTGCATTACCGCCACCTACTGGTACGGAGTGTGGTTCAAGATGATTTCACTAATATTTATATCCTACTAAAATTATTGTATTTCAAATAAATAAACAAACAAATACATAATACGAAAATATTACTATCAACTCAAATTCTGTTAAACAATTTTGACTTTTTCAAAAATCAAATCATGATTTCTATATGTTTGCTCCATAAATTCCTTTGTAATGTATCTGCTATGTCAAACCTTTCCTTAATGTTTCTGAACTGTCTTATCATAAATTGTCTCTGTTGTTTGTACTTCTGACTTTCTTTTATAACATGTTCTATGGTTTCATTTTGTCCACAGTAATCACGTTTCCCTGTATTATGTTTTTGTATTGCAAAAAGTGTAAAATTAAGTCCTGTATGTCCAAATCTCAACCTTGTTATCACTCTTTCTTCTTTTCTGCTCCTTTTTCCAGCTCTCGTTTCTCCTACCAGCCTTTGGATCCTATAAAACCACCTCCCTTTGTTACCTCTGTCCATCTCTTCTGTCACTCTTTCTTCAGTCTTTTCTTTAATTATGCGTTTTGCTTCAGATTTACTTGTCTTAATTRTAATGTTAATCTCACTTTGAATGCAGAACTGACTCTGAAGTACAAAAACACATTTATATAGTGACTCTAATGAACTCAAATGTGAAACACCTGTGAGGAGACAGTAGTGGGAGGGCTGAGGAGAAATACAGAGGAGCAGGTAAAACACTAACAGATGAGGATGAAAACAGGAGGGAAATCTAAATAAACAAATAAACACAAAACCCTACAATTTAAATATAGTTATTTTATTTCTTTTTGACACCTATAGTTTGTAGTTTAGCTGCTAAAGATGCTACAGACGGTGCCTGCCACATCCAGCGCTGTAAGACRGGGACAATTTTTATTTAATTTAGGATAAATGACATGCAGTAAAAAAAAAAAACAAGTTTTACACTTGTGAATTTATTTGTGGACTTAAAATTAGTGCAACCTAATTTAACAGAAGCTAATCACTCTGCTAATGGTTTCCAAGTTAGCAGAAAAAGCTATTTGCAAAATGAAATGCTTGTTCCACTATTAGTGGATTAGCATAACTKCACAACACTGTTCACACTCATCTTCAAGTTAACTTAAAGATTTGACCTAAACGGCTGTAGTTATTTAAAATAAGACCATCTCTATTAAAACTTGGGGGATGAAGGGTGGAGGGGGATGTCCTTCAGTGTGCAATGGGTTTTTATTAATAACAGATTTTTCTTTTGTCTGCACTAAGAAACAYAAGATAAAACAGAAAATGTTTTCTGACATTACAGATGTCTGAGTGTCTTAGTTTTAAAGTTTAATGTTGTATTTATCAGGTGGTTGTTTTCAGGGGATTCTGATGTTATCAGTCCACATAATGGACGTTATTCGGCGTTGTCAGTCCCATACAATGGCTTCAGAGGGTCCCTACTG
>NW_013952436.1:3052768-3054766 GCF_001266775.1 Austrofundulus limnaeus
ATATTAACCAGCTGACAATCAGAAACCATTCTATGTGACGGGGAACCTGCCAACCGGCACAGATGGGACATTCTGAAGCCATTCGAAGGGACTGATAACACCTAATAACCTCCATTTCATGCATGATAACATCCGAAGTGGGTGGTTGTTTTAACTCAGGTTTAGTTTGCGTCAGTCTGATGTAACTAGATTTTTAAACTCTGTTCTTTACTTATTGTGTTTGCGTTGGTCATGCTCAACATTTTAAACACGTAGGAGAAAATAAAGGAGAACATTTCATAAATCAGGTTATATTTTTGCGCAGAATATTACCTGATTTCCTGGATAGCATGCAAACATCCATCTGGATCATTGCTACAGCTGTTTAGAAGATTCACTTTGGTTCATTAGTGAGATTCAGAAGAATAATGAAGTCTCTGTTTGCACGTTCAGCATAATCCATCTTTTATTTCACTTCTTTTTTCCAGCCGGTTGGTTTGATAAACAGCCTCTTATGAAAATTCTGAGGAGGCGTTTTGGTGTGGGAGTTAAACCCACACGAAGCAGAGTTCTCATCTTTTAAACAGGCTCATATTTCATTAAGTCCTTATTACAGGGCTCTGTCGCCAACACTGCCATGTGCTGTAATCTGTAAGCCATTACAGGTGGCTAAAAATAACCAGGTTAACACACACAGCTGCCAAGCCAACCGGCAAAATTTTAATAACAGTCATGTAACTGCTGCAACAATCACATTTAATAGGCCTGAACTGTGGCAACACCACTCTGCCCCTCAGCGCCGTCTGCATAAAGAAAATGACAGCAAACCTAATAACAGCAGCCGAATTGTTTCTCTTTCATATTTAATTCATAAGCTGTTGTTCTGAATCATCTGCAAACAGGGAGAGCTGCAGAAAAAAGGTGACTTTCACAACATGAAAAGTACAACAAAGTTAACAAGAGCAGATATTTTTATGTCCTCAAAGGGTTTCATGCATCCATGAAAAGCAACGACACGTCTCTGAGTTTCAAATAAACCTGAGTTTATGAAGGAAGAGAGCAGGTGAAAAACTACCACAAAGACTAATTCAGCTTTTCTAAAGTGGACCAATCATCAGCCACTTCCTCTGCATGGATACTCTTTTTCAGACTTAAAGCTGACAGTGTTGTGTAAAGTACCACAAAGTGATACTTGAGTAAAAGCAGGGGYGGAGCCAGGTGGAGCCAGGGGTGGCCATGGCCACCACAGACAAGTCTTTGGCCACCCTGCTGTACACACCCCTTCCACAGTGAAACAACCTTTAGGGCTGTAATAATCCTCCTGAACAGTTGGTGGCAGTGTTTAACAGTTTGAAACATCACCAAGCTCAAAGAAGTGACAAAATGTAATGGTTTTCTTTATGTTATCTGACTTATGGTGACAAATGTTTTTGTTTTTTGTCATCATAACACAGTGTCATTTTCTGTTCTGAAGGCTGCATGATGCTCTGTCTGTTTTAGTTATGAGTAGACCTATGACTACATCAGAAAAAGTGAAACACCCTTCTAAATTCACTGTTGGTGGTTATCAATGCTGCACCTGTTCATTGGGTAAAGTTATTAATACTGAAGGTCATCATTGTTCGGCACAATTTGACATGTGTTACAATAAATATGAATCAATCAACAATATAAAATTAAAAGGCACTCCTAAAGTCATTAGATATGATAAATTGTGTCCCATTAATTAACATTATCTCATCTGTAGCAGTGAGTTTACAAACAGGATGATGGAACTAGTTTAATTAATAATCTGTCTCTGAAATAATTATAAAATCAGGTGTTTATTTATGTAGGTAAAAGTATGTTAAACAACCTGGTAAAATACACCAGAATGCAGGAAAGGGCATCTATTTCATTCAAAATTTTCTGGGGGCAGACCCCCCAACAGTGTGTCCCCCACTTTTAAAATGGTTCTGACAACCATGTTTATAATCTCTGCCTGTATAAGGACATAAGGAAATGACCAAAACACAAATA
>NW_013952436.1:3055766-3056867 GCF_001266775.1 Austrofundulus limnaeus
GGACAGCCTTGGCAGAGTCCAACTCTCACCGGAAACGAGCCCGACTTACTGCCGGCAATGCGAACCAGACTCTGACATATAGTACATACAGAATATAATTCATGAAATACAAATACTTCTTAAGTACAGTCCTTTTATTTGAATGATTCTGTCCTGCTGGAGTGTGACATGATTTGTTTGTGTACAAACTAATACACTATCAGAGTTTTATATATTTATACTTCTCATTCAACCACAGTAAGACTTTACACTTCTTGTCTTTTTTTAAAAATGTAAGGAGTAGAAAGTACAGATAATTGTGTGAAAATGTAAGAATTAGAAGTAAAAAGTAGGCTGAAACATAATTACTCAAAAAAAGTACAGATACACAAAAATTCTACTTAAGTACAGTAAAAAAAGTACTTGTACTTTACAGCTCTGAAAGCTGACAGCTGGTATATTAGTAGCCACGAACAAGCTTTGACAAATCCTGAATGCTAAATAAAAGTTAAAGATGGACACCAGAGCTAATTGGAAACTGCAGTAACTCAGATCCTCATCACATACTAAAGCCAAATCAAAAATCCAAGATGGCTGCCACAGCCAAAAGGAAAACAATAAGTTTACCTCAATCATTTTGACATGTTGAGGTGAAATTTGGTGTGGTGCTCAATGACAGTGGTCTTCATGTGGCCCATCATATCAAAAATGAGGATTACCGTATTTATTCAAGTATAATACGTAAAATTTAATCCATAAAATCATCCATAAAGTTGGGGGGGTAGTATTATACTCGGATAAATATTTTTACTTGTGTATTTTTAACTGAAATATCAGCAAAATGCCTGAGTCCGGAAATGAGACCGTGTTGTAAAAAGCAATTAAAACGAGCTCACCTCTGACACTCCTCAGTGCTTCAGAGTGAGATAATAACAGATCCAGGCAGGAGACATGATGTGAAAAAAAGGCAGTCCTGCACCTCAGTAATGACAACAAACTAATGACATTAGTGTGTGACCGAGCCGCTCCTCAAACAACAACAAACACATGTTCATCTGTAATGGCTGCCATCTACCAGTGTTCTGAAAAAGTTTGTATCCCTGAAAAAGGTTTCCCCACCAC
>NW_013952437.1:0-545 GCF_001266775.1 Austrofundulus limnaeus
GTGTGTGTGTGTGTGTGTGTGTGTGTGTGTGTGTGTGTGTGTGTGTGTGTTTTAATTTAAGGCAGCTGGTTAAAGTCAAGGCCATTCTTTGTAGAAAGAACTGTGAAGAAGTGATGTAACAAACAAGTTAAAGCTGCTTTAACTAAACCATTGTGATGACATCATTAATCTTCATAATGACATCATTAATCCTCCTGATGACATCATTAATCAAATATGTGCAGCTGGAGCAGGGCACTCAGACTGTCTTCATGCAAAAACTCTCATTAAACAAATAATTCAGACTGAGGTTCAGGAGCAGAAAGGTTTTTTACACAAACTGGAAACAAAATCCTGAAAGTCTTTAGAAAGAATTGTTCGGATCGTTTGTGACTAAAAGCTCAACATCAGCTTAAATATTTCTGACCGAGGCTGAACTTTGTTTCTCAGCTCAATTTAAAGAAATCATTTTCTCTCTGCAGCTTTAACCAAATCAAATGTTTCTGCTTGGGTGAGTGAGCTCTGAATTAGTTCCGAACACAGATAAAGGTTTAACAAGTTTATTG
>NW_013952437.1:1488-2058 GCF_001266775.1 Austrofundulus limnaeus
TGATGACATCATTAATCTTCATAATGACATCATTAATCCTCCTGATGACATCATTAATCAAATATGTGCAGCTGGAGCAGGGCACTCAGACTGTCTTCATGCAAAAACTCTCATTAAACAAATAATTCAGACTGAGGTTCAGGAGCAGAAAGGTTTTTTACACAAACTGGAAACAAAATCCTGAAAGTCTTTAGAAAGAATTGTTCGGATCGTTTGTGACTAAAAGCTCAACATCAGCTTAAATATTTCTGACCGAGGCTGAACTTTGTTTCTCAGCTCAATTTAAAGAAATCATTTTCTCTCTGCAGCTTTAACCAAATCAAATGTTTCTGCTTTTACATGAAAACCTGATGTTCAGGAGGAGCTGAGGGGGAGGAGCCAGGGGCGGGGCCAAAGCTCACAGGTTATAAAGGAGAGACGGTTGTTCAGGTGTGACTCTTCAGACTCAATCTTCTCCTGCAGGTAAACAAACAGAAAATACTTTAAAACATATTTAAAGCTGTTTTCATCTATAGATATAATGAGTTGTTTTTTTATTAAGTTAAATATTCAAACAAAACTAGTAAATGT
>NW_013952437.1:6173-7439 GCF_001266775.1 Austrofundulus limnaeus
CTGCTAACAGCATACTGGACATCCAACTTGTCCAGGTAAGAAGAATACCTACATGAGAGCACCTGGTATGAATCGTGCATTGCTAATACATAGTTTGTATTGACAAAGCAATGAAGTTGGAAACAGTGTCAGGATGGAGAAGGAGGGATTTAAAAGGAGTCTGTCTGTACTGGAGCAAAGGGGTCTTAAAGTGCAGTCCATAGTGACAGACAGACATACGGGGGTCCAGAAGTTCCTGAGGGAAGAAAAATAGGACATCAAACACTTCTTTGATACTTGGAATATGGGGAAAGGCAAGTATATAGATCATTAATGTGTACTTAGATATTTATGTTTTCTTATTACGTTTATTGTGGTGATGTTTTTAGGAATAGAAATAGGAAAAAATGGATGCCATGGCTAAAGTAAGAGGACTGCAAGATTTGGGCAAGTGGAGGAAGAGCGTTGTAAATCACCTCTACTGGGCGGCTTCGACATCTGCATCAGGAGAAGAGGCTGTGGCAACGTGGAGTTCAGTGGCCAACCACATCCAAAACATACAAACCCACGATAACGCACTCTTCCCTCAGTGCCTACACAAGCCTCTGTTTGGAGAGCAGGCAAGACAGTGGCTCCAACCAAGTAAGTGTGTGTATACATGTATATCAATAAATCACTGAGAACCTTTGACGAAACACTAAATACGCATGACCTCTTAGGCACAGCAGCATGTGAAAAGTTCACATCCCTTTTGATGGCACCACATCTACTAAAGGATGTTCAGAAGAAAAGCCCACAGTACCACACATCACCACTAGAGGCTTTCCACAGTTTGATTTTGAAGTTCGCCCCCAAGAGTGTGTCGTTTTCTTTCAAAGGAATGTTGTGCAGGTAAATTCTATCAAATGTACAGCATAACTGGAATGTATTGTCAGGGATCCAAGCATAGAAAAATGATTTATCTTTTTTTAAATTTGTCTTTAGACTACAGCTTGCTGCACTTCATTACAATGAAAATGCATGCAGGTCACACGCTGTGACAGCCACAAGGGAACTGAGATACTCCATAGAATTTCCAAAATACAAGCAYGGAGACTACACTGTCAGACCGCTCAAGACAAAACCAACATCAAGTATGTTGTATTTTAGAAAACAAGGATGAAAATTTTAATGGGGGTATGAGTGGAATGTGGCGTCCTTGTATGTCTTTGACTGAGTGGGGGTGAGATTGAGGGTGGGATGGTGCGATTGTGTATGTTTGGGTATTTGTCAGGCTGCGGTCTGGGC
>NW_013952437.1:8521-10599 GCF_001266775.1 Austrofundulus limnaeus
TTTTCTACTGAAGTGACAAAAATTTTGATATCATTCTCTTGTTCATAAAGGCTACATCGACAATCTGATGGGTCTGCTTTTTGATCATGTTGTGGAAGACCCTCAGCCGTACCAGGACTTCTCAGACCAAGTTCCTGTTCCACAGAAGCTATGTGCAGAGTTTCTGAAACCAGACAAGAAGGAGGCAGTGAGCAGACACAGGTCACGATTCTTCTATAAAACACGAGGTGAGAAACGCATCAGAATATTTAGAATTACCACACAGCTTACTATTTTCAGCATAAAACTAAGTTTTACATTTCAGCACTCGATTACTTACAAGATACCTACTGAAATGGGTTTCTTTTTTAATTTCTGGTATATTATATTAAGGTCTGAAAAAATGGTACATATTGAAAATTTGTATTAAATTTTTCTTATGCCTGATGTTTTAAAATAGTAACAATTCATACTTTCAACCAGCAGGTGACACTAAACACTCCTATGTCATGAAGATAGATAAGGAATTAAAAAAACATTTCAACTGGTCAATAATTATGTTTTATTGTCTTTTACAGACTGGTCTGCGTTGATGGAAAAGGAAAAGTCTTTCCCTCYACTGATGGCATCTATTGCAGCACGTAGACTGACTTGTACAGAGCTTGTGTTTGCCCAGTATTAAATTACGGAGCAGGAGTCTGGGGTTACTGTCAACCTTACAGTGAGAAATATCAGTGCAGAGCCCTGCATTATTTTGTTTAGGTGTGCATATAAATACTCCTAAACAAATTGAGAAAATGTTTGAAGATGCAGATTTTAATTATATTTATATTTTAATTATATTTATTTAAGTGAGTTAAGAGGTATGATTCAACTCATTTAAAGTTTTACTTTTAAGCTTAAAAACAGAAATGGTCATTTAATATTTAATGAAAACCTAAATTACAAACCTACATTCAGATAAAGGACAGTTATGGTCCTGAGCCTTATGGAATATGGAACCTATGTAAACCTTAAAGGTCAATTTGTGCACAGTTTACGGTACATCTGGCACTTTGTCTCTGGTTATGGAAACTGCGTTTTAGCTCAACTCAAGAGGAAAACCGTTTGTTGTTTGTGTCATTTGGGTGAGGTTGAAAATCAGATGCACTTTTTGTTTGTTGTTCTTTATATACTACTTTGACAAATGAACTGTTTAATACCGTTATTAATGTTTATTAAAATTTAGTTTATCTAGCCGATGGACAGAAAATCCAGTATTTATTGAAACGTTGTTGTATTTCACTTAGCACAATATTTGTTAAAAGCCAGGCACCTCTGGAAGAGGATACATTTTGTTTTAAGAATGTGTATATATCTGTCCACCTGTGTGAGTTTATTTATTTTGTGGTTTTGTAAGCCCATGTGGGCTGGGCACTTGTCGTGCATGACAAAGGATAAACTATCATCCCCTCCCCTATAAGTTTTTTTTGTATTAGCAACTTAAACATTTGCAAATGCTACAACTTTGCAAGCTACTGTAAATGTATATTTGATCTACAAAAAATGTGCACAGCACAGAATGTCTCATTTTGTCAGATGACATCTGGTATTATGCACTAGTGACTGATTGAGGCAGTTTTATCCAATACGCAGTAATCATAGCAAGTACTGCAGCTTTAACAGCTTCAAACTTCTCTAATATTTTTATTACGCACTTGTGATTCATTTTAAGATTGTATCATGCTACTTTTTTATGTATATTTTTTAGTCCTAAAACTGTAAAGTGTATTTGTGTAAAAAATATTTTTTATAACAAACATTTTGCATCACATAAATCCATGAAATGCCTTAGAACTGAAGCTGGGTTACATTAATAAAAATGCCTAGCATTCTTCTTGTGGTTTTCTGCATCAACTGTTCCCTTGATATTAAAAGTGCAGTGGAGGCAGGAATCCTCTACGGTCCATCCTCTGGGAACTCCTGTCTGATACGAGAGACCATGCAGGACGGTATTACCACCTGTATGTGCTGGCCCAGGTATCCCCAGCACCACCTTACAACATTGCGGTATGCAAGGTGTCTATAATGGCTGAAATAGAGTTAGTATAGTATGTGTC
>NW_013952437.1:10839-14757 GCF_001266775.1 Austrofundulus limnaeus
TCCAGTGAAATATATTTATGTTTGTGGTTGTAATGTGACAAAATATGGAAAAGTTCAAGGGGTATGAATACTTTTGCAAACCACTGTATATAGCTTAAAAATATTGATTTATGTAATGACTCTAACCTCATGAAAAGCTTCATCCTGATATTGAGGACATTAATTTTATACTAGTTGTCTTTTTTCAGATGAATTATTTTAAGTTTTTTTTTATTTTAAGTAAAATATATATTCATATTTTTCAATTCTTAGTTTTTCAAAAAACTTTTAAATTTATAAGGTTCTACTAGTCTTTTATAGCTGGGAAATATTTAAATAAGCACAAAGCTTGGGACTCGAGGATAAAACTGGTGGGGCACAGCCCCCCGTGGCCACCCCCACTTGTTGCGCCCCTGGTGACTGACAGGTGATGTTCCACAGTGAAATGATGAGCTGGAGCACTGCGCATCTCTGTTAGATCTAACTGGAAGACTTTTCAAATTCGTCTTCTSAGGTAAACAGCTGATTTGTTGTCAGGCTGAGCTTTATGGGAGAAGTTTTCTGTTTGAAGCCGCTCGGCCCTGTTAGAGCCGCTGCTCTGTGCAGCTCTCTGCTGGATAGACAAACAGAGATTTAATTTATGCAACACTAATAGGGACAAGGCATTTCTTATTTTGTGAATTTTTTTGTTTTTAATAAGCGACACTGTTTGTTTTAGCAGTCCGCCTATGGTTATTGCAGCAGTGCCAGTATGAGGTGCGGTGTCACGATTTGCGCTCGGCCCTGCTGGTCGAGCGTCAACTGCCAAGATTTCTTCTTCTTCTGTTTATTTATGTACTTGAAGTTCTTCTTCTTCTGTTTATTTATGTACTTGAAATTCCTGTTTTCTTGTTAATAACCCATCTATAACGTCTTGCTTCTCCTTTTCCTTTTTTTCTCAGCGTGTATTTAAACTATCATTTTGAATTGTATCAAGTGAATTGTCAACACTGTATTGTAACAACTCATTATTACCTAAAAATGTGGCAACAGTGTAAATACACAAGTTGAAGCTTTTAATGCCTAACTTTTTTAACGAAATATAATGCCTTGTATTAGTTACAAAGCAGAATATTGTAATTTTCTCTACCATATATTATTCTAAAAGATACTTGCACTTAGTTTGTGTTTTGTTTTAGAAACTTGCAGTGGCACACCTGAAACAATTATAATTTAAAAGTTTTTACAAATGTGTTTGTACAACAGGATACAGATGTGAACATGTAGATCTTGAGGCTTATTGTCTTATATCAAAGCTAAGATATTTATGGTGGTTATAATTTGGACATGTAATATAATACAATTTTCAATAAAGGTCTATATACTAGTGGTGACAGAACAGGGAGTTTCATAATTGATGAAATTGACAATCAAGCAGGAAATATTTAATATTTGCTTGGAAAATGTGTTTTTTTTTTAACTCATGGTGGTGTATAACATGAATAAAGGCTTTTTTATTTTATTTTGGGGTATGTTTGTGTTTGCTTAGACTGGTAAGAATAATACCCATACTCATTTACAGCCCAGGTCCAGATTGAAAACTGCTTTAAGACAGTAAAGTTTGCAGTGCACTGTGTACTCAAGATCAGGTTTAGTGTTGTGTTTTTTAAGTACAATTATTAGGGCTTTATGAAGTGCTAACTAATCCATAATTATACCTTTGGTGCCAAATTTGGGAACCAAAGTGCAGCTTTTGACCCACAAAATAACAGTGGCAGAGACCTGTGCCCCCAGATATTTTTAGATGATAAACATTTGTATCAGGTCAACTAAACATGGGKATAGTAACAATATTTTTATACTACATTTATCCATTTTAAATAAACTAACCTCACTCCTTTGTAACAACTAAGGCAAAAATCGTTAATTCAGAAAATCTTTTCAGGACCCCACCTTGACGTTTCGGGACCCCCCAACTTTGGGAAACACTGCTTTAACATGATCTTGTATTCAAATGCAGTAAGATATACAGCATGTTTAAATTGAAACAGGAGAGCATTTTTCTCCCAACATTGTAACATTCACTTGTCAGAAAGTCAAAACACTTTAAAATTTACCCATAAATTGGTGAAAGCAGAATTTATAAAGCAGGTTTTCACAAAAGTAAAACATGTTATCATCACAGGCAAAGAAAAGCTGGGATGAACATAAAAATGCCAAACATTTAACAACAGAATGAAAAAATCGTGCCTTTTTTTAGCAATCATCAAAATATTTGAAAAAAAGTCACTTAACAGCTGCAGAAAAGGAAAACAGAAGAAATTAGTGTTTTTGCATAGCTCTCACTGCAGATTGCAAATCAAAAAACTTTTTTAATAAACCACCATCCTTGATAGGAAAACAACTTCAGTCAGCAGCAAGAGCAAGAGAAAGTGAGTAAAGTAAAAGTCATTTTGATGAGTTAACATTTCTACACAAGTTAAAACTACCAGGATGTTCAGATTAAAGTTTTTGAAGGGTAATGCAACAGTGAACACACACAGAGCTTCAAAACACACCAAGGTGGTCAACTCTTGGCTCAGCCCAAAGGTCACCATTAAAAAAATAAGATATGATGTTTATGACAACCTGCAAGAGCTGCAGTTTTAACTAAAAACACTTAAATATTCAAATGTGCCTTTAATTCCCCCAAAATGTACAGCAGGTGAGTACAAAGTGCATTTTGCAAGCCTCACCAAACAGTGCTTAAGCCTTTGATAGTAACAAAAAATGTCAGAATACCAACAGGAAAATACCACAAGAGAACACAGAATATAGTAATCTACCAACTTCTTTGTAAAATGTACTGATACTGTAACAAAACTTAGCCAGGGCTAGTTGCAAAAAAAATTAAGTTGTTTCATTTTCTGTTAAAAACTAAACATTCCGTACTTAAAATAAGAAGAATCCTGTGAAGAAAAAAAAACTTAGACACTGTGCAACAAATAATTCAAATTTAACAGATATGATTGATTTTAATCTGGACATTTGAACCCCCCAGATGAATACCAAAATCTCTGAAGTTAATAATAGTACCATTATATGGGTCTTTTTTTAAATGTCACATTTAAAACAGAGACTTTGAAATGATGGTAAATATAATCTGAAACTTTTGAATACCCTGAAATGAAGAACTAATTATGTTTCTTCAAAGAGACAATTAATACAAACATCATTAATTGATCGTAATTTTTGTGTTTCTTTTCTTGTCAACAAGAACAAAAGTTACTTTTTGATAATATCTGCAGGTTATTAAAAAAGGATGATATAAAAGTCAGAACATTTTTTTTCTTTCTTACAGAAGGAATGTATCAAACAGAAACTGCTTTGATATCGAAGCAGATAAAAAACAACTTTAAAGCAGCATTGAGCTCATTTTTTGGCCACTAGCTTGTAGAAATCATTTAATACAAACTTGCATTAACAGAGTTGATTTTTTTTAAGTTATGGCTCATTTATAATAATTATATTGGCAACTTTGACATTAATTTAAAGCCAAACATCTGGCTACTTTAAGACTCTTGAGTCCAACAACAATTGGACTTTCAGGTCAGATTTGGTCCACTAGAATTTTTAAATTAGCTCACACTCAGAAATGGCTTTGAACATTTTTATGCACTAAAGCGACGAGTACAAGCAGCTAAATAAAACAGCAGTGTCATAGATACAGTGGGGAAAATAAGTATTTAGTCAGTCACCAATTGTGCAAGTTCTCCCACTTAAAAAGATGAGAGAGGCCTGTAATTGACATCGAAGGTAGACCTCAACTATGAGAGACAAAATGTGAAAAAATTTGAGAAAATCATTTTGTCTGACTTTTAAAGAATTTTTTTGCAAATAATGGTGGAAAAGTGGGGTCAAAATGATCACAAGAACGGTGAGGAAAAATCCCAGAACCACAAGGGGGGATCTAGTGAATGA
>NW_013952437.1:15758-32724 GCF_001266775.1 Austrofundulus limnaeus
AGACAACAACACGTGACAACAAGTAGTAACAACAGAGCAGACAACAACACGTGACAGCATGTAGTAACAGCAGATATTCAACAACATGGTCTAACAACATGACGTGAAGACAAAGTGAACGACATAAACATGGTGTTAGACAGAACAAACCGACGTTCTGTGTCAACACAAGGTATAAGAACACAAACAACGGCGCAACAACATAATTTTGGCACAAATGGAACCCCATAAATTACAGGCCTCTCTCATCTTTTTAAGTGGGAGAACTTGCACAATTGGTGACTGACTAAATACTTATTTTCCCCACTGTAAATCTCAGAAAGTATTAATATAATGTTTTTTAAAAATTGCCCTTTTAAGTTTTAACTGAGTTCTAATCAATATATGTTAGCCCTCCACTCTCACAGTCATTTGGCACATAACTCCCAGAGCACTCAGTAGCTATCAAACAGGAACCAGCAGGTCCAGAAACGTGTGCAACAGAACTTCTATCAGACATCTGAGTGCTGTGGTGACGTTAACATTTTATACCCAGCTAAGTGCCACGTGCATCGTCTGTAAAAAGCAGCAAGTTAATGAAAAGAAAAACCGCCAAATCCAATAAAATGTGTCTTTTTATGGGCTGTGCATCCGGTGAAGAATGGAAGGTATAATATAGATGTAATCTTTCCATTTTCTGGAGGATGGGTAACAGAAGCATCCACATGTAGGTGTTCTGAAATGGTTTTGGCAGGTTAATACCTGTGAAAAACAAGAGCAGATGAAAGTTTAAGTATTTTTTATTTAGTTTGATTGTGAATGGTGCTTGTTCAGGACGTGTACCTGTAGTAGTTTGGTTTGAATGGGCCGTTCTTGTTCAAACCCAGATACTTGGCCTGCTCGTCTGTCAGCTCGGTCAGGTGGGCGTCGAAAGTGGCCAAATGCAAACTGGCAACGTACTCATCTGAAAGAGGAAATGATCGTTTATCCATAATTTGCTTGCAGGAGTTAGTTTTATTAAGCAGATACAGCATGTTAGCAAATAATTTCATGTGTTAAAGTCTCACTGCTTAAAACAAAAACAATATTTCTTACAAATTCTGAAAATAAAAACCATGTTAAGCAGTCATTTCCTCACCCATTTTTTTGGGAAGCAGGTAAACATCTTGTTTGTAGCGTCCCTCTGGAGCGTTGTACAATTCAATCAGGGCCAGGGCCTAAAACAACATGTAACATAACGCCGTTATAAAAGAAAACATTACAAAAGAAAATAATGAAAGCCTGTAAACTGAGTCAGTTTAGCCACGAGTGACCTGCATACTCTGACATTTCCAGGTCAGATAAAGAGCTTATCTGCCAGAGCGGTCACATTAATTGCAGAAAATGAAAAAACAGTGAGGAGAGCTCAGTTAATCCCACAAGCCCTGCTAACCCCACTAACCCTCAGAGGTAAAGGTTGTGTTTTCATACCTGAGTGGTGGCTGTGATGGACAGAACAAAGGTAGGAACGGTGGAGCAGCTTAGGTTCAGCAGCCGGCCCTGTAGAACGAGTCAACATGTCAAAGAAACATCTTATAATGCTACGTAGCTCAAGTGTTAGCACGTGCTGAAAGTACTGTCATGAATGGAAAAGTTACTGTCCAATAAACTATAGATTAGTTAGAAAATGAGACCAACACATAAAGGACAATAAAGATCTGGCATCTTCAGCAGATTTTCTGTATTTATTAAGCAGCGTCTGACCTCTGCCAGCAGGATGACTCTCTTCCCATCGGGCCAGACGATGTGGTCCACCTGAGAGCGGACTCGTTCCCACGTCAGCTCAGGGGTCCGCAGGCTCGCCTGGAAGAGTCGAGACAGCTCGGTCAGGATCTCAATCGTCTTTGTGTGCGACTTGAACACGTTTAATGTTTTTAGTTTACCACATCGATCTCTGTGTTGGAGTGTCCCATGTTGCAGACCATAGAACCGTTCTTCATCCGATCCAGCTGGTCTCTGGTCACCACATTTTTATTCCCTGCAGAGAGACACAGACAGATCTTTAATGATCTTGAATAAACAGAGCACCAGAGGGAATGGTGTCTGAAAGCGTAATCCCATGCTGGTTACCGGTGCAGGTGATGATAACGTCGACGTGGCGAATGACCTCATTCAGCTTCACCACTCTGAATCCATCCATGCTGGTAAACAGAGAGAAGAGACTCAGTCTCATTTAGTCTGAACTTCTTACCAGCTCTAATTCATTTAAATGAAGGAAGTTGTGAACTTAAGTTAAAGATTGTTGTTTAAGCAATGAGTCTAACAGAAATGTTTAAACAGCTCGAGCCTCTGTGTGTGTATGTTAGTCTCGACACCATCTTCCTGGTTCATAAACATTCAGGATGTTGAGCATCCCTCACCAGGCCTGCAAGGCACAGATGGGATCAATCTCAGTGACGTAGACAACGGCTCCCAGAGCTTTCAGAGCTGCAGAACAACCTTTTCCAACCTGAAACAAAACAGAATAACACACATGGTTTAAAATTACAGATATGATCAATCGCTTGTTTGAAAGTAATCAAAGCTAAAACTCAACATGAATAAAACCTCTGGCAAAAATGAAACAAACATCACTCTTAGAGGATGTTCAGCTGTTTTATTTCACATACAAATAAATAAAACTACAGATATGATGCCACAAAAACATCTTCTTGTTTAAAATGTCAATCTTCTGGCATTAAATTAAAAAAAAGTACTATATAAATGTAGTCAGCCACAATTTTTTTTAATTCAAGTAAGGGAATACCATGTGATCCGTTCAAAAACAAACACCTGCATCAGATTAAATCTGATATCTAGGCCTGTTTACACATGCAACAAAGGACTAATGGTGCAGTGTTTTTCCATGATTCCATCATTTTTGCCAGCGGTTGTATTTCCACGACATTATGATAAGGATTAGTGTTGATAATTAATAATACATAAAGTCTCTCACCTCACCGTAGCCACACACCACCACCTGTTTGCCTCCAAACATGACATCTGTGGTTCGCTTCAAGCTACAGAGATTTGAGACATAAAAATAGCACCGTTTGTGGAAGTGAAAGAAACCTGACAACTTGTATGAAAAGTCAAACATTTCTCCACACAAATTATAGAATAAATAAAAACTCTTCACAGTGACAGATTTCCTTTTTTTTTCCTTTTCAAGGCAGATATTTAAAATCCTCCCAATCATGCATCAAACAGATGAACGTCAGCTGCAGGACAGCAGTTTACTTTGACAATAATTAATCAGAAGGATTAGTTCATTAAAAGTGGGGAGCTTAGAATGTGCTGATCCTGTTCATAGAGACTCATACGCTGTTAAAGAACAACACATTATTCATATGCTGCCATGGTGATATTACCAGAAGAGTAGCAGACCTAACAGTTGTGATCACAGTCTGTTTCACGCAGTATTAGGAGCTGAGAGTTTTATACAAAGAAAAATGTGCTTGAATAATCAGGCCTTGTGGTGGCATGTCCTTAAAATTTATGTTTTTAAATGACTACTTTATTTTAATAATCATTTCTTTCAGTTTTTAAAGACAAGGTTATACACTAACTGGACAAAAACAAACACTAATATTTCTTTGGACCACCTTTAGCTTTGATTACAGGACGCATTCCCTGTAGCATTGTTTCAATAAGCTTCTGCAATGTCACAAGATTTATTTCCATCCAGAMTTGCATTAATTTTTCACCAAGATCTTGCACTGATGATGGTAGAGTCTGACCTTCTCCAACACATCCCAAAGATTCTCACAGGACTCTGTGGAGCCAATCCATGTGTGAAAATGATGTCTCATGCTCCCTGAACCACTCTTTCACAATAAAAGCCCGATGAATCCTCGCATTGTCATCTTGTAATATGGCCGTGCCATCAGGGAAGAAACAATTCATTGATGGAATAACCTGGTCATTCAGTATATTCAGCTCAGCTGACCTCATTCTTTGAGCACAGACTGTTGCTGAACCTAAACCTGACCAACTGCAGGAACCCCACATCATAGCACTAAATCCAGGTGGTGACTTTATTTGGCCGGGCCAGTGTATATAAACTGAGTGCACAAGTCATGATGAGAAATCATAAGTAACATCCAAAATAAAAACAGTTTTTTAACAAGCACCTGTAATGGTACGTTCACACCCAACGTGTTTTGAGCAGCAAAAAAGTGCCCAACGCCTCAAGTTGGACGCGCTACGTTCACAGACTAGACACACGTCTGAAGAGAGACGAGCGTGTCGTTTTTTTCCCAGTCTGTCTCAACGGTGGATGAAATAAAGATAAAATAAAGAAAATGGCTTTGCTTTGCTTTACTTACTAAAGAGCAAGCGAACGTTGCGCACAGCAGAGAATTAATTCACCAGAAGATTTAGAGGTGGTTTGTTCGGTTAGTTTCACTCCAGGGGCTGCGAGCTGACAAATTATTTTTTGTCCCGAGCCCAGTTTACCACCGCGGTCAGTTTAACGAACTGCTGACCCACATCGGTGCTGATATCTCCAGCCAGAACACCAACTACAGACTGTCGATTTCAGCTAAAGAGCTCCTGTCCGTCTGTTTGTGTGCAACATTCAGGAAACTGTCACATGGAAAAATGAGTCTCTCTGATTGGTTGTCAAGATGCGTCGAGCGGTGAAAGTTCAGATTTTTGAACCCGAGCGTCTGCTGCTTTTGCCGCACCCCATGCACGGAAAATGCTCTACCGCACCTTCCGCATTCCTTGCACGCCACACGTCCTCTAGAGGCACGTCCATCATAGACTTTGCATGTAAACCGGCTGCTCCCTTTAAACCAGAGTTTACTCACCCATCCAAGATGGACTCCCTGCAGCAGTAAAGATTGTCAAACTTCTGCTTCGTCACAGAGTCGTTCACATTCATAGCTGGCACACACAGTTTCCCKGCTTTAGAAAGCTGATACAACCTAGAAAATAATAAAAGAGGCAATATTATGTTTGTCTCTAAATATGTTTAAAGGGATCCCTGATTAGTTGTAATGTTAAGACTTTATTTGATAAACATTTATTTTAACTGTAAAATAAAGACTGTAAAAATACTGTAGGTTGTTTAGTTTTGTAAATCTTAAAAAATATATCTTAATACGGACTGAGCTATTTATTTACACACAAAGCATTCTGGGTAAATGATGACGTTGATAGGTCCTCTGTGTGAGCGAGCTATATCCACCCTGAAGGTTAATCTTGGACAATATGTGATGATTGACTCTTTTAAATGAAACCAGAGAGCGTTGACAGAGAGGAGAAGGTAGAAATGACTCAGCCTGMAACTGAATATATGGATGGAGGACAACAGAGCTGCTTCATGGAAGAAGGTAAAGGTGCTTTATTGATCATCAGTGTATGTTCCCACACAATGACGAAATTTGTGCTCTGCATTTGACCCCATCACACGTGAGAAACACCCAAGTGGAGCAGCAGGCAGCTATGTAAGCGCCCGGGGAATAGTTAGGCTTAGGTGTCTTGCTCAAGGACACCATGACATGTGGGCATGGCGGAGAGTCGAACCTGTGACTTTCTGGTCCCAGGCTGGCTGCTCTACCACTACACCACAGCTGCCCCTAGAAGAACCTCAGCTTAGCCTGTTAGCTTTAGCTTTAGCACTGATGCTATATTGCCTTATACTGTGTGTACTAGTTCTGTGCTAGCGCGACAAACAAGCTAAACTGAAGTCCTCCATCCATATTTTCAGTTTTAGTCTGAGTCATTTTTGTGTTCCCCTCTCTGTCATGTGGATGGAGGACCTCAGTGACGAGAGGAGAATGTGTAACGCTGAGCTAATGCATAAATATGGTGATAGCATCGGGGCTAACGCTAAAGCTAACAGGCTAAGCTGAGGTTCTTCTTCCATGAAGCAGCTCTGTTGTCCTCCATCCATATTTTCAGTTACAGGCTGAGTCATTTCTACCTTCTCCTCTCTGTCAACGCTCTCTGGTTTCATTTAAGAGTCAATCATCAGATGTTGTCCAAGATTAACCTTCAGGGTGGATATAGCTCGCTCACACCGAGGACCTATTCACGTCATCATTTACCCAGAATGCTTTGCGTGTAAATAAAATGACCCCGTCCGTATAATGCATTTTTAAACTTTTAGTTTAAAAATTATTAAAACTAAACAGCCTACAGTATTTTTGCAGTCTTTATTTTACAGTTAAAATATATGTTTATCAAATTAAGTCTAATGTTACAACTAATCGTGAATCCCTTTAAAAAAAAGCTCATATCAGTGTGGATACCTGTGAACTCCTGTAACGCTCTCCTCTACAATCCCCCGGATCTTCTTAAAGACGTTCYGGTACTTCTTGTACACCCAGTGAGTCAGATCTCCTCCATCATCAAGGATCTACTGAGGCAAAAAATATTTTCACTGCTGCCATGGCCTTTTTTCATTATACATTTTGTACATGTGGAGAATTGTTTTTCCTACGAACCATGTTGGGCTGCCAACCCTCAGTGTTGACACAGCGGTCAATACACCACCAGAAGTCGTCCTCGGACTCCCCCTTCCAGGCAAACACAGGAACACCTGAAACATTAGAGGAGGACAATGTCCCGGGTAATTAAACTCCTGATTTTCACTGACGTTTACGGCCAGAAACACCTGTAACAGAGGCTCCGTTAGAGTCTGAGTGACACCATTTAATAAGCTGTACAGGTCTAAATTTACTGACGCGTTTACTAATAGAAAATGACACATTCATAAAAGAAAAAAGGCACCCCTCTCTGCAGCAATTATAATTGGTTGGTTTTAAAACAACTGGCAGACATTTGCACTTTCTATCTTARAGATTTATCACACTAAGTCACATGACAACCAGAAATCACGTTTTTCACCTAAATAAATATTTATTAATGTGTTCCAGTGATCTCTGCAGGGAGAAATGTTTGAAAACTACACAAATCCAAACAGTAACCTTGGTTTAAAGAAATGACATGTTTGCATGACAAAGAAATCTTCTGTTTGTTTTACAAATATCATGATCTGCTCCGAAMAAAACATTCGTCATCAAGTAAAAGAGAAATGTGGAGGATGTTTTAGAKTTCACAGAAAGAACTGATGAGTTTGTTTGTTTTCAAATGTCAGAAATGATTTAATTGCTAATATTTAGGCTTGCTCGTCGTCGTCTGCACTGCTCACCTCTCTCTGCCAGAGCAGCGGCCACTTCATTCTGCGTTGAGTAAATGTTACACGCAGTCCAACGACACTGAGCGCCGAGAGCCGCCAGAGTTTCAACTAACACCTGAGAAAACATGGGACATTAACAAGAACGCCACGTACGTGCTACACTGTCAACCATGACTCAGCWTTTTACGGTTTTCAGCTGCAAGCGCTTCAACATGCCTTCAGCTGATTTATCCGTTCACATATCAAAACGTTCGGCTCGTTTAGAGCATTACTGTCATGACTTTTGGTTTATCCTTATTTAACATTTTTTCTAATCAAAATAAAAAATTCATCAGATCTATGAAAACATTTAGGCTACTTAAACTCTAATAAAAAATTGTTTAACTTTCAACTGTTCGCTTCAATCCACTGCTATGCTGTTTTTTTCTTTTTGTTTTTTGCTAATTTTAGCATCTAGCCACTGTTCGCTTCTAGTCAGCACTTTCCTGGTTTTGACTTTTGGCTACAATTTTTCTGATATTAGTTTTCAGCTACTGTTTTACTAATTTTAACCTTTAACTTTTTATTTTTTGCTAATTTAAGCTCTTTTTTGCTAATTTAAGCTCTTTTTTGCTAATTTTAACCTTTTTTCTGTGTGCTTTATTTCCATTATCAAGTTTAAGTTTCTTCTACAAACTTCAGTGAAGTCATTCAGAGTTCTTTAGCTTTCCTGCATCTTCATTAAGACAAACTGCAGCCTCTGATGGTAAATAATAGTCAAAAGATAAATAAATGAATCTTACAGCAGTCTGAGCAGTGATGTGAGTGCAGCCAACTATTTTGGCTCCCGCCAAAGGTTTCTCAGTCTGCGCTCGCTTCCTGAGTGAAATCAGCGCTGACATGTCTGAAAACATGAGTGGGAGAGAAAACGATGCAAAAAACTCAAAATATTCACAACTTTTATAAAGGCAGCTTCTTCTACATTTAATCACAGACAACTGTAAAAACATGGTTTTTAAAACTGCCTATTATGTATAATATGTAGGGAAACTGAAAAAACAAAAATTTTCTGTCGTTTTAAGTGAAACAACCAGTTAAAAATATTCAGCTGATGTTTTTTACCTTGTTCTGCGATCTCGATCTCACGTCTGCCAAACTCAGCCTGCTTGATGTTTTTGATGCAGAAGTCACTGCTGCCCTTGGAGTTGACCTGGGTTTTGTCCCGTGGCGAGGTCTCGTCATCCGAGCTATCTGTATAAGACGCGGCTGCAATCAAATTGTGAATTCACTTTATCAGTTCAAACTTTACCTTTAGCTGTAAATGTTCACAGTAACAATCAATATGAAGTATCGATGACCGTCACGCTTCAGATTAAAGTGGACTGGTGCCCCTCGTACCGGAGCTGTAGCTGTCGGTGGAGGACTGGGAGATGGAGCGGGACAGAGAACGACGGCCCGCCTTGGTGGGAAACCTGCTGAACTCCTGCTTTTCCTCCACAAACTGGATTTGCTGAAGCGAGATAAAGATCACACTCTCAAAGATTAAAGACATTTTAAATTAAAAAAACAAAACTTAAAGCAGTTTGAAAAGGTCAGTTGGAAGTTTTTTTGATCTACAGTTTTGCTAAATTTGACTGGAGTAAAATGAAGGAAGAACAAGTTGTTAAACAATATTTAAAATATGATTTATTAGGATTATTTCTGCGCTTAAACATTCAGCTTAACTTTCAGGACAAGGTGCATAAACATTGTAGAGAACAAAAAACTCCCTACATGGGCTAAAAGCTACACTTTACTATTTACCATTAAAACATGTTTTCATTTGTTTTAAGTAAGATTCACATCTTTTAATCTGATTGGTCATTATAGAGAGTTGTATTCAGTTGTATTGTCTGACTGCTTTGTCTAAGTTTCACAAAACTTCAGCTTCACGTGTTTTGGGCAAACAAAGGCAGGTTAGTCATGACTGCAGGAAAAAAGTAATCAATTTAAAAAAAGAGAATGAGGATGTGAAACAATGGAAATAAAACAAGAAAGACAGACCAATAACCTTGTGCAGAGTAAGGTCAGCGTTTTTTGACAGAGTTTATTACTTGAGGTATTCAAGCTAAATGTTTGTGCAGTATATATTTAAAACAGAGTACTGAGTCTAAAATCTACTGTTCTTTTGTCAATTTTAGCTTAGCTTCAAAAAAGTGTAACTGTTTCCATTTCAAGTCCTCAGAAATACAAACTCTTCCTTGTTCCTTAAAAGTGTCGTAACATCTGCCTTTTTAAAAGTTGGTTCAAAAAACAAACATTTCTGTTGTTTCAGAGTTGAAAATATCTCAGTTACAGTAGGAGTTACATTGTGAAATGAATTATTTGACCCGAGGTGGTGTGCCATATTTATGCTTTGACCTTTCAAGCCTAAAGTGGTGCACTTTGTATCAGCAGTTTTATGACAAACTAAATATTAGAACACAAAGATCAGCAGGTTTAAACTTCCCGTCACTTTTCTTGTTGTGCTCAGTTTCTTCCAAATCTGCAGATAAAAGCTGTAATAACCACTCTGCTCAGTGTTTGCATTCATAATTTTTTCTGTCAATAACATGTTTTTCTGTCTTTCTCCCCATAGAAACTACGCCTGGACCCTGACCTCTCAAACCACAACCAGTTGAGGCAGAAGGCTGCCCATACTGAGCCTGGTTCTGTTTAGTGCTGTACCAAACGATTATTTTCTAATCAATTAATCTAATGATTATTTTTTCGATTAATCAATTATTCTAACAACAAATCTAAAAGTTATTCTGATGTGAGTGCACAGGATATTTAAGATGTTTTCATTAAATTAACAAGAACAGTTCTTTAATACTGTAAAATTTTCTGTAATAGTTTTTTCATGGACACAAAATATGCACTCTAGAGTCAATTCTTTAACAAGAAAAGCTTAAAAGATTTAACATCAATTTAAAATCTCAACCAAAGCATATAAAATTCAACTAAAAGAAATATAGTGCAAGATGTTAACCATCTAACAAATGAACTAAATCATGCAAAATTCAAGTCACTCTCTGGAAAACCTATAACATATGATAAACATTTATTTATTATTTTTTATTTAACATATTTCTCAATATATAAAAATTAACAAATAAAGATAACATCCAACTCTTTGTATTGCAACATCAGTTGTGTAACTTTTTTTCTTTAAGGTGAAAACTGTGGAAAACAACAAGACTGTTTTGTCTTATTGCACAAATTAAAATCCAGCTCCACGTGTTTCTATTGATGTCATTTCCCCACTAGAAAAATGTGTGATAGAGGTCCATGGAAGGCAAATAAGTCTAAATCAAATAAGCAAAAGAGGATGCGGTTAAAATAAATAAAAAGGTATTTAAGCTACGTTTTGAACATCCAGAACACGTCCAACACTTGTTGGCTGCTTGTGCTCTTTAGGTCAGACGTGTCGGGAAGCTCCTCTGTTGTTTGAGACGCTGGGGGAACCGTCTGATGGGGGAACGTGGCTCGACCTAACACCGCTCTCTGTTTAATGGTGGATGAAATAAAGAAAGTGGTGGAACTTTATTTACTTTGAGCAAGCGAACGTCGTGTTCACAAGATAATTAATCCACCAGATAATTCAGAGGTGGTCTGTTCAGTGAGTTTTACTCCAGGAGCTGCGAGGCTTTCAAGCTTCAGACTGAACTGAAGCAGCGGCTGCTGACGTCATTACGCTCTTGCGCGATGCTGCGTTCAGGGCAAGCATGGAAAACTCACCACTCTTATGCTAATACGGTCGCAATGATGCGTTTAGGTACCGAAATGGAATTGCAAGAACAGCGAATCGATAATAAAAAAAAATCTGCGTCGACAAATTCGACATCATCGATTATTTCAACTAATCGGTGCAGCCCTAGTTCTGTTGGATGTTCCTTTCCACCGTTGCCAATGTGCTGTTCAGGATGAGTGATTGAAATAAAATATATTCTTAGACAGACAACTTTCACCAGTTGGCATTTTATAAAGTACTTCTAGTTCTAAAGTTTAATTTCCCAAGCTGTGACTACTACGAACTACAAAAGGGTATAAATTTATCAGTTTTTATTTCCGTCTGTTTAATGCCTAAAGAGTGTTTTAACATTTACTGAAGCAGTAGCTAATAAAAAGTCCATCAGGGATGACAAGCACAGATAATTCAGTCATGATGAAAAACAGCACATATATGATTATTGGACAGCCTGAATGTCCTCTCTGGCACCCGATACTTGGTGTATTTTCACCGGGGTCTCACCTTTTTGACAGGCTTGTGGGTGGGCACGGCGCTGAAGACGGACGACAGCTCTCCCATGTTCATTTCGCTGTTTTTGCTCACGGTCATGGCTGAGTATTTCTCCGCAACGTTTTCGCTCTCCTTCACCTCTTTGCTCGCCTGTTTCACCTCCGGCTTCGCCTCCCCGGCCGGGTCTGACATGTTCACGGCAGCTGTGTGTGAGCCTTACCTGGACAAAAGCACAACACAGCCGTCGAGACAGGTAGTAAATAAAAAAAGAGGCACGCGAGCTAGCTAGCAGGTTAGGACAGACAGGAAGAGAAAGAGACAAGCTTTTTTTAGGACAGCACGCACGTAAAATAACACCAACAAACGCGATTAGAGGCTGATAAAGTGTAACCCGGCTTGGATTCGGAGATGATAAAGTATCTTTATGCCCTCTGTTTGGGTGCGTAGGTTGCCGTCGTGCTGCTGCTGGCTCAGCTGTCAACTGGGCTGCTGTTCACTAACTTTGTGGGCGGAGCCCAACAGACTGCCGGGGCGTTTCCTGTTCTAAGATGCGTTCATGGTAACTCGGATAACACGCTTCTTCCTTTAAAACAATAAATTCCTTTCTGTTTTAACCTTTTATTTCTTCACTGTTAAATTCCATATAAGTCCACTAGGTGGTGCTCTGTTTTCACATTTGAGGGACTTTTTTAAAGGAGCTATACTGTATCATGTAAAATCAACTTATGAGCTTTACATCATGTTATAATGTTATCCTCTCATCCAAAACATGCCCGGAGTCTTAATTTGACTCATTCATGCATGTTTGAGAAATCCTGTAGTGTGCTGAGGCAGCAGGCAGGGGAGCAAAAACCACTGGTTGGGACTAGAACCTCCTTTTGGGATCAGCTCCGCCTCTGGGCTGTGTCTCCAAGCCAAGCTTCCTCATCACAGAACACACCTCCCCCTGCAGTTGTAATTTTCTGCATTAGTCAGTTTGTCTAAATACGTGGTGTGTTTTGTAATGAAAATTGAAGATCTCCATCCCATCCTTCTATGGCTTATTTGTGATTGAGTCAGGTCTAGGAGAGAAACCCAAACATCCATCTGCCCAGCACCACTCTCCAGCCTGTTCTGGAGAATTCCACGGCGTTCCCAGGCCAAGGACAATATATAATCCCACCAATGAATTCTGGGTCTGCCCCAAGCCAAGGTCTAGTTCCAGTGGGACGTACACAGAAAACCTCTAACTGACTACTTTCAACGAAGAGGAGCAGCGACTCTATTCTGTCCCAGATTATGGAGATCCTTACCCTGTCTCACCCCCCACAGGGAGGAAGATCATTTTGACCACTTGCATCTAGGATTTTTTGAACTCATGACCATTGGTAAAGGCTGGAACATAAACAGAGCAGCGAAGCAAGATACTCACCTTTCGATTCAACTCTTCACAACAAGCAACCAAAGCAACATTATCATAACTGAGGACAAGGCCCTGATGCCTTGATCCATCTCCCGCACCATCTTGCTCATGCACAATATGCACTTGAACTCCTCCACATGAGGACATAAGATCTTTCTCACAAACCATGCTGTTTGATTGTGTACTCAAAACATAGAGCAGGCTATTTATGGACCAGAAATCTTGTAGTGAAGTCACTACACTACAGGAGGGACCAGTCTTATTTTTCAATTATGTACTGTATCAGATCACATATAATCAAAATTACAGAACTATTTTACAAAACAATGTAGCTACAATCAACCTAATCTAATAAAAATGTCAGTGATTTAGTTTATTTAACTTTGTCTGATTGGTGTGAATCCAAAATACCTCATGGTTTGTGTTAACTTACCTTTAGTGTTTTTTTTAATCATAAAGTTACTGGAAAAGGCTTCTAACCAAACAGTTTTTTTTTTTTGTGTGGAGACTATAATATTGACCTGGGAAATAAAACAGAGACAAATGATATTGGTACATTTACAAATTCAATGTACAGTCTAAACCTTTACCACTGATCTCAAAACCTAAAAGAACCACAACTCATAGTGCAACAATGATTGATAACTGTTTCACAAACTTAACAAATAAAGAGATTACGGGCAGTATTTTGATTACTGATGTAAGTGATCACTTACCAGTTTTCACAATTTACAACAATGACCAATGCAATACAAAAACACATACAATTAGGAAAAAATAACACATAAAAATCCTTGGATAAATTAAAAGATGATTTGATGAAATAAAATAGGAAGGATGTGTATAATTGACAATGTAAGCATATGATGTATTTAAGAATATTTTTGGAAGTCTATATGAAAAAAATTGTGTACAAAAAAATTTACAAAGAGAGATGTTGACAAACCACGGATGACAAACAGATTGAGAAATGCATGTACAAAAATCACTTGTATTCATGCTTCCTGAAATCAAGAACAAAAGAAGCAGAAGATATATACAAGAAATATAAAAACAAATAGGTTTGGATTATAAGAAAACACAATAAGGAGTATTATAGTAAATTATTAGGCAAAAGTGATGGTGAGGGAAACATGGCGAAAAATGAACAGTGTTTTGAAAAATCACAAAGTAAAATCAGGTATTCCACAATATTTTGTAAAGGATGGTAGTGAAATTCACGACCAGAATGAAATTGTGGATGGGTTTAATAATTATTTTATAAATGTTGGCCCATGTCTTGCAGCAAAAATAATGAAAGTAGATAAAATTGTGAGTCACACAGTTACAGATTGTACAAACAGAGAAGAAATATTGAGTTTGGTTAAAAAAACTTGCTGACAAAAGATCAAAAGATCTGGGTGGACATGGACATGATGCTTGTAAAAGATATAATGAATTATGTGATTGAACCATTTACATATATCTGTAATTTATCATTTCCAACTGGTTTATTTCCTGACAATATGAAAACTGCCAATTCCTCTTTCAAAAATTGTGAGAAAAATATGTTAAAAAATTACAGACCAATATCCTTGTTACCACAGTTTTCTAAAATTTTAGAGAAATTATTTGTCACCATATTGGATCAATTTATCGAAAAGCACAATATCTTAAATGTAACAAGGTGGGAAGCACCCAGATTGTGACTTGGAGGACGTGACTTGAAGGTCAACTGGAAGATTACTAAACCAATGTTAAATAATCTAGGGATTCCCTATTACAAGTACTCAGGTAGGTCTGGCTCCAGAATGACAAAAGCAGAAATAGTTTACAAAATATATTTTATTCATTTTTCTCAGTATTAAAATTAACTAGTTCACAAGATATTACAATGGAAGGGTAGTTCTGGAGGAATGGAACTGCAACAGTTCTAAAGTGCTGGTTCTAAAGTGCTTATTCTAAATCTTGGCACCACAAGGCACTCACCTGAATCGAGAAAATCATTAAGCAACTACATGAGAGTAGTGAGGTACAATGAAAGTTTTGAATAAAATGCATACTGTACAAAGGGTGAGAGCACAATATTGCAACAGGAGCAATCTTCTGTAGACAAAATAACTATTGGTAAAGATGCCAGTCAACAATGCAAACCAATAAAGATACAAAAATAAAATGTAAAGAAAGACATGTACCTTAATCAGTCACAGCCCCCCAAACATGTGGATTAACAGCTCCAATGCACCCGCTACACAAATGCACATATCCAGAAAACAAGTAAATATTTAGCGAGTGTCTAGCAAACATTTACCCCTTATAAAGAATCGAGAGAAACAGTCGCCCCCTTGTCCTTACCCCCAGCTGATCTAGGGAGGTGATAAGGGTTAGCATGCTGGCCAATCATTTTACGGGTGGATTTCCTCGGCCAACGCCACTGCTTTGAGGGGGTAATGAAGCTTGCGCTGCTCCAGCAGGTGTATGAACCTGCGGCACTTCTGGTGGCTGCAGTTCCAGTTTCGGGGGAATCGGTTTACTGACAGCCTCTTGGAACACTAACCAAGATCCAGACTCCACATCATCCTCATCACTGGCCTCAGACGAACTCTGTAGCCAAGCATTCAGGCAGATATCTGATGGTGGCAGTGCAGGCTTTATTGAGTTATGGTGCACCTGTCTTATAAGGTGAAGCTTATCAACTGGAGCAACTGAGTATACCACACCACCTAACCCACCGATGCTCCGTGGCACCAAGTTTAGCAGTCTCCAAATGGCTTAAGGGATTGTTGTCTGTCCAAACAACACATCAATGACCCCACAGGTACTCCTTAAACTTTTCAGCCATGGCCCATTTCATGGCTAACATTTCAAGCTTCATGGAACTARAGTTTTTCTCAGCAGCATGCAGACTACGACTGGCATATGCAACTGGCCTTACTTTACCACTCTGTTCCTGGGACAACACTGCACCAAGTCCTCTGTGGCTGGCATCAACCTCCAGAATAAAAGGCAGTGAAAAATCAGCAAAGGCCAGGGTAGGGGCACTTACAAGCTTGGTCTTGAGCTCCTGGAAGCTCCTTTCAGTCCTCCGACCAACTCTCTCCCAACAGTTGTCCTTGCCCTCTGCGTGTCTTTGATCCAGCGAGTCCTGCCCCAAGATGATAGAGGGGCCCAGTCAGCTTAGAGAAACCCTCAACAAACCTCCTGTAATAGTTGGCAAACCCCAGGAATGACCGTAGTTCTGAGACATTGGTGGGGTGGGGCCAATCTGACACTGCTGCGATTTTACTTGGGTCTGTTGAAACGCCCTCTTCTGAAATYAGATGTCCCAAATATTTCACCTGCTTTTTGAAAAAAGTCACATTTTTCCAACTTTACTTTCAGTCCTTCTTGTTTTAGGTGACTCAGCACCCCKTCCAGCCTTGTCAGGTGCTCATCAACATTAGGAGAGAACACAATGATATCATCCAGATACAACAAAAGTGACTGACCATGCTGAGCTCCAAACATCKTCTCCATCAAACGCTGAAAGGTTCCTGGTGCATTGCACAGCCCGAATGGCATGRGGTTAAACTCGAAGAGCCCAAACGGAGTGCAAAAAGCTGTTTTTGGGCGATCGTTCTCTGCAACCTGAACCTGATTATAACCACAAGCGAGGTCCATTGTTGAGAACCAACAGGCTCCTGATAGAGAGTCCAGTGTTTCCCCAATCCAGGGCAAAGGAAAAGCATCCTTCCTGGACTTATTAAGCTGTCTGTAGTCTACACAGAGGCGGAGACTACCATCTTTTTTTCTGACCAGGACGATGGGGGACGCATAAGGACTACTACTCTCTCGAATTACCTGGGTTTCCAGCAGCTGGTTAATGTGAGCCTTAACTGTCTCATATTCAGATGGTGGGATACYCCGGTACCGCTGCCGCACTGGCACATCATCCAACAACGGGATACTATGCTCAATTAAATTGGTCACACCAAGATCGCCATCAAAACTTGAAAACACAGACTCATACTTTAACAACAATGCTCTCACTTTATGCTGCTCTGTTCCCCCCAGCATAGAGAGATCAAGAGATGTTATCCTCTCTCGAACAAAGCCAGTATCAGCCGTATGGGACCTGACTGCGGCAACCATTTGCTCCTGTGCCCRGGGGATTTCCTGCAACCCTGAGGGTAAACTAACCACCTCTATGGGAGAAAGA
>NW_013952437.1:34230-35296 GCF_001266775.1 Austrofundulus limnaeus
GAATTGAATTTATTTTAATTGAAAAAAATACCGTTCTCACGTTTCACCCAGAAGCACATTCCAGGAAAAAAAGTTTTTAAAAAAAGGAAAGAAAACGTCTACATTGGCATGCCTCCAGTCATTTTCACAATAAAATACATTCTCGGTATTGTTAGAATGATTGGCAGTAGTACTGAGGGAGGGTGCTTTTTCACTTCGAACTATTGTGTAGTTGCATTTTTCTCTTTAAATCTTATCACAGCTGTGTTTGTTGTCATCAGATTAGATCTGCAAACGAGACAGTCAAGTAGATTTTTTGTCTTCCTCCTCTGCATATGCCTTTGCGTGCAGAAAGTGGCTTTGTATTGTCTTGTTAAAAAAATACGGATTTCCGGAAATACAAATCTTTATCATTCTGCAGTGTTTATTCTAAATTCTTCATGTGGTGATCCGAGGATCAGATATTTACAAGTAACTAAGTTAAATAATTTAAATCAGTTCCTAAAAAGCAAAATTTTGTGTTGTTTGAGACTAATGATGTTAATAAGATCGTGCAGTTTTTTAAAATCAAGTTTAAAATGTTATTGACTTGAATCCTGATGGTTTGACACCAATTTACAAGTCTGAACTTTTACATCCTAACATTGCAATCAAAGCATTAAAGTCTACAAGTTAATTGCTTTTACAAATGATTAGATTCAGGCTCAGAAACAGAGCTGACAGTCTTTTTGTTGGTGGAACAGTCTCTCTTTGCAAATCAGAGCAGCTGAAGACCACTGATCATTTTAAATCATTGTTCACTATCGTTTATTTTCACTAGCCTTTGGGATATCCTGTTTTTTATTTGTTTGTTTTTTGTGTGTAAGCTATGTTATTTAGCTGTTTTCTATTCTTTTGTTTGATTGTGATTTATTCTTGCTCATATTTATTGCTGCTTGTTAAAATATTGATTATAAATTATACTTAAATGGGCTGTAGAGATAAACTATTTTTTATCCTTTGCTCCTTCTTGTTACATTCAAAACAATAACTCTGTTATAAATTTGATTATTAATGGGGAAATCCACCCCCACACAACATATATATA
>NW_013952437.1:35411-50471 GCF_001266775.1 Austrofundulus limnaeus
ATATATATGTTGTTAAAACAGCGCCACTTCTACATTGATTATTTTTGTGGCCAAATGTGGTACTGCAGGTTGGCGTGATTGGCAGTACAGAGTCCATTATCTTTTCTAGACATCCACTCCGAAGTTTCAATAAAATTCTAAAGTATATTAGTAAAGTATCATGTAGAGACAAGTTATTCCAGATATTCGTGGCTGCTTGCACAAAGGACCAAGTTCTGCCCGCAGAGCACACGTCCCGCCCTCCCGGAAGTAGCAGAGAAAATATAAACGTCTTCCGTCGCTCCATTTTCCATCGAGCGTCGACGACGGAGAGGTGTGCGGCTTCGGCAARAGACGGTGATAGCGAGGGCTGTGAATAGCATCAAAAACGGTACAGATAGCGCAAAAAAATCTAACAATATATATAAAACGGGACTGTGTTTTGAATATATTTTTGCATTGAGTTACTATATCGCCACAGTCGCATGGATTTCATTGTTTGATGTCTGTGGTCGTAACACGAGTGGTCCCGCTAAGGGAGCAGGCCTCGACAGCCATTTTAGTTTAAAACCGCTATTAGCTCCGACATTTAATCCACCCATAGCTTCCGTTTTGAACCGAGTTACGTTTGTAGTTTCCGGGTTCAATGGTTTATTTGAAGCCGAATATGTTTTACAACTTGTAACGCTTGCTAGTTAGCACGAGCTAAATGCGGTAGAAAAGTAGGTCATCCGGCTAAAGATTGTAAAAGCCTTTGAATAATTGACTGTTCTGTTTCACTGAACTGTGTTTGTTCGTTGAAATAATGCATTTAGCTTATTTCTCTTGTAAAAAAAATATGTAATTATAGAAAAATATACTGGTTAAAATCTGGTTTAGCGCTTATTGAATTACATCGCGCAACACTTAGTGCGCATGCGCGGAGACCTAAAGTCCACGTTCAGAGATGAATTTCGATTCTCCTGCATGTGTGAATGAAAAAAGGCTCGTGTGTTGTTTGGACTGTTAGGACTGAGTGATGAGTGTTAGAGTAATAAAACTGGCTGGTACTTTTTGTCTTATACTTTGACAATAGTTTTTGTCAGCTTATATAATTTTGTTTCTGTTCTATATTTCAGACCCAGTCATGCATCGGGAATGTCCCCTCGACTGTAAGGTCTACGTTGGTAATTTGGGAAATAATGGAAACAAAACAGAGCTGGAGAGAGCGTTTGGCTACTATGGCCCTCTCCGCAGCGTTTGGGTGGCCAGGAACCCCCCAGGTTTTGCTTTTGTAGAGTTTGAAGATCCCCGGGATGCCACTGATGCTGTCCGAGAACTCGATGGGAGGTGAGAAATATGCGTGTAGTGAGGTGTAGGGGGGGGAAATTGTCTTTTATATATAATTACATTTTTTTAATATTAATTTTTTTGTAGGACACTATGTGGATGCCGGGTACGAGTGGAGCTGTCCAACGGTGAGAAACGTAACCGCAACCGGGGCGCTCCCCCCTCGTGGGGCAGGCGTATTCGAGACCGAGACGACTATCGGCGTCGTAGCCCTCCGCCCAGGCGAAGGTGATCTGCATGTTACCTGTTGACACACAGCAGCAATATTGTTTGTGATAATGTCCTTCTTTGTCACTCATCTCTTTTTTTTTTTTCCTGATTACATTGGTGACTGTTGCTCTGTCAAAGCTTAACAGTTTCATCTTCATTGGCATTAGTCATTCAGTGCAACCAGCCAAGCAAAACAGGTATTCAAAGCCTGATTCTGATTTATGACATACTAATAAGAGCATTCACTTTGGCAACCTATGAATGCCTTTCTATAAAAGCATTTTAAGTATGACACGCAGGACATATCTTGCTTCAGGCATAAATGCTTCTTTTGAAGTGTGTTCTGTTGTGTCTTTTCTACTTTAGCTTTTGTACAGTGGCACAGTGGGTATGTGAAACAGGTTCAGGCACTTTCTTATTCTAGAGTAACTTGTTTAAAGATTTGGGAGGATGAAAGTACCAAATGTGTTATTTCTTTTTTTTTTTTTTGAGGATGCTTTTTCCTTTTTATCTATATTAATAAGAATGAACCCATTGCAGAGCCACCACCATGCCTCTTCTCACCACCCTCTGAGTCAGTCAACTAGTCCTCTTTCAGCATCATGTGACTGCTGCCCATCGTGCCCCAATCAGCTTGGCTGGTGTTGTCACATGACCCGGGCATGGCCAGTCGTCAGGTTGCACCAACCCATTGGTTCCTCAGCATGCCGTTCTCAGCCTCCTCCTTCAGCCTTTAACCAAACGGCAGCGGCCCACCTCACATTCCCGACCAATCAGCGTATTATGTTCCCAAAAGTCTACAACCTACCAGCAGCAGCCTTCGGCTTACCAATTAAAGCAAGAATAAAGCCACAACCGGCCCCCACCTGCCTGCCAACTTATCACCTTGCAGCARCCGGCCAGTCCCATTCAGCCAATTCTACCCACCCGGCTGACTGTCTGCCTCCCTTTCGTCATTTCTAGCTTGTTGAAATCCAAAAATACTAGTAAGTTTTCCTGCTTCATTCAGTACACTGCAGATTACAGATTTAACACTGAAGAAACAGCTGGTTTGACGAGGTTATTTATTTCAGTTTGTCACATTGTCCACAATTTTATTTATTTATTTTTTTCAAAAAGGGGGAAAATCTAATATCTGGAATATATGGAACTTGATATMAATAAATAATCTTTAGAGCTCTGAGCAGAATTATAACAATCATACATATTAAAACTTGATCAAAAGTATTTTTGACAAGTAAATCTGATTGTGTAGGTGCGAGATTTTGACCTGGTTGTTTCTTAACTTATTTCCTMTAACAAACACATTTTTACTAGCCTCCTTAATTTTCAGCACATTGGTCAGTCCACAGTACAATGTTTGATTTAAAATAAATACAGATTACTTTATATAGTTCCTTTTTCTGTATTTAAAAAGCCTAATCAAAATCCATATCCYTATTTATATATCGACCTGAAAATACAAACTAGAATTAAATAAAATAATAATAATCTTGACCTAATTTAAAGTTTCACATTGTACTGTGGGATAGGTGTGTGGAGATTCCTGAGCATCTGCCATCTTTATGTGCTTTATTGCTAGTGATCTATTTTATAACAAGATTTCTCTTGGAGGAAAAAAAACAAAACTATTTCTCTGTTAACTTTAAAGAAAGACGTGGGGGCTGTGTTGATTATAGCCCAGTGTAAGAAGTAACATATTTAGTTCTGATCAGTGCGTCTGTCATTTCCTAACTCGTGGATTTTCCTCGTGCAGATCTCCACGCAGGCGGAGCCTGAGCCGCAGCCGAAGCAGGTACGTTTGACAGTGTCGTACATTTAGAAGCTGAAGTTTGTGGTGGGGTCAGGAATTTGTGGCATTATATAAACCTATTATTATAAATTGTGCCAGTCAAAGGAATTCATACAGCTCTAGTCAACTAATATAAACGTAAACAGGGTTCCTGCAGATCCTTAAGTCTTTAAAAGGAATTAAATTCATCAATCCAAAAATGAGGCCTTAATTAACATTAAAATGTCTTAAATCAATCTTTCAGAAGTCTTAAATGTTAACACATTGTAAATAGGATGACTAATTCATCTCAAATAATTTTTTTAATCACATGCAGACATTCCCCTTTGACATCACTTCCTGTTATTTCACATGCAAATATCTCAACTGTCCATCTGAGCAATGTGAAATTGGTTTTCTAATATGTTAATAATATTGTCTTTCCAAAAATGCATTCACTTGTCTTATAAAAAATTTGTCACAGACTCTACAGCGAATTGGGGTTAAGACCCCACTGTGGGTCCTAAAACTCCAAATTTTGGGTCGTTAGAGGATTTCCTGAAATTACATTAATTTTAAAACCGACTAAGAATGTTTCTGCTATAGTTAGATATGGATAAAAACAATTGGTCTATTGGCAATATTTGAATATTTCAAAACTACTTTTATTCAAGAGTTTTTGCCAGCTTTTTTTTGTCATTTGTATTTATTATGAAACTGTAGGAACCCTGGTAAATAATTGTGTATTTGAAAGAATAGACTAAAGATATGGTAATTGTATTACTGCAKATCTGATCAACTTGTGTGTGGTGGTTTTATTTTTATTTTCCCTCCCAGGTCTTTATCCAGAGACAGGAGGAGAGAGAGGTCCCTCTCCCGGGACAGGAACCACAAGCCCTCTAGGTCCTTCTCTCGATCAAGGAGGTACTGACAAGTATTGTTGTATTTCTCAGCATAGTATGACTAACTCCTTATATACTCAAGGAGTTATTTGCAACACATTCTCAAACTCATGGGTGTCCAGTCCTGGTCCTCCATGGCCCCTTGTCCTGCATGTCTTAGTGTTTTTTTTTTTTTTTTGTTCTGTAATTACATCTGATTGTAATGAATGGCTGATTAACGGGCTTTTGTTATAAACTTGAAGAGAGAATTCAATCACTGAATCTGTCATGTTGGAGTAAAATATGCAGGATGTCAGCCCTTGATTAGATTAGGATTAGACACTCTTGCTTTTACTACTTCTCATATAAATATGTTGCATTTAAAGTTTTGCTGACTTTTCTTTTTCTACAGTCGCTCCAGATCAAACGACAGAAGATAAAAAGTCTGCCGGGTGTAAAAGGAGCTGAAGATGAACGTTTGAACATGCTCGTCCGTTTGTATGAAGGACCTGAGCGTGACCACGTTTTTTTTTTTTTTTTTTTTTTTTTGTGTTGATTGGGTGTGTTCAGGTCTTATCATTGTCACCTGATCAGTGTGTTGTCAGTCTTGACACCACCTGTCTCACCCTGCATTCCAGAGTTTAATCTCTTTTGAGCTTTGGTTTTCATCCGTAGATGTTTTTGTGGGTTGACGATGTGAGTAGTTCGGTCATTTTTCACTGTAAGTGTGATGTTTTTTTCTTTTGTTTGGCTTTTTTTTAATAAAAGAAATGGAAATGTACACATTTCCTCTTGTGAAGACCACCCATTTTCAACTTGCAGTTTAGTTTTAATCTGATTCTTATTCAAGAAGCAAAGCTACAGCATTTATTCAGACATGTAGAGTTCAACTTTTGATCTAATAAGTTTTACATTGCTCTTTTGTTTGATACAATGTGAAGTAGTCTCAATAAAAATGCTGGTTTGTCAACCTGGTCAGTTTGTATTTGTCTCGTCCGCTTATTTTTATTATTTTAAGTAGTCTTAAATACACAAATTTTACACATTCCACTAGAGGGTGCCACAACATAACACAAGGAAGTGAAGATAAGATGGTGTTTCATAAATAAAGCACCAGGAAGTTCAGATTAGATTTCAAGGAATTGACTTTTAGGTTTTCCCCTTGTTAAAACTGGTATCTGTGACTCAGTATTGGTGTTTTTCCTTAATCATTAATCTATTTTTCATTCTATCAATGCTTAAATTGTGCCTGTCATGTAGTCCTACTTGATGGAAAACAATGAAGCTAAAAACTTGAAGTTATAAATTAGTGATGTGATGCCTTTTTAATTTGAAGTTAATCACCAAATTTATAAGTACAGATGAATTTGGACTTGCCGAAAAAAGAATTTATAGACCATTCTGTGYGAAGTATTTATTTTAAAGGCTAGGGAAAACCAGAGATTTAAATAAAGCTGTAATAGTTAATATCAATATTACTATCACTAAGATCTTTGTCACATAACCATTTATGCTGTCTGGTTTATGGAAAGAAGCTCTAACCTGTCAACATACTTGTTCACTTAGTTCCTGGTATGAAATCAGTACGTAACATCGCTGACTAAGAAAAACTTTTCTTTCAACTAGAATAGATAAAATACTCAAATAGTGACTTCCTCTGTCACTGATGTGCATGACAAGACCAATTATCACCTTCAAAGCAAATAAAATTTGCAGTTTTAAGAACAGTCCATATTTAATATGTGACATCACTGTAGGAAGAAATGTTTTTATTTCTATTCGCAGAACTCAGATTCAGATGTTCACAAAAAAAATGAACTGTGACAAGAGAAACCGAAATTTCAGACAGTCACTGGGTTTTATGTCACCAGGAGGAGAATGTAAACATCCCATTTGATGCGTGTGATTGTATGTTACAACGGCCTGCCATACATCCGAGCACATGTAGCTGAATAAACATTACAGAAACGTGTTGACTCGTAAACTCCACCTGTTTTACAGTTTTCAGCTCCTTTCGTCAGTTCGGTCTGTTCCGTCATGTTCTAGTACAAGCACGGACACATCACGTTCTCAAATTGGCGCGCGCTTTTCCAAGCCGCTCCCGCGAGATCACCGAAGCACGTGGTCTCCATGGAGACGAGTGGAGCTCGTGAAGGAAACCCGCGCGGGAATCAGTCCACCCATTGAGATACCTATGGAGTGTAATCTCCCACCGACTGTTACACAACAAACACGTGTAAAAATTACGGGATTAGATTAAGTAACTTCTGTCTACAACAGCTACAAAGCCATTCATAAAACAGCTTAATTCTTTTAAAACAAACTTATTTAGGTAAAATAAACCATGTTTTTTTTAAATAGATGAATTATTTAAAATAATTTTCAAAAATATTCTAATATCTGTAAACACCATTCTGATCTATCTCATTTATTTAAAAAATAGGCTATAGTCGTTTTTGCATAAATGATACACAAAATTGGCATGAATTTAAAAAGTACACATTTTGACAACTTATGGCTTTAGAATGGTTTCCCATCATTGCTCCTTGATGTCAGGACAAAGTTCAAATCTAAATCTGAATTATTCAATCCAGGAAACAAACTTTAAGCAGCAAAATATTATTTCAACACGATTTGTTTTATGTACATAACGTTTTAAATGGAAAGTGTCAGTTGCTGGTTATACTTTAATGTATATTTGCTAGAATTTAAGCTTTAGAGCATCATAATACACTACAATAAATGTTACAGGAAATGAAGCAAATGCATTTTGCTTTTATCAGTATATAACATGTATATTTAAAATACAGTATGTGTAAATTATTTTTTATCATCTATACATAATGCGAGGGATTATTCATGGTTTGCACTGAAGTCTGTAAAACCTCAACATGCATCTTCAATGAGTAATATCACAATTAAGTATAAGTTCAAACAGAATTGTATTAATGTTGTCATTTTGCCAATAAGCTTACAGTAAATATTCTATAACCAGAGCTTCTTATGATAAAACTGAGAAAAGTACCTTTATTAGTTCTCCAGATAAATTATTAACCAAGTGTTTATGCAAAGTCTGCAAACCAAACGAGACAAAACTTACTTGAAGTGTAATTAAAGTAAAACATGAAATAAATAAATCAGTTTAATTTCTGAGGCTGTTTTTGAACAGGATGCTCTCACTGTAACTTTACTGAATGAAGCTGTGTCGTTCTGTGAGAGGTTTCCAAGTCTGCAGGAGTTTCTCTCGTGTCCTGTTGGCCGACAAAGACCTCACTGTGCTCTCAGACCCGCCGGGCCTTTATGACGCCCAGCCTACCCAGCTCCTCCTAGTTGGAGCTCCTGCTGCTGAAACTGGGCCGCTGCAAAACGTGAGGAGCCTGGCAGAGGTGACTCATGCTGGAATAAACTGAACATGGCTTGAATGACAAAAGTGGGAGGAGCCAAACTTGAAAACCAGGAAGGATTTGTATAACACTTGTTGGAGTTCTCTCTGAATGTTTCAGATTGATTACAGATGCACCTCAAGCTGTAGGTTAGACGTTAATAAAGTAATGAATAAAACTGAATTTTAGATTCAAATGTTTGTTTACCTTAAGGCCATATCAGCTGATTTTTTACTGCCTTTGACTAGATGTTTGTGATAAAATAACTACCAAATATGTATTTTTACTACCAAAAGTCTGCAGTATATTCAGTAATAAATGGGGAAAATCAGCAGAGTCATGGTTTACAAACTGTACATTGTGTTGCATTAGGTTTTAATAATTTTCTAAGATTCAATTGAAGAAATGGGAACAAACTGTGCCTTTGTAGAAAAAACGTGCTGAGCTCTTGTATTTAGGAGTTTTTATATCTAATTTAAAAAAAACGCAGGCCAGCGGTCACTCTTTCAGAGATGAGGATGTTCTCATTCTTGATAGAGAGGAACGTTGGTTTGAGAGAGGAGTAAAAMAAGCCATTTTTGTGAAGAAAGACCGTCCYTCATTAAACAGAGGTGGAGYCCTCRGTTTTCAGTTGTCCCCCTCCTACAGRGCTGCRATTGSCAGTATCACTCCACCCCCTGTTAACAATAYGTGTTAATTAGGTGTSAARGATAGCCATGTGATGTGAGTATCAGTCACATGGAGGCAGMGCTTAAAAGCCTGAATTTTGCCTGAAACTCTCAGAATGAAGAAGTCTCTTGGAGGAGAGACGAAACGTTTCATTAGAGAAGAACCCGTCCAGAAGACCTACGCAATTTTTTTTCTTTTTGATTTTTTACCTGGATTACTGAGATGCATCAGGATATATCTAATTATTCATGTGTGGATTTAAGAAAACAGGAGTATCTCTAAAAATGATCAGGTACTGGGCTGAAAATATGTGCGTGTGTATGTTTTTGTTACCAGGTGGGGATGATTTTTGACCATTTTCCTGGTACACACAACCATGTGAGGACACACTGTTCCTTATGAGGGCAAAAGCCTGGTCCCCATTGGGGCAAAAAAAAACGCTGGTGGGTCAGGGTTTAGGTTTTGGTATATATTGGGGTGATTAGGTTAGGGGGGTGTCAGGGACTTTTAAATGAATGGAAGCCAATCCAAAGTCCCCATAAGAATAGAAGAAGAAGTGTTTTTGTGTTTAGCCGTCTCCAGGACACTCCTGCAGGAGGGAGGGGAGTCCTTCCAGGGACCAGACGTCCCGAGCTGGAATTTCCTCCACTCCAGAGCCAAAGCTTCACGTGTCCTCGTGTGTTTACGGGTTCAGAATCCACGTGTGTGTGTGAGTGTGTGTGTGTGTGAGACAGCTGACTCCACCTCCACTCCAGCTCAGAGTGTCTCCACCCACAGGAGTTCATAAGAGTCCGACCCGGTCCATGGCTGCGAGAACACTTTCTAGGATCTAAGAGACACTATCCTGTGGCTGCTGCTGGACCCGTGGAGCTTCTGGATTAAGTCACTTCAGCCCGAGGCTTCGTCTTACATCACAGTTGTTGTGAAACTTGAAGAGAAAAGTAGTGAGGAGGTGGTGAAGCTGACTAAGTGGACCACAGCTCTGAGACAAGGACCATCTTCGGATTTGGCTCAGAATGTAAGTAAAAGTCAAACTTTTTTATTTAATAATAAGCAGCTAATTTGGATCTATAATTGTAATCTTTTTATGTACACAGCCTATAAATGATTAGTTTAAAATGTTAGTTACAATTAATGCTTATTAGACATGTTTCCACATACCGATCTCAGTTTGAAACTTCCCAAAAGCCTTGAAAGTTTCATTTAGTTATTTTTAGACGTGTGTGTGTGTGTGTGTGTGTGTGTGTGTGTGTGTGTGTGTGTGTGTGCATGCATGCGTGTGTGAAATAGTGAGTCAGACTCCAGACAGTGTCAGCAGAGTTTGACATGAGCTCCAGCCTCACGTGGAGCAGCAGAGATGGGCAGGGTCCCAGCCGGCCACGCACCATTCGTTCTCCCGCCACACAGCTTGAATCACTCCTCCTCCTCGCTCCGCCCGGCACGGCTCGGCCTCCCCTCCTCTTCCTCCTTTTCCTCCTCCCAGTGTGACATCGCTGGGGCAGAGTAAAACTGGGTTGATTCAAATCAGTAGACCCTCTGACCTCTGACTCTGTATGGGAAGACAGTTTGTGTGGATTTAAAATAACCAAATCATCACTCCATGCTGTGTTTTAGCTTGTAGTTTGATGAAATTATTCACCCGGAGAGGAAACTTAAGTTGTCGAATAAATAGTAAAACCAAAATATTCTTACACTATAATCAAGGCTTGTCTCATCTCATTTATACTTAATTGTCTATCTTTAAACCACACATAACCTGGTATTTTGTTAAAAACTACCAGTAAGGCTGCAGCTGATGTGTCGGAACTGCTCCAATACTTAATCATCCAGGCTAACTACATTTGTTTCTAATTATTTCTGCTGTAACTGGATCATTGGGGCGGGTTGGGCCTGGGTTTCCTCAAATGTTTCCTTCCCGGACGCGGTTAGCGACTTGTTCCTTCCTGCAGTTGTTCCGCAAAAGAGTCAAGAGTCATTCTCTTGATTCAGAGGTGTTGTATGCAGCTGTGGGCGACCGTGGCTGAGTAGTTAGGGGAATCGCCCTCCAGTGAGAGAGTTAGTGGTTCGATTCCACCGTTATTCAGTGTACATGTCTCCATAGGATGATTTATATATACAGATTGGGTAAATGAGGGCACAGATTGTATAAGAGCTTTGAGTATCCTTGTTGAATAGAATGGTGCTACATAAGTACTATTAATTTATGTAAACCACTCTGATTTACAAAACAGTTTGGATCAGCAGCTCCTGTGCAGTCTGATGGGAGTGAGAGACCGCCACCGTGTGGCTAATCTCTGCGTTTACAGCAAACAACAGCAGAGCAGAGGATTTGCCCTTACATGTCTGTCAGAGATTATGTCCAGGCATGTACCAGTGTTTTACAGAGGAGGGCTCAGTGACTCACTGGCTGCTGCTATAAAACGCAGCCAGAGCGCTGCGATCAGTCTGTCTGTTCACTGAGGAGGTGCTGTGCTGACTGGAAGAATGGTGAGTGTCTGATTTAAACTGAGGCAGGAGCAGAGTTTAAAAAGTGGAAGGATTGGTTTTAAATTAGGTTTATATGGTATTTTTTTTATTTGTCTATGCTCAACATGCTTTCAGAAACGGGTAACAAACAAGGGTACAAACTTTGAAAACTTTTTTTTGAACGTTACTCAAGAGTTGCTGCTGTGCTTGTCCAAACTAACCGGAAGCCCTTTGCCTTTCAGTGCAGAATCATGGCTACAGCTCACAAGCGCATCCTGAGCCCGCTGAGGAGAAGCGGGCCCACCCGACGCAGCCTGTTTGGCCCAGTGGACCGAGAACAGCTCCAGGTGGAATACCAGGCCGCCCTGAGTAAAGACCTGGAAGAGGCGTCTAAACGCTGGGGCTTCGACTTCATCTCGGGCAAACCCCTGGAGAGCGGTGACTTCCAGTGGGAGGGCGTACTGGACTCCAGGGTGCCGCTGCTCTACAGATCCTGTGTGCCCAACGTTAAACCGACACGAGGTCAAAGGCCAGCGAGCTCAATGGCATCAACCAAAAGAGCAAGGGCGGCGTCGCCAGAGAGCGAGAAGGAGAACATCCCCCAAACACCAGAGAACCGCCTGCTGAACCTGGAAGACGTGGAGAAAACGCCAGAGAAGGGAGACAGAACAGGACTGAAGAGGAAACAGACAAACATTACAGGTACGTGTTCAGTTGTTCTTTGACATCTGTCACCTTCTGTCACAGAGTTAAAAACCATCAGCTTCTTTATCCCGACAGATTTCTACCAGGCTAAGAGGCGAATAGTTTGGATGCCGAGGAAATCCGGCGAGTGATATCCACGGGAAAGAGAACCACAGCAACAAAAAGTCCCCTCCTCAGGAGTCAGATACTCAACGCATACAGCATGAAGAATTAAATTTAAAAATAATACAGTATACAGTTAATTAGGGTACTGTATCTGAGGGGTTTGGTGGGTTTTTTCCCCCTCCAGTGGTTAAGAAGGGGACATTTGAGAAGAGAAGATTAACGGTAATCCCTGGAATCAGTGGATTTATACTCGTTTGGATTGAGGGCTTGCCAAAGTGCTGACTGACTTTTGCCTCAGCTCAGCTTTGTGGGAACTCTCAGCCTCCTGCAGGATGGAGAAACGACAGACCCACGCCTTTCTGAACCGTTATGAGTTTCAGCAACAAAAAGAAAGGAAGAAGTGCCTCATCTTTGTGCAAATCCACTATGTTTTAAAGGGCTGAGATTCTTTTTTTAAAGCTGTATTATTATTCTTATATAGGAGAAATCTTAAGGGGTTGTGACATATTGAACATGCAGCTGCTTTGCTTTTTCCACCCGGTTCTATCTGCTGTATGTGAAATTCTAAAAAATCCTCTACAGCTGCCCCGCCCAGACCAGATAATGTCACTTAGGTTTGTAGCATCATGTCTCTGCAGCACTTATTTATAGGATATATAACAGAGACTTAGTCGTAGAGTTAAATATAGTTAAAAAGCTCGAAAGCAAACTTGCAGTATTGCACATAAATCTTGTGTTTTAGTATTTTAAGCTCCATAAAAAGAACAAGCAGATGAAATGTTGTTCTCTAAGTATTGTTTAAAGCCACAGACTTTATTGCCTTTTTATTTTTAAGTGTATGTTTGAGTTTCCTGTTCTGATCATTCCTGCTGCTACAGATAATCTGGATGATAACGGACACATTCTTGTAATTCTAATCCTTTCGCACGCTGTCAATTTTGAATTGTTCACCAATGGGGAAAAATGTAAAAAACAGTCCAAAAACAAAATTGCCATTTCTGTTAGTAGATGCTTGTTCACAGATCCTAAACGCTGCATTTAAATATGTCTTTATTTATTGAGGTGTCAGGCCTTGTGTCGATTCTAGTGTTGATTTTAAATTTAAATAAAATTTATTGAAATGTTTTCTTGTGAATGTTTCTTTTTGCACAGGATTAAACACCTCATACACCACACACACACACACATTAGGATAACTTTCTACCCTACCTGTATTTGTAAGTTTAATTTTAATTCAGTAAAATAAGTCAGGAAACACTGAACAGATTTTAATGAATTTCAGAAAGGCATCACTGGATGAACCTCTACAACTGGTTAACTTTTTGACTCAATCCAAATCAAGATCACCAGCAAACACAAAAATGTATATAATTCAGCAATTTTTACAGATAATTTGCTGAAATTTGTGGTGATGGTAGCTGAGAGTTATCTCCAACTCATACTCTAAGCACTGATGGCTCACACAAAACCTTTGATTCAAACTCTGACAGGGAAGGCAGGCGATGTGCATTCTTTCAAGGAGTCCTACTTTCAGAAAGAAGCTTTGACACCATCAGCTCAAATAGCTCTGATCTTTAGAGGTGAGGTTTAGAAAATGGTTTGTGAACAATTAATATCTTACCTGTTGCAGATGGCTCTTTGAATGACCTCAGTTTGAAGTTTTATTAAACTTACCACATTCAGTTTTAAAAAAACACATTTTTTCCATCACAAAGATAACATCCCTGCCCAAAAAGCTTCATGCTGCAATTGAAGTACTACAGCTAGCTGCTGCTACAAACAAAAAAAACAAATATTTTATGTCAAGGACTCTATAGCTGTGGTCAAGTTGTCCACTTAGTAATTAGTTCCCCATACAGCAAGTCAAATGCTTTTCTAGTGCTGTTTAAAACTTTAACCAGAACTTTTTATAAATGTTATAGTTCAGTAAAAGTTCTGTATATATGCTATACACTAAAAAGACCATAATGCATTGCAGCCTAAGCCGTGACAGCAGGGTAATCAAGGCTAATGCTAACATCTGCGCCTTATTATTGTGGTTTTTAAGACATGTTGAAAATGCCTTTAATTTTCTACACATCTCATTTATTGATTTTTTTTATTCTTGAACACAAGCTACAACTTCAAGAACAGTTGTTCTGTACAGAGGTATTTTGTAGGGCTCATAATTCTAAATATGAAGAAGGTTGTGATAAGAGCTGCAGTCTATGCTTGTGTAAATAAACTTAGCACAAAAAGTCAGAAAATTACTGTTTGGTAGATTATTTCTTTGTTGTAACAACTTCTTGGCAATAAATCTTATACTGCTAGAAAGTCTGGTAAAGCCTGTTAATTTCCCTTTTGGTGCCACATTTGTAAGGAACATGCATTTGTGGGATGAGCAGTAGAGCTGAGTATTTTTTCAAACTTTATTCATTTCTTTAAAAAAATCTACGTACAGTAAAAAGAAAATACAAATAAAATTAAATGAAAGGTGGCAGGGAAGAAAAAATCGTATATCTGCCCTTTTTTCCTCAAGTATAAATTCAAACAATAATAATCTTCAGTTTATAAAATAAGACAAAAACGTCAAATCTTTCTAGAACAACAAATTATATGGATACAGATTATACCGTTTCATATTTTTTTAAACAATCTAGCCTTTATCATTCTTTTAAACATGTACATTGATTTGACACTTTTAACATCATTTTCCAGATCATTCCACAATCTGACTCCTTGGATTGAGGRGCACCGTTCTTTCAAACAGGTCCTAAATTTAGGTTTCATGAACAWCTCTGTCCCCTTAAAATATAACAGCTCTCTCTTTGCAAAGTTTATCTGAATGTTTAAAGGTAATGTGTTTTGGTGAGCCTTATACATTACTAACAGAATGTTAAAATCAATCAAATCATTAAATTTCAATTAATTCAGTTTACAATATAATAGATGAATATGAGGTATGTGATGAGTATGTGGGTTGCCAAATCTTCTTTGACAAACAGTTTATTTTGCTGCAATCGACACTTGTTTTGAGTGTTTGGTACCCCCAGGTGCTGCCAATCAGGTGCCCGGTATGAGATTTATTGCCAAGAAGCATTGTTAAAACAAAGAAATCATCTGCAAAACACAAATTTCCATACTTTCTGAGCTACGTAAATATACATCCTCACATCAGACTATGAACACTACTATAGTGACCCTGACTGCAGTGAGCATATGTTCAAAGAGCTATCTACGACAGATAAGATGTTGATTGTTCATTACCTTCCTGCATAACTTTACTTAAAAAGATATTTGAGTAGATTTTCATTTTCCATATTTCTGTCACTTTAATAAGATCGTACTATTTCTGCAGCAACAGTACTCACATGTCTTTACAGCGACACCTCCAGTTCCTCTCTTGTGATGAAAGCTTGTTTCCATCTCGTCTCGTCCCTCCCCGCAGCGCTCGCTCTGACACTCCAGCCTGAACAGGAACACCGCACGTTAAAGAAACACAGAGTCACGGATTGTTGGGATCCTTTCATTCTTCTGTGAAGAAAGGGGGAATCACTGCTCAGAGCTGCTGTGTACTTTGGCA
>NW_013952437.1:50520-52245 GCF_001266775.1 Austrofundulus limnaeus
TTGCTCAGATGGACAGTTGTTGAGATAATTATATGTGAAATAACAGGAAGTGATGTCAAAGGGGAATGTCTGCATGTGCATATTTAAAAAAATAATTTTTACCAATTATTTTAATATTTGAAATGAATTAAAATCATCCCATGTACAATGTGTTAACATTTTTAAGACTTCTGAAAGGTTGATTTAAGACATTTTAAGGCTAATTAAGGCCTTATATTTGGATTGATGAATTCAATGCCTTTTAAGACTTTTTAAGGATCTGCAGGAACCCTGTAAAAGAAAACTATTGAAGCTTGGGTGTTCTCTCTCTGCTCTCTGAGAGGAGATTTGAGAGAAAACAATTAGACCTTTAGTGGCGTGTCACACTGGGCAAAAAAAAGTGTTCTTATGTATAATTTGTACTTGTTGCCAAAAAGCGTTGGGGAAATTTGTAAAAGACTTGGAAGATTTTAGACAACTCAAAAGTTAGTCGAACATTTTATGCAACAGGCTCTAAAAATTGTGAAACTTACACTACATTTGTGTAAAAAAATCTGTAAAAGAAAGTACTAGGTCACTCTAATTTTCTGTGACCAGTTTGAACTTTTAATATTTTTACTGTGGCTTTTGCAGTAATAGATGGTCTTTAAAATGACTGAATAAGTCTTAATTTTTAGCCTGTTTTTCATTGTTGTTGCTCCTGACAGGTAGTGTGTCTTACACTGCAAATGTGTTTTGTGTGTGTGTGTGTGTGTGAGAATGTATATATAAATAAAATAAATATGGATAATTGTCATTCAGCGGTTGTTATTTACTTGAAAAGGTTCCTTTAACAACATCTTTGTTTTTCCTGCTCTGGTTAAAGGTGAACAAGCATTTTTTAACTCATACAATACAAGTATGATGGCAAAAGTAAAAACTTCAGATATTTTTCTACTAATAGTCTCTTTAATACCAAATGTTTTCATAAAGTAGGTTAAAAAAGTAAAGTTAAAGCTACAGAAACAATATGCAGATCCATAGGATCAGAATTAACATCAGTACAAACATTCAGAAAAGTTTAGTCCTGCTGACTCAACGCACGTTGCTTCCAGTCATTTGTAGTTTTCGGAGTTTGTTGAACAGCTCTAAGTACTGAGTCATGGTGTCGACGCAGTCCGCTGGTGCAAAAACACCCTCGGGTTTGGCTGCGAACACAGTTGGAAGTTCGGGGACGTTGTTGCTGAGGAAAGACTGCATGAACTCCTTCATGAGGTTCCAGCAGTCCCCTGGAACCACACAGGGACAGTATTCCACCTGAGAGAAACACAAAGAGAGTTAACATGATCACAGTGAYGACACGTCCCCAAACACTAAACCTCGTATGAACACACCTCCACTGAGATCCCTCTGACACTGGAGCTCATCGCGACCGTGCCGACTTTGATCAGGAAGTCACAGTAGCGATACCTCGAACCCCGACATTCCACCTTGTGTCCCTTGGCGTTCTGGAAATGACTCTTCAGCTTCACCATGAGGACGTCAAAGTTTGCGTCCGCAGTCAGACAGGGTCCTCCTTCGAACAGAGCCATGCAGCTGAGCGGGAACTCTGAGTTGTGCATCACATACAAGAGCTTGGAGGACTGACCTGTAAAACACAATGCAACACTCAGAAAGAGACTTACAGAGGCAGAAAATATGATAAAGTAATACTAATTCATATAAAGTTTGCAAATTAAAGCCTGGTTAAGACCGAGACAAATATAT
>NW_013952437.1:53010-74607 GCF_001266775.1 Austrofundulus limnaeus
AACTTCCGGTCAACCTGTGGAAATAAAAAAAACAAAAAACAAAACATTATATCAAAGTGTAACATATCAGCATATAATATACATTAAAATGTTACTCCGTTTATTTTGAATTTTTATGGGTCATTATTAAAACAGGAAGTTGCTTAATTTTCGTCACTTCCTCTCGTAGGGACTACCGCACGTGTAGGGRAATAGGCTGTTTACAGTCTAAAAAGTCAGTTTAACCTTTAGCCTACTAATGCTGCTGTAAAACACCGATATTATTGTTAATACACAGCTTGAGTTACGCTGCAGTGATGCCGAAAGTGAAAAAATCTAAAGGAGGAGAAAAGAGCGGCGGCCGAGGAGCAGCGGTGTCGCTGGCCGACCAGATCCTCCAGGCGGATACGATCCGAGCCCGAGACCGTGTGAAGGCTCGAGACAGCCGGGTGGAAAGCGAGGACAATTATGTGGACGAACGTCTGTCAAGGAAAATCTTACAGCAGGCCAGAATTCAACAAGAGGAACTGCAAACAGAGTATGGTCTGGGACATGAGAAGAAGAAGGCACCAGTCACTGTTCTCGGTAAAGGTGGAGGGGTTTCATACCTTAAATTGACAATTTTTTGAATGGAATCTGGTATGGCTGGTTGCTTCCCTAAAAACCAGTGAAAGATAGTTTAAACTAGAAAAACAACTTACGTGTTCAATGTTGGTCATTAATTCTTGACTTGGAAAATGAAGTTTGTTGTGTATATTTCCAAGTGTTATTAATGACTGCCTTTATTTTACAATCACGTTTTAGGTCCTGACTCTCAGGATGTTGACTCAGATGAAGAGTGGCCAGCTCTGGGAGAAGCAGGTGCAAGTGACAGGGATGCAGAAGTTGTCGTGGATCCTGACGATGAGAAGGCCATTGAGATGTTCATGAATAAAAACCCTCCAATGAGGCAAGGTTCAGCTTGACTGGTGGGGATTGTGCGGTCAGTTTCATCTGTTTGATGCTAATCGTTTCTTCTTTGCGATCGTAACAGGCGGACCTTGGCTGACATCATCATGGAGAAGATCACAGAGAAGCAGACTGAAGTAGGAACTGTAATGTCTGAGGTGTCTGGGTGCCCGATGCCCCAGCTGGATCCAAGAGTAACTGAGGTGTACAGGGGTGTTGGTAAGGTGAGTTATGTCAGAAAAGGTCCTACAAACATTTACAACTGATTTATAACTAAAAAAAACTAAACTATAAAACAGATTTAAAAAGTGTGACAACAGATAAAAGGCACCAAGGAGAAATGTTATACTTTAGAGAATGAATAATCTATGTCTTTTTTTCCCTTTGTTGTAATTGGCTGTATCGCCTGTATTTTTTTATACAAGCGACGTAAACGAGGAAACTACGTAAACCATATTTATCATTTTTCTTTTAGGTTTTGTCAAAGTATCGCAGCGGTAAACTGCCAAAGGCCTTTAAAATAATCCCAGCACTTTCAAACTGGGAGCAGGTTCTGTATTTGACTGAGCCTGAAACCTGGTCTGCAGCTGCTATGTACCAAGCAACAAGGTGAGTCCTCTGTTGTTGTTACCGAGTTGTCCCAATTACTCCAGAGTCTTAAAATATTTTCAAGTATTCGTTCAATGTACTAAAACGTCAGTAAAATGACATTTTGATTTAGAATGGAATGTAAAAGTTTGTCTGATCTGTGACACGACAGTAAAAATGATTTCTCTGTTGTAGAATCTTCTCCTCCAATCTGAAAGAGCGAATGGCTCAGAGGTTTTACAACTTAGTGCTGCTGCCCCGAGTGCGGGATGATATCACAGAGTACAAACGACTAAACTTTCATCTCTACAGTGCCCTGAAAAAGGCTTTGTTCAAACCAGGAGCCTGGTTTAAAGGTGGGACACAGATCAAATATATATTTTTTATATGTTTGTTTTTAGAATTGAGAAGAAATATTTTAATTGAACTAGGGCTGCGCGGTATATGCGGTGGACGGTAGAAACGGTATGAAGTTGGCCTACGGTAGAAATTTACCCTCTACCATACTGTTGTCAAAATAAGAAAGGAGATCCTTTAAGATATACAATATTTAAGTACTTTAGCGTGAGTGGTTTTCACTGTCATGTATTGTAAAGAACAGTTTGCAATCGGTCTTAAACCCCAAGGGGTTTTCTCAAAGTTTTTGCTCAAAATACCATGCTGAAATGTAACTAAGTGTATCTCAGCATTTACAAACTCTGCTTAAATAATCTTGGTATCAAAATAAAGTTAACACTTGGGAGATTTCACCAGAAGTGCAAGTATTAAAACAGCTGCTGTGGTTTTAGAGATATTGAGGATGGAACTTTTATTTTTATTTTTTCACTCTCACCTGAATAATTTTTCCATTTGACAGTATATAACCCATTTAAAACATTAATGAAGTAGGCAAAAAACTCTTGGAAACCATAAATCCACGTGTGGACATTCCCTATGCAAAGATTCATGCTGCTAAAATGAACTGGAGCAAATTATAGAGACTTTAGTAAAGAAATAATTTTGCGTTTTGTCATTCTGCACAGGACAGAGATGATACCATTAATAAATGTTAAGTTTTTACATCCAAAAATTATTTATTTTTTCTTACCTGTCTGAAAAGAGTTGAATGTTTGTTCTTTTGAAAAAAAAAGAGAAATTATGTTTTTCAGTTGGATCATATTCACTTAAAATCAAGTAGAAAAAAACTTTCAAGATATTTTACAACATATTTAGGTATCTGCTTTGACTTGCTTTAAAAAAATTTCAAGTTTTTTTTCTATTTGAACTGTGTTTGGGGAATGTAAAAATGGTTTCCATGAGCTTTTAACCAGGATTCTTAGGTTTCCTTTGATATCAAACATGTCCAGGTTCAACTGACAGATCTGAAGTTAAACAAATGAAAAGAAATAGAAAACAGAAAATAAACTGTTATGGGGCTCAAGAGGTTAATTGTTGAGYATAATCAGCAGAAGAGATTTCATCAAACATTACACCCTGAATGCAAATGTCAAGTTGTCAGTAAGGAGAGTATCATTAAAGAAATGTGTTTTTTAACATGAATTTAAAATGCCTCCTTGAATTCAGCTAATATTTCTGAAATGTTTCGTGTTTAACCGCCCATCACTGCCTTATTGACTTGCTCTAACATTTCCATCCAGCTGCCAGGCCTGTAAACAGCTTCCATCGTGTTTGGTCTTACAAACAGTTTCATTAAAGTTCTGCTAAATGCCGGCCTAAGATCCAGTTTCATGTGACCTTTGGAAGGGGAAAAAGGCGGGCGAATTAATGAATGAATGAGAGAATTTGGCAGCTCGTGTTGCGAAGCATAAATATCAGGCTCTGCGGGACCTGACACAGTTCTGATTTGTGTAACAGATTTATTCTAAATGTTATTTGGAGGATTCTGACGGAGGATTAACTGCCCGTCTTTTAGGTGAATGACACCATTAGTTCTGACTGCAGCATAGTCAGAATAAACGAGGTCAGAAAGATATCTCATTCTCCTTTAATCAAGTTGGTTCATTGGTTTACAAACCAGTTTGAAGAGACTTTGATCCCCAAACAAGACATGACCTACTGTAGAAAGACGTTTTAATCATGAAACACTAGGGTGCGCTGTTGCTCTTAAATAAAAGTAACAGTGCCTGAAACAGAATGGTTGATGAACTGAAATGTTTCTGTAGACCTTGAGAACATTTTTATTCAGTAATTTTCCACTAATTATCAACATTCACCTGGACTCAAAATGTTTAGCGTAACTAAACAGAACATTTGATGTAAATTTAAATTAAACGCCTAACGCAGTCATCTACTTAAATATGAAGAAGTTTGACTTTATGCCACTCCMTTCAGTTATTGTTCCAAGTTGTTTACCCATCTCTTTTGTTTAGCGTGATGTTTTTCTCTAAACCTCTGTGGAATAAAATCTGTTTTGAGGCTTTCAGCTTTATATTTAAGCTCATGTTCTAAAAAAAAKCCCACATCTTTTCAACTCTGATGTCGTCATTACGCCCTCCACACAACAAACATGCAGCTCAGATTACAGAGCCTTCTGTTGTTATTGTCGGCAAACTTTGGCACATATAAATGACGGCGGAAATGACAGATGATCAGATGACAGCGCAAACATTAACAAAAAACATGTTTTTTTTTTTTGTTTTTTGTGGCTTCTTTTCTGGTATAACTTTAACAGTCCTTTGAACTGCTGTGGTAAAATGACTTCTGTTAAGTAATTTTTATACTTGGCAATAACTGAAGTAATCTAATATTCCTGTATTGTATCACAGGAATCCTGATTCCTTTATGTGAGTCWGGAACATGTACTCTGAGAGAAGCCATCATCATCGGGAGCATACTCACTAAATGCTCCATTCCAGTGCTGCATTCCAGGTAAGGCCTCCTCACACCAACACACCTGTACTCAGAGGGCAGCGTGTCCCAGTTCGATATTTCCAGTCAGATCTGTGTGCACGCTAAAGCATGTTTGCTGTTACATAACTGGTGCGGTCGTTTTTGTCCTTCAGCGCGGCGATGCTTAAGTTGGCGGAGATGGAGTATAACGGTGCCAACAGCATTTTCCTGCGGCTCCTGCTCGACAAGAAGTACGCCCTGCCTTTCCGTGTTCTGGATGCCTTGGTGGCCCACTTCCTGTCTTTCCGCAGTGAAAAACGAGATCTTCCCGTGCTGTGGCATCAGAGTCTGCTCACCATGGCCCAGCGCTACAAAGCCGACCTGGCCTCCGAACAGAAGGCAGCTCTGCTGGAGCTGCTGAAGATAAAAACACACCCTCAGATTTCAGCAGAGATCCGCAGAGAGCTACAAAACTCAGAGTCACGGGATATTGAAGTTGGGCTCCCTGTTACATTTGAAATGGACTGATTGTGTCTGGTGTGGCATTGCTCACATTTAAAAAAATGGTAAATAATTATTTRTAATCTTACGTGGAGACGATTCTAAAAATACCAAGACCTCCTGCCTGGACTTGTTTGCACATGTGAACAGCTGATCATTAATTTCATAACAAATGTCTCAGAAACAGAGTTTTCGTGTACATTTGTGTAAGAGTTGTCATTCTGAAGCAACAATTCAGAATAAAAGCTGAATGCATTTTTAAAAATCAATGATTTTTGTTTATTGTTTACATTGACATAATTAAAAGTGAATTTCATGCAAATGTTTCACCAGACCAAGTTGCAGTAAAATCTAATTTGTTTACATCACTGCAGCAAAGCATGAAAACTGAATTTTTAATCATTTAAAAGAGGAAGATCTTTTGAATGAAGAGTTGTACACCTGTTAACATTTTAGTTTTTGTTTWATGAGAAAAGTAATTGAATGTGATTAATATAGACTAAGACACATTAAGCAGTATATGGTGTCAGTACTACTTGATCTAAAACATAAAAATGGCACAAATCAGACAAATATTTTTATGTCAGCAGGCCTGGTGCAGCTAGAACACGTTTTATTGGTTGACCAGGAAACTTGGTTAAAAAGTAGTAACGAAGTAAAATAAAAGTAAATTATGAAATAAACTTAGCAGAACTGGTTTATAAAAATAAATGTATTAGTCAACAGTCAACTACGGTGTCTATGTTGGTAATTTAAAAAGTGTTAACCCATTTGTGCCCAATTTATTTTCAGAGTTGTAAGGCATATCATTTTATCAGTTGAGTCCCTCTGAATCATGTTATGAAATTATTTTCACCATTTTGTACTTTGTTTTGAAAAAAAAAAAAAGTATTTTTATGACCGGCAACAATTGTTGCCAGCAGGCACACAGCTTGTCACTTGGTCCAATGTCACCTGTTTATAATAGAGAACTAATGGTAATAACAAAAATAATAATGTGGTCAGAATAAATAATAAAAAGGTGGAGCCTCAGGTTCCTCCTATATAAAATTCCAAACAAACAATTTGAACTGTTTTTTTTATTCTCAATTTTTTATACTCAAAACTTTTTTTCTTAGAACGTCTAATAACACAGATATGTATATATTTCATCCCATAAATTCCATCTTTCGTGCATGTTCTACTCAGTGTGGTACTTCTTGAAGCACTCCACATGTAGTGGCACATCACACTTTTCACACACAAATGTTGTGCATCTGCCACAGTTTCCTGAGTCCTGCAGAGTCCTGCAGCAWGGCCAGGACCTCTGCTACAGTAAGGACCTGCCTAAGGAAAGAAACACAAACATGAMGYATTTTTTTTTTTTAAATTTGGACCTATTATTTTATGAAAAATGCTTACACAACACACCAGAGGTGAARGGGGATTTATTTGTGGACTGGCATTCCCTATGTCGTGGGACATTTTTTTGGCATACATGCGTACTTGTGGGGACCTAATGTTACACTTGGTGCCCTGACTGGTATGGGGACCTGAATCTTGTCCCCATAAGGGGAAGCACCGTTGGTGGGTCGGGTTTAAGTTTACAGCTAAGGTGTGAATTGAGTTGAGGTTAGTTTTAGGGTCAGGTGGTTGGTGGTCAGGGTCAGGCTGTAGAAAACAATGGAAGTCAATGCCAGGTCCCCATAAAAACAGCTGTATCAGATTGTGTGTATCTTTTACAAGCTATACACACAGGCCTTGAATACCTATGGATTTATTTAGCTAGGAAGAGTATCCTAAGAAGGCTAAAATAAGACATTGTACATCATTCTGTAATTTGAAATAAGTAAATTAGACACAATCCTGCAGACAGTGTTTTCCTTTAGTTAGTGACAAGCTATTTGCCCATTGGCAACTTTTGTTGCCGCTTACAGAAATAAGCCCATTGACAAAAAAAAAAAATATATATTTATTCTTGGTACAATTTTTGTGGGGAGTGTTGTTCTAGAGACTTGAAAGATTAAATAATTATAAACATGTCTGGGGGGAAATTATAAGAAATTTTAGGAAATTGACCTCTTTCCAGGATGATTTGCATCTTTCACGTCTTCAGCCGGAAGGAGCYGGAAGCATATGATTTTATGTGAGAGGAAGCACTTGGAAACATTTTTTTTTCCAAAATCAAAACCTTTGTCTATTAGTGCATAAGTGGAAAATGTTGCATAATGAAATTTTTTTACTCAGTCAAAAATGACAGTGATACACTTTGGCAACAATTGTTGCCAGTGGGGCAAAATGGGTTAAATACGTTTTTCTTGTGTTTAAAATTATAAAATTAATCCTGATGATTAAATGTAAATATTGATTGATCTCGAGACTTCCGCGTGCAACCGTTGCTTGGCAACAGGCCTTTTAGCAAAACCAGCTAATGTTAGCCGAGAAGGCTAACGTAACTAGCTAACGTAGAGTTTGTTGATGATTCTGCCTTTAACTTTGGAGAACGGGTTTAGGTGAGTATGGGCAGCTTTGTAGCAGACCCGGAGAAAAAAGCTGCGGGCTTATCTGAGCCGGGTGTGGTCCTCCGTTCGGTGCATGACCCCACCGTGACCGGCGACCCCCGTGTGCTGCGGAACCTGAGGGCCCTGGAGGAGAGCAGCCGGGTGTCCCCCTCCTCCTTCAGCACAGTGCAGACAGACATCCAGCCCTACATGAGGAGAATAGTCGCAGTGTGGATGTTTGAGGTATAAACATTTCAGTTTAAATTATTTATGTCATTTGTGACTCATCAAATCGAAATAAAATTGGGTCAAAATGGCCRAATCACATTTTCAGATTCCTGGCTTTAAGCTACATTTATACCTGGATCATTCATAAGCATGACTTAATTTGTCTTGTTGGTTATGATAATACATTAAAATTTGGTCTGGATCCTAATTGACGTTATTTTTATGAGGAATTTTTCATTTCCTTATGAAGAAGAAATCTCAAATAGTATTTAAATAATGAGATTTCCAAGCAGGAAAGAAACAAAAACTTTGCTAGCTCACAGGGAAAATCTCAAATTTGAAAGTGTTTTTTTCTTCAAAAATCAGTTTTTTTTGTTGCTACTGCTCAGAAAAGTGCTTCAAAAAATTTTTGTGATTAAATTTTATACAGTTTGTTCAAATGAAACATTGCTAAGACAGTTTGAACTGTGTAAATYTGTCTGGCAGGTGTGTGAGGAGCAGCTATGCGAGGAGGAGGTGTTCCCGCAGGCGGTGCACTACCTGGATGGTTACCTGAGCCGTTTCTCCATAAAGAAGACCCACCTGCAGCTTTTAGGTGCAGTTTGTTTGTTCCTGGCCTCCAAAATGAGAGAGACTGTCCCCCTGACGGCCAGCAAGCTTTCCATCTACACAGACAACTCTGTTTCTGTTCCAGACATCCTGGTAAATCATTGTTTCATAAAAACAAAACAAGTTTTAATTCGTTTATGTCTTTATTTTCTTCTCCTGTACYAGCACTGACATCTGACAGACACTGATTACCAAGAAGTGCATAAAGTAAGTTCCAAAAKAGAGTTGCAACACATGCAGGAGACATCAACAAATTTTATATTAAAATAATGAAAACTGCCTTCATAGTTTCACATGATGCTTTCTTAACACAGTCACAGTCGCCCCACACAAAAAAAAACCCTCACATTTTTTATTTATATAAAAAAATGTGAGTAGTGATAATCACTTTTTAAGAGCTAATGTTAAAATAAAAGAGGTTTTTGTGTGGTAGGACTGCTTTCCAACAAATGCTTCTACAAGAGAMCTCCTTAAATGCAATGCTATTTTGCAGATGCCAATTACTGCACGCTTAGTGTTTCAAGAGTCTGGCTATAACACATTGTACCACTTTTTTGTTATCATCACAAGCAATCTGTTTCTGCACCTCTGAGCTTATTGGTCAGGCTACTTTTAAATTCCAATCATGCCATTCAAGCATGTTCTGCTTTATCATCTATTTACCCTGAAATTAGGGTGGTACTTTACTAAACGAACAATACTTAAACCACATGAACACGATTAAAAGTGTTAGCCAAGGATTGAAATCAAGTGTGAAGTATGGACTTTCAGGAAGAATGCACTTTTAAAGCTTTAGCTAAATCAGCTATTACTTATGAGRTGAATCTGTAGATGTGTAAGGGTTTCATCAGGTTCTCAACCTGTACTTTGAGTTTCAYTAACTTGTTCCTGTTCACATTTAAGTATAATGATATTAGCAAACATCTCAATGAGGACTTATACTTTATTGTGACTAAAATTGAAAATCTGTATGCCTCTGCATGTATACAATTTGTCTTTATTACACAGCCCCTCCTGATTTTTTTCATGACAAATACAAAAGTGTGCAGGCACGCGTGAAAAAAGAGCTTTCAGTTTCTTCCCAGGAAAAAGAAATAAGGGTTTTCTTCCTGTGTGTCAGCAAGGGGTGAACGCACTAATCACCTGTGGTCACATCTGTGTCAATAATGTGTTCCTGCAGTGGGATGTTGATGGTGGATTGCTTTAGAGGAATGTGTGTGTGTGTGTTGCAGCAGTGGGAGGTGACAGTGGTGTCCAGGTTAGATTGGTGTCTGGCCTCCGTTGTACCCTCTGACTTCCTGGAGCCCATTCTTCATGTTCTCCCTTTCGTTCGGGCCCCCCACCCTCAGAGCATCCGGCGTCATGTTCACTCCTATGCGGCTCTGGCAGCCACGGGTAAGTTACACAACTGTGTTACCTACACTTGACATGGTTTTCTCAAACAAAAASGCAACAAAAGTTCGATTGATTTCTGTTCAGTGAGACTGGAAACAAATCGATTACGCAATAAAAGTTTTTCATTTTGTGTAATTCTTCTTCCTTTTTTTTGGTAAATGGACACTGAATGATTTTCCAACCAAGCAGACACAGCAGCTTTAACTTAGGTCACGATGTGTCAGCACTTTGTTTTGGAGATGATAGCTGGGGTTTGTGTAATCCTGCATTGTTCCGCTGTGAAAGACCCACGTCCGACCATTCAGCTGGACCGTTTCCCACGAATCTCTGCGATGCAGCCAGAGGCAGCAGGTCACGGGGATGCCGCCAGGTTGTACCGGTTCATACAAAATCTAACGTTACTGCCCATAAATATCGGACAATTCCCGGATCTCGGCATTTTACCCCATTCAAGAAAGTGTCAGCCAAACAGAAGGGAGTTGTTTCACAATTTTTCACGCCTGCAGCAAATAGGATATCAGATGAACAAGAGGAGTCTGCCTCTGAGTGTTTGTCCTTCAGGGTGTGTCTACAATGCTCCCATGTGGTTTTGATTATCTCAGCATTTTGTGTGTAAATTTGCCCTCATGATCAAGTGTCACCCAAAGAAAACCTCCTTTCTCTTCAGACTGCAGGTTTTTGGACTTCCTGCCATCTACTCTGACGTGTGCCTGTGTGAGCGCCGCCCTGCAGAGGCTGAAGGTGATGGACAGAGGCGTCTCCTCAGATTCAGTCATGAAGGTTTTAGCCAAACTTTTGGCTGCCGACCTGGTAAGGGTTAATGTTTAACCCACATTCCCCGATATCACTTTGACTTTACCCTGTCAGCAAAGATTTGTGTTTTTGAGCTGTTTTTTTTTTAAACATCCTTATCTCTCTAATTCAAGCGTGACCAAGTAAATAGCTAAAATGAGCTCTCCTGCACATATCAAAGACATTTTCACGGCTGTAGGCGCAGCTTTGTTTGCACTAATGCACCTTCCTCGTTTGTTTAATCTGGCCTTGAACAGAGCTCCATCCTCCGCTGCTACGAGCTGCTGGYGAATGTTCTGGAGCTCAACCTGACCTCCCAGGACGGCGCTGGGAGGTCAGACGCGRGCGGTTCAGGGATCAGCTACGCTCCCACCCACATCCAGGATGTCGCGTTGACACGGCTTACAGGAAGTCCAGCTGAAGCACTCCTCCCTGCCGAGAAAGAACTCCAATGAATCAGACGTTTGTCAGCGAGAGACTAAATAAAAACCTGAAATTAGACACCGGTTCTTAGTGGTTTCCTTAAATGAGTTTAGTCTGTTGACGCTGTTTAAAAAAATGTTTTGCTGCTGCCAATTTYCCTTTTCTAATTGCCAAAGCAGCTTTGAAATGTTCGTCTTTAGACTTGATCATCTACTTTTGTGATACTGAATTGCACTTAAGTTCTCTGTGAGCACATTTTACTTCACTGTTTTTATTTATAGATGGTATTAAATCATTTCATCAGAAGTTTCTACGTTTTTGGATCAAACCAACACAAATCTATCCTGTTAAACAAGTTTAAATGTGTGTGTGTGTGTGGGTCATTTCTAACATCAGCCAACACTTGAGTTCTTTGATGTTTTCCTTTTTATTGATTTTCTTATCCCAGGACAGAAGAGCAAACAAACACATGATAAACCAGTAACTTTGGCAAACAAGACATGCATAAAACTCCAATAGCTTTACCTTTAGTGAGGTGAAAGATAAAAAAATTAATGTCCAAATGTTCATTAATTAATTAATTGCTGTGGATTTTTTTTTGGATGCAACATTATTATATTTGTATTGTTTTAATTGATGTTCGAATGAAATAAAGTATTAAAAAATATATTAAATGCGATTTCCCAGAGATCTGTTCACGAGTCAAACTTAAACAAATGATCAGTAAAGAGACAACGAGTTTCATGCATTCTGTCATTTTCCAGTTTTACTATATTTTTAGGTTGAATTTAAATATTTTGCACATGTGCAGGCACTCAGTTCCAGATGAGCCCCAGCATGTCAAAACCTAACAGCAGTTAATAAAAACAGTTAATAACTTTGAGTTTTTATATCAGTAGTATTGCATGTGCAACATTTAACTAAACCAGCTTCGATGATTTGTTACCAAAGTTTAACCTGCTCTGTAAGGCACATTTAAAGACCAGAACAGTTCTGTTACATTTGTTCCATAAAAATTCAAACCAAAAAAAAATATTAATAAACTCAAATGGCACCAATGTTAAAAACTGCCTGATAGCCATAAAAATGGTGTTTAAGAGCTTGTGATTTTTAAATTTTAGTAATAAAGCCAAGTCACCAGTTAAACAAGTTTTTCTAAATCCAGCTTTGTAGAAAACCTGATGATTGACCTTTAAAACGGATTTCAAATATTCGTAAGAAAACAGATTAGCTGACACTCTTCCCATTTGCTGTTCAAAAAAACAAAAAAACAACGGGTGAACAAGAGCCGCCCTTGAAGGGAACTGGACCACGTCGGCTGAGTCGGTGGCAACTTGTGTGCGTGCGTTAAAGTGAAAAGGCTTGTAGGTTAAAACAGGTTCAACTTGTTGCGCCCATCGATTTGTTTTTCAAGTCATTATCCAAACTCAATGAGTCACTTCAAGTAAATATAACTAAACAAAGATGAAATTATCCTTGCACAAACATCATCTTGGCACATTTTCCTAGTGRTTTACACAAAAACAAATACAAAAATATCAAACAACTTTAGAAGATTTTATCTTTGGTGTCAGAAATATTTCCAGAAAAACAGTGAAAAATAGTAAAATGATCCCAAAGAGAGGAAATCCTCATAACCTGTTTTTTTTTTTTCAGCATACTGATCACAAAACTAAAATCCTACTGAGTCAAAATGTTTAAACCATCGTTCCAGCTATAAATGACACAAACATTGTAAACTAAAAGTATAATACCGGTTCTATTTCTGTCAAAATAAGCCGAAATCAAACACACACACACACACACACACACACACAGGTCCGACTGAGACTTAAAGTTCTGTCTAAATGTCTCAACCGTTGCTTTGGTTAAAATTCAAATTCCTGCCAAGTGCTATCTTCACTTCTGATTTTTAAATATTAGTTTAACCATCTGCCAGATTTTAAGTTAATTTAAATCTAAAATCAGTCTAATTATGTCAGTTTAATCTCAATAACAACCGTCTAAAATACACGCAACATCCCTTTTTGGTACTACATAGTGCTTCAAGTTGGCCAAGTGCGCCTGTCCTTTCATATGATACACTTTGGATGTCAAGTCTCTGTCAAGTCTTCATCAGTGTCAGATATTTGAATGAAATTACGAGGCTTTAGTTTGTGTCTATTTTTCTAATTTGTGGTGTCTAGCTCGCCGCAGATCCTCGTATAACTGCGGCCTTTTTGTAAGTTTCTGTGACGTTWTCACAGTCAGTGATGGAAAAGGCGCTGTCGGCCACTCTGGACCCGTAACACTCCCACGGCCTCAGCACCCTGTCAGACAGAATCCTGTCTTCAGCTATGTCCAACAGGTTGTCTGCAGAGACGCTGCCTCTCATGCTAGCTTTGCCTGGTTTGTCCAGTTGTGCGGGTGGTCTCACGTGGTCTGGCAGATCCAGCTGGTCGAAGGACTCTGAGGACAGAATGCTGTCTTCGCTGATGGCCATGCTTGGTCTCGACCTGGTCCCTTCTCGGGGTAAAGAAGCGGCCAGCTGGTCCAGAGAGCCGAACTCCTGTAGCCTGCTTGAAGAGAACTTCCCGTTATGCTTCAGGATTCCCTGCCTGTACGCTGGTGCTGCTGCAGGACAGTCTTTTGTGTGAGAAACACTGCCTGAGTCGCTGCTCTCAGGAGATGAGGAGTAATACCCCGACTCGTGCTCTACGGGCTTCTTTAAAATACCTTTGCGAGGCAGCAAAGCAGCAGTAGGAGTGCGAGGCGAACTGGACGAACACAAAACGTTCGGCGGATCCACTGAACCCACAGAGGCGCTTTCGCTCGCCACCGCCTTTTGTTTCACACTGTTCCGCCTCTTCAGAATACCCTTGTAGGGCCGAGAGTCTGCGCTTCCTTCATTAACCGCCTGGGAGACGTTGTTCTCCTTCTGGGACCGTCGCAGCGAGCGCTGTCGCACCACATCCCCTCCGGCCGCCTGAGGGCGGAGCAGGCAGCGCATCTTGGAGCCGTTCTCCAGCAGGGGTCTGGATGTGCGGCGCAGCCAGCTGGCAACCCCGGCCAGCCCCGAGGAATTTAGCGTCGACGGAGACGCCGGTGAGGGGGTCTGCTCCACCGGACCCGTCTTCCTCTCACACAGCAGTGACTGCTGGTAGCCCCAGTTCAGCCACCAGTGTCCAGCTACTTCCTCTACTGTAGCCCTGCGCTCGGGGTTCACCATGAGCATCCAGCGAATCAATCCACAAGCATCTGAAAGAAGAAATGAAGAGAAATGTTAACGTACTCTGGAAGATGGCTCAAGCTCCCTCTTTTTTTACACTGGCTTAGAGATATTCTGTACTTTCTTAAACTTGAGAAGATTAGGATGACAACGTGTGGCTCCTCTGAACAATTTATACTCATTAGGCGCCCACTGCAAGAATTGGCAAGATGCACTTACTTTTCTTTTGTAGCAGATGAGCTGCAATTATTATTATTTACCCCTTTATTATTTCTATTTCCCTATCCCCAATTTTGAATCTCATTTTCCTCTGGAGGTTCCCTCTGTTGTCCTTTTTGCTTCTCTTTCCTCTTTACACATATGTATATATAAATAACAGATACATCTGAAATGGCAATCCTGACATGCTTTATTTGGAAAAATCACTCTGATGTGAATTGAGGCAGCTCTTTTTGTTCTTTTTTTAAATTTTATGTTCTAAAAGCAGTTGTGAGGATTGTTTTACATGTACAAAGTAATGAGAGTTACATAACTGTACATCTTGTCAAAAACKTAATAAACAAAGTAACGAAAAAAAAGAAATGTTAACGTACTCTAGACAAAATTATAAGAGGTGAAAAATTATTACTATTTACTAAGGCTGTACAATAAAATGTATCATTTTACGTAACTGATATAGCAAAATACAGGAATAAATTGTAGACTCCGCTACTAATTGACAAAAATTTAGTTTAATATCTGAAAAATTTAGTTCCCTTATTTTGTTTTGTTAACTAAAGATTACTATTGTTTGAATTTATACTTGAGGGTAAAAGGGGTCGATATTATAAGATTTTTTTTCTTCTCTCTGCTTCTTTTCTTTTCATTGTATTTGTATTTTCTTTTATTTTTATTGTATATAAAATTTGTTTTTCAATGAAATTAATAAAGTTTAAAATAAATAAATAAATAAATATTTTTGTTTGCTTAGATCACTCAGCTGTGGCAGCCATCTTGAATTGCATTTACTACAAAAAGTAATCAGTTGTTGATGTAAATCCAGTAATTAATCTGAGAGTTTKATTYAAATCTGCCTCCTGGCTCATGATATATMTTGCTATAAATACTACATCATCTCTTGCTTTGTATGACAGTGGGTGTTTATGTTCCACAAATGGTGCAACAACAACAAACTGCGCTGTTACTCACCCGASGGCTTGCTGGGTTTGCGGTAGTTTCCGGTGCTGATCTGCTGGACCAGCATCTTGTGGTTGAGTCCATCGAAGGGCATGGTGCCGTGAACCAACGTGTACAGCAGCACGCCGAGCGACCAGGTGTCCACCTCCGGTCCACGGTACGGCCGTCCGTTGACGATCTCCGGCGAGGCGTACAAGGGGCTGCCGCAAAACGTCTGCAGATACTCATCACCGTGGTAGAGGTTGGACAACCCAAAATCTGCAATCTGCAGGAGAGAGAGGGGGAAAAAAAAAAGAATAATTAACGTTTTATAACACAGATTATGTTTTTATGCCATGTTACTTTTAGTAGACTGAGCTATAAAAGAAGCCGAGTGAATGTGTAATGGCAGCTCAGGGTGATCGTGCGTACCTTCACATTGCCGTCGGCATCTAGTAAAATATTCTCCAGTTTCAGGTCCCTGTGGACGATCCCATTCTAGCAGGAAAAACAGAAAAAAGACAACATGTTTTTTTATGATTCATATTTTCTTTACAAAGATCAGCACCACCCACGCCGCTGCGGATCAGTTTACATTAAACTATCCGACATAAAGGGGATTCGTGTTTACTGGGTCAAAGAAGCACATTCTTTCCAAACGGAACATTTTCTTCTTGTACGTCAGCCACGTTTCATTGTCCTCTGCTCTGCAGGGGGGCATACCTTCGTCTCAAATGAGCTCCTAAAATGCAGGTCAGCATCTTTCAAACTGTTGGTCTGGTTATGTTGTGTTTATTGTTAAAGTACAACCATAGGGGAACAATGCTGCTGAGCTTTTAAGCATTTCAACAAGGATATWGATGTCCTTCTGCCTTACAGAAGCATGGAAAACAATATTTTAGAATGCTGAAGCCCATAAAAGCACAATAAGACAGATGGTTGATACGGGGCAATTTCACTCCATAAAGTCTATCGAGCAAACATTTTAAAACGCAGTCCAAAGTACAGAACAGCTAAAATAAAGTGCGACTGCTTTGCTCTGGAGCTCAGGAACAACTGTGCGTTTTTTGTATTTTAAAAATGGGTAGTGGTGGGGGTTCTGCTCATTCACACCCTCATTAAGCTGTGAGGCCATGCGTGCGTGTGTGTGTGTGTGTGTGTGTGTGTTGGGATTGTTGGCCCGTTGCCCTGACGCTAACTCAGCAAACACCGACCCCTCATTTCCCCTAGCGTCCTTCTCACAGCCTCCCTGTTCAGAGCTGCAGGGTGACAGTAAATGATGCCCGTTATGTAACTCTGGGAGGGTGCCCCAGAAAAAAAAACAAAAAAAACAACAACTTACAAGTGTGCGCGGCTCCATGCCACCGGGCATGACAAACTGGGAGACCCTTTAAGATAAAAGTCTTACCTGGTGGCAGTAGTGCACAGCAGAWACGATCTGTCTGAAGAAGTGCCGGGCTTCTCGCTCTGAGAGGTTCTTCTTGTCACAGATATAGTCGTACAGGTCTCCTTGGCTGGCGTACTCCATCACGATCACAATTTTGTCCTTGTTCTCGAAAACTAAAAAGACAAACACCCCAATTAAAACTCCTAACAATGTCTCCACATATGAGGTACGTTTCAGACTTCTGTCCTAAAAAGCTGCACTGATTTGGATGAATTGATCTGGTTGTTGTGTAACCGGGGTCGGCACGTTATCTCACAGAGCTGCCGCCGTAAAGCAAACCATTAGTAATTACGTAACTCTGCGTCAAGTCTTCAGACAAAGACTTTGCGTGACTAAAACTGAAATTTCAACCCGATCGTGAGACTTCGATAAGTRTGCAGCTTAAAGCCTCCATGAAACTAAACCAAACAAACCCAGGATTGTTGGGTTTTGTACCTTCATAAATGGTGATGATGTGCGGATGACAGAGTGAGGACATGATCTCAATTTCTCTGCGGATGTGCACCAGGTCTTGCTCATCCTTGATCTTATCCTTTCTGATTGATTTTACAGCAACCTTAAACAAGAGAAGAAGAAGAAAAACAAAGAATATAAAGTTAGGAAGAAATAAGAAACCTGTTAACTTATTCAGTAAAAATAAGTATTACAGCTTTACCATCAACCACCAGTTTACTTCAACTTTATTTCTACAAACTGAGTTATTCATACAGCCATCTACAACAGGTAAGATATTGTTTGAACATAATCTCAGCAGCTCCGTTGCTCTTTCAGCAGACATGATAAACAAACTGCATCAGATGTGTTTATAAGGGTTAACAGGAAGCAGGGCTGCACATTATTAGGTAAACATGTAGTCAGGATCAGGATATTGTTAAATATTGCCACAACAATACATTAACCCATATTTTCCTCACTCCTCTCTCTCACCAACACTCTCTGGGTGATTTAGTATCTGGGCCACTGTCCTTAGAAATCAGTTGTATAGAGAGCGGTGAAAGTCCTTCTTAATGTGTTATGGGGCACATAGTGAAACCTGGACTAGATTACTCTGATTTATTACAGTTCTTTATGAGACCGAAAGTACTCAGATTAACCACAAGTTTTATTATATCTAATCTACCCAACAGACAAAAACAAGCCATTATTTAATTTTAGAATAAGCTGGACTAAAATCTCTGCTGTGCTGCTTCGAAGACAAGCTGGAGAGATATTTGCTTGGAAAAAAAGGCTGTTTTTGAAGGTCAGGGTTTTTAGACAAGGCTGAATTGGTGTTTTTATGTCGAGGCCGTCTATTTGCTCAGATGCCTGGGATTCCTCTTGGCGCGTCATCGGTCCAGCCCGAGTCTGGAGGGTGTCATGAGGCGGCAGATGGTCCAGCTGGTGGGGTGTCCTGGTTTCCCTGTCTCTAAAAGCCCTCGAGGCCGCAGACAGGAGGATGAGTAAAGCAGTGACTTGTTAAGTGACTTTCAGCAGCCAGCGGCTTCCTGTCGTTAGTCACCATCTGACGTGGACGCTGCTCCGGGGGCTCAGCGCCGGGTTTTCACAGCGCTCGCTCGGATTTCTCTCCCGAGCCTGGGGAGCCGSGGTTTCCTGCGTTTGTTAGCGTAGCTGTCAGACGGGCCTGAAATCACACTCGTGACCGCTTCACACCTCTGCAGAGGTGCTCAGAGCGCGCCGCCTTCGTCACCGCCAGTCAGACCCACGCTAAAGACACCCTGGTGTCAAAAGGCTTGAATATTTCACACAGACTCTCMCTGCAAAAATACGCACAAAACTGTGATTTTAAACCACAAATAAGGAATGTTTGAGCTGTTCAAGCTAGTGGGYYGAAATTAGGTGCAATGAAAAACTAAAAACTAATTAAAAACATGGTTACATTTCCACCTTTATAGACTTTAAACCCATCTAATAAGATGGATATTATAATACTCATAAGTCTATGTTTACGATGTTYTATCAACAGATGTGTAGACATAATCAGCTCTGATTTTACTTTTGGATTACTTTAATTCTGTTTACTCTTGAACTTGGTCCTATCTTCCATTGTTCTACAAAAGAAGAAATTTGAGCAAGTTTAATCATTTTAAGGCTTGAGTAAACTTTAACACAAGCTTTTACAAAAATAGTGAAGATTGGTTTCATTTAACATTATTATTATGAGGTAATTTTTACTTACACTTTATTTAGCCCATGGTGGATTACTCACAACGACTATAGAGGTCATAAAAATTCCTTTTAGATGCCTCATAATCTTTGTTTTTGAGTCTAGACACGACTTAGAGATAAGGTCCTCCTTTCACTGAACATCTGATGGATTCCTGCTTCGTTAGCTGTATTTTTAACAGCTACTCCTTTTTATGACAAGATAAAACAACTATTTTTTCATTAAAAGTTTTAACAGTTCTGCTGCCTCGGTCTGAAAACCCACTAAAGGTACTTGATTGTGAGGTGAACCTAAACAGGGTTATGTAATCAAACATATGCAGTGGTGCAACACGCAGAATAAATAATGACTCAAATAAAAGTCCTTTGCAGGTTTGAGACAGCATTTGCATAAATAAATCTGACTCAGTCATCATTGCTTATGAAAGCAGAGATATCAAACGGTGCGGYTGTGCTGACGAGTCTCAGCTCGTCTCGCTGGAGGTTTACTGAAATTAGAGACGGGGAATTCCTGATGATTACTTCCTTGTGTTGAAAGCACTTTCGCTCAACACAAACATGCATCTTCCAACGGGGGAAAGCTYCTGATAGTGTGACACAGAAAGCCGAAACTCTCCAGTTATTTTTGGAACTGACCTGATAACGGGTTTTTTGGTTTTGAATGAGTTTATAATTTTTCTGAGGTTATTTCAAAGCTAATAAACCAAACATAAGATTTAGTTTGTAGTGTGTGTTTGTACGGTTATTTTAACTACAGGGAACATAACTTTAATACGTTTTTAATATACAAAAGGTCAACGGCCTTGGTTTTGCCAGCCTACTTTGTGTTTCTTTTAAAAAAGGTTCGTCTTTGGAATTCACCTGCCAGGCCCGTCCTAATTATTTCCTCTTTCATCAGCGGGAAATTAAAAACAAAAATTACTCAACTTTCCTGTCTAAACTTCTGGGGAAAATCAGATCAGTCATTCCAACGAAACAATATTCCCAGATGCTTCGTGTGAAATGACAGTAAAATYTTGGAAGTTTGTTGTGCCGGGTTACTGAAACATTATACAAACCTCTGTGCAAATTTTAATGAAACAAGCATTTAATGGACTGACGTCTATCAATTCAACATGGCCAACTTCACAAATACTGAGTTAGAATTTGGTGTGGTAGTAGCAGAGCCTGATCCTCAACACATATTCAGAGCTTCAACAGGTTGCACATGATCTTTATTTAAAAATGCAGCCTTTAATTACTTGGGCTCGACTTTGTCCATCTGTTGGCATAATATCTCCTGAACTACTGGGTGGATTTTATTGAGACTTTCAGGAAATATCAACTAGCTATACATCTGTAATTGATTAACTTGGGAAGCCAATCTAATTAAAGATGCTAGCCACATACAACTGACCTTAGAAACATGCAAATGGCTAAAATCCAGTCGTTTTTAAAGTTTTTCTGCTAAAACTTGTTGTGGTAGTTGCAGAGAATCATTTACAACACATAATCCAGGTGCTACTCATGATGCAAAATCCTTGAAACTTTAGCTGTACTTATTTGGAGTCGAACCCGTTTGTCTGTTCGCAAAATATCTCACAAACCACTGGAAGGATTTCAATGAAACTCTCTGGAAGGAATCTTTAGTTGCACATCTACAAATGATTGCATTTATGGTAAATCCAGTCAAAGATGGCAGCCATAMACAATCAGTATTAGTCAACACAGAAAAGGCTACAATTCAGTCAGTTTTACAGATATTCAGRTAAAATCRGATGTGGTTGTAATTAAGAGTTGTTCACAACACAAGGATACTGTCTAAATCACAATGCCATTAGCTTTAGCTTACCAGCCTGCCGGATCTTTCCCTGGCTTTCTTCACCTTGCCGTAGGTTCCTTTCCCCAGAGTCTCCAGGAACTCGTACCGGTGCTTCAGGTTGTGTTTGTGGTGGTGCCTCTTCACGGCTTGCTTCCTGGCGGGCACCTGAGCCGGAGCTTTCCCGAAAGCCGGAGCGTTTCCGTCGGCTGAAGCTGCTCCGACAGCCGGGAGGAGGGACACGTCCATGCTTGTTGTTACCTTTACTTTACTCTCGCACGCAGGTGTCGTTTTTTTTTACCAAACATATCATTCCCGAGTCTGTAAGCTGGCTCAACTGCGCTCCGCTCGGTTTAGCTGCAAAGTCCCCACGCCGTCCTTTCAGCTGTAGGAGCGGATAACTTTCTGCGGCTGAACCGTGAAGACAGAGAGAAAAACAAGAAGCAAAYAGCCGGGGGCGTTTCGATCATCTTTCAGCTGCTTTCAGGTGCGGGCGGAGAGACTAGAGAGAAGCACCGCCCGCCGCCGGACACGTCAAGTAAGGAGGAGGAGTTACATCGAAAGCATTGAATGTGTTGTATAAGCGTACACCGATTTTATCAAACCTTTGATAATCTATCGCCAAAACCGTTTAAGCCTTTAATTTTATTTTTGTATGTTTTTGTTTTCTTTTCTGCTTATGTTCACTGTCGTATCATGTCCAAAAAGTGTTTAATCAAATGCCCTTTGTTCATTCTTTTGGATGGAAAATTAATTTAACAACCGGTGTGCGTGGGAGTATAAAACAAACGCACACAAATGGCGACAAGCTGGTTTTAACAGTGAAATAACCTGAAGCCCCTTTACAGTTAACAGAATCATGTTTTATATGGATAATTTGCACCCTTAAATTTTTGACATGGTAAACACAATTATTCTCATTGGAAAATATTATACACACTGTTGTAAATGGAGAAATAACAAGCCATCCTTTGCTAACTTTATTATTGACTTTAAAATGTTCTTTGCAACCTTTAAAAAACAAGTTCCAGTAAAATGGCATATATATATATAT
>NW_013952437.1:74722-90218 GCF_001266775.1 Austrofundulus limnaeus
GTGTGTGTGTGTGTGTGTGTGTGTGTGTGTGTGTGTCTAATGCTGTTCTAAATTAGAAAGTCTTGGTATTTATTCATATACAGAAATCAATTATTTTTCTTTTTTCTTTTTTCTTTTATGTTGTGCTCTTGCATACAGTACATCATCCCCCATGTTTTTTATTACATTTTTTTTTGTACAAGGTGGACAATATTGGACTTAAAGTCACTTAAAATATTTTAAGTGATCAATATATAGAAGTTAATTCAGTTAAACTGGGATGAGTGAATCACTTACATCACTAACTGTATTACAGTATGATGTTTGTTGATGTAGTAGGACTTTTACTTTAACTGTGCAATAAATGTAATTAAAAACACCGATACAGAGACAGCGTATTCATTTATTTATTTTTGGTTGGTGGGAAATACCTCAAACTATTATTAGAAACCATATTTGTACAAAAGTACAAATACAAAAATACATTCAGAGGAGGAATAATATCTTAAAATTTGCAGGCCCGTATTTATTAATGCATTATTTTATCAAACCTATACCTCCTGTTAATAATGTGCAATCTTCTTTTTCTTCGGAATAGTGCCACAAACTGATATATACTGTATATGCTGTCTGCTGTAGTTTACTTTTTATTTTAAATTACTTTACAGAGTATATATTTTATTATGAATATACATTTGGTGTGTATTTGGTTATACTGTAGTTACTGTAAAGTGTGTACTACTGTAAGCGTGAATAATGACATCATACATGTCATACATCTACCAGCCACCAGATGGCAGCAAGTAGTCAGACTTTGTTTAAATGTGGGTCAGTAGCTTTGGACCCAAATCTAGACTGTATTAATAAACTGTTGAAATGTATCCAATAAAATTAGTGTAACATTTTGCGTTTATATTATTTTGTTAGATTGCAAAAAATATATTTAAGTTATGTTTATCTACATGTAACAACTAAATCATAATTTTTAAACTGTAATTTCAAAAGTAGATTTCATTAAGTTAAATCAGATACATTCTTACTTTTTAGATAGATAATATTTAACACTGTTGAAAAATTATTTTAACAGTGTAAACAGCACGGTAACATGATAAATGTACATTTTATTACCTTTAATTAAAGCTTGCTAATATTTTAGTTATTGGATATACTGTATTAGCTCAGATGCAGCTGGTGTATTTGTCAGTCAGACTTCATCCTGACTCTTTCTTGATGAACCCTGTCACCCACTGGGACAGACACTTTGTTTTGCATTCTACTGGCAGAGAAATGTGCCAGAGGATTTACCACTCATGCATGAAGAGGAACATTGTGCACAAAATAAACAATGGCAACAATTAAAGGGATTCTGGAGGAAAGTCTCACAGATGTCTGAGCAACATTTTGTGTACATTTGCCTAGAAAGAAAAAAATATTACACAATCACAAAAATGTTTGACACATGTGATGTTTGACATGGATATGTGATCAACGTGATGTCTCTTATTCTAGAGTTTCTGACAAGAGTAAATACTGACATCAATATCAACAACAAAAGACAGATTTGAATTATTCTTAACTATAATATTCACATTTTTTCATACATTCTAAATGACGTGACTATTTTCAGGTTTGCGTTGCCTTATCCTGGCTCAAATTAGGCAAGCAAGATCTTTTTTTTTCTCAACCTAAAAGAGATAATAGAATCAATTGTAACGTGTTTTCATGTAAATTACTTTGCATTTGGATCAAGAATACGCTAAAAATGTAATAACAGTGGAATTATTGATTTATATTTGTGCCTAATAAAATGTCTCATGATCCCCGTGTTTACAAGCCATAACGCCGCTTCAAAAAGCCACATTACTACATTTCCCAGAAGGCAACTGTATGACCTTTAAGCCCCGCCCATTTATTATTCCTAGCTTCTCGCCTCACTGTTTTGCTGTGATTTTCTGCTCCTGGGGGGACACACCTCGTCCTGCGACACAACTCATCGTCTTTATTTGCACTTTAAGAAAGCAAAAATAGACAGAAAAAAGGCTTCGAGTCGCATTTAGCTGCATATTATCGTCGAGGGTGGAGGAATTCTGCTGGCTTCACCGTGCCTGACAGGTTTAGGAAGCGCTTCCCACCTCCCCTCCGCGGAGCCTCATCCGGCAGGACCAGTCGTTGTGGTCGGGCTGTTCATGTTCGTGAGAGCTGGGTCCTCTCTTGTTCCAGCGCGGGGCTGCGGGGCCGTGCAGCCGTGCTCCGGGTCGTTTATACGAACCTACAGAGCATGTTAATCGCGGCAGGCCAAGCGGCGGACGGACTGGAGATGCCCACAGGCTAACGCCGCTAACGTACGCGGACCACGGCTAGGTCGCAAACATTTGGAGCTTAGCACACAGCTGTCAAAAATAACAACGCAGCATTGATAGTCATTGATTTTAGGAGTTTATTTTTTTGTTTACGAGGACGAACAGCTAAGAAAAGATGAAAAACAGAGGCTAGCTAAACAACTAACACCAAAAGAGAGTAAAGGTACAGTTTACTAATGATTCACTCATCTATGAAGTTGTCTCGTATCGACTTGTTTAACAAAGCCTAACTTGAGCATGATAACCAAGTAACGAAACAAAGGCGGTGCGATAAGATAGACGTTTTCATTACATCACTTTAAAACACTAGTTTGTTCACTTTAAACCTGTTCGCCATGACGGAGGGGAACGTTCAGCAGCAGAGGACCCCTTTAGCCCGAGAGCTAACCAGGGTGTTCAGCAGCTACAACAAGCACTCCATCCAGCTGAGGAAGAACCTGAAGGAAACCAACGCTTTCTTTCGGGAGATAAGGCAGAACTACAGCAATGCCAGTGCATCAACAACAAGCTCGGATTCAGCCTCTCTGGAGGCAGGTGAGTTTCAGCACTCCTGTCCCTCTGCAGCACCTGAGGTGGTAAAAACTAGCCACCCACAATTGGATTAAAACCTTCTGTGGCCTTGAAGTGAAGCAAGAAGTAACCAGTTAAGTGATTTACTTCTCCAACTGGCGGGCTGAGAGAGAAAATCCATTCATTAGAGTCATGGAAGGAGATTAAAGCCCCTGTGAAATGCATGAGCAGACTAAGAGCACCAAATATGCTGAGATTTCTGCACCAGCTTGCTGAATGTCTGACATGGCAGTCTTTTTATTTGGGCTTCAGTGGCTGGTTTTGTGCTGCTTATCCTAAACCCCAGCAATATTTTGAATCTGTTGGCCTGTTTGTCCAAACTTTTCAGCATGTGATGCAGACATAAGCTGTGAAAAGATAATCAAATTAGCAATTTAATTATGGCCGACTTGGATAGAAAGAGTGGAGTTTTCCATGAATTTGCAGCTTTACTCATGGTTTAAGAATGGAGCCACATTTCTAATTTTTAAAACTCTTTGATTAGGTTCATATGATACATGTAAATGATTAAATTGATCCTACTAATTAATGCACACGAGCCACAAAACTGCCTCTATTTTCACAGTGAAGTTGCACAAGAATAAGATAACTGTTTGTCCTTTATCCACCCCCACTCATCATAAACTTTATCTATCTATCTATCTATCTATCTATCTATCTATCTATCTATCTATCTATCTATCTATCTATCTATCTATCTATCTATCTATCTATCTATCTCNTCTATCTATCTATCTATCTATCTATCTATCTATCTATCTATCTATCTATCTATCTATCTATCTATCTATCTATCTATCTATCTCCTCCCACTCTCCCTCCCATCAATCAATCAATCAATCAATCAATCAATCAATCAATCAATCAATCACAGTTTCATACACTGTGGCATTAAACCATCCTAGATCATGTCCAGATATAGAGCACAGCTCCAGCCTTGAAATTTCTCATCTGAATATTTGCTTCAACGAACATGAACCAGGCTCCAGTTCTTGGCTTCTGGTGCCCACCACCACCGCAGCAAACCTGCACACTGTGCCAAGCACCCCCCCACCTGTCCATCTGTAGTTCAAGCTCAAGTAATTTGTAATTTCTTCAGTGTTCACAATCCCAGTAAAATAGTTTCTGATTTAGAAGCTATTAATGTTCAGCTCAATCTACCCTAAAAATAAAAATCTTTTCAAATATTAAGTTTTTTTGTTGCAATTACACAAGTAGATTAAATGTTTTGCAAGCCCTGATTAATTTAAAATTACATTTACTGTCTAAAAATATAAAAACTAGAACATGAACTGATATAAAAATGTAAATAAATAAAGCAAAGAAGTAGGATAATCACCCTTTTCTAACTTTTAAGTGTGAAATAAAAGATTTGTAAAACTAAAGTTTAAAGAACCTCTACCCTAAGAAGGATATCCCTCTGTGTTTTTCTTTATACTATCCTCTGCAGCTTGGCTTTTCTTGGTTTCACATTCTAGGTAGTGCCACCTGATACTAGTATTTATTATTTTCTGGTCTACCTGAGTCATCTTATACCATGTGATCACGTTGAGGCGCTGCAGACAGACACCTGTTGGTGTCTGCAGCAGCCTGCAGAGCTGTTACACTTCACTACTGAAAGTTTGATGTGATTTCCAGCATAAATCACACATTTCTATTTTGCACATATGGCWTAAATAATAAATTAACAGCAAGCTGCTTCAATGTACAGCTAATTTTTTACTCTTTCAGCTGAAGTTGAACTCAGTTGGGATCTTTCCCAAAAGATATTCAGATCTTTTTATGTTCCCTGTTCCCACAGCAAGTCATCCTCTTCCAACTACTGTCCTCTGACTACGTCCATATTTCTCCTCTTTGTCTTTTTCTCTAATATCCTTCTACCAATAATACCCACTGTCCCTCCTRTGGACATGTCCAAACCATCTCAGTGTCTAACTTTATCTCCCAGTTCTTGTCCTAGTTTAGGGTTTTGTCACAAATCACTCCTGCAGCTTTCCTTTGTCCACCTCCTTCTTCACCTCTTTACCACACTCCTGGTTCTCCTGGACAGTTGACTCCAAGTACTTGAAGTTCTGCACCCTTTGTGACCTCTGCTCCTTGTAGCCTCACCGTTCCACCTGCTCATTCACACACAAACGTACTCTGTCTTGTACAAACGCTTGTCGTGGACTCATTGACATCAATACTGAGTAAACTTTATTGTATGCAATTATTCATCAGAAAAACCATCAACAATTAATTTCTGCCACTTTGCAATGACTGCTGTTAGTGCCATGTGATGATGTATCTTTGTGTAACCCTACAAACTTGTTTAATCACCTGAAACACTGTCATACCCGGAGGATGAGGAAAGAGTGCAGTCGTCAACTATTAATTGTTATTGGCTAAATGCCTCAATTAATCATGATCTTTTTTTTATTTATTTTTGCCAATTTTGCCTAACCCTAGTCACAAGTTATATTGTAGTGTAAACACAAATCCACTCACAGAGGGGAGCTGAGTGTTCATTAAGGTTGGGCATAATCGTATCGTGAGCAATTAATCGTCAGAAAAACATGAATTATTTTTTGGCACTTAACGATTAATACGATTAATGTCACCAGGCAGAGTCTGCTCGGTGCTCCTCTCCACTTCAAATATGACGAACTTATTTATCTCTCAACACAATTTAAAATTTGAGGTATAGCCTAAAGTCTGTAATTTTGACACAATTTGGAACAGATGTTTACGAAGAGCAAATGTTTCCCACTAAATTGGTCCTGTGGCTAGTAGGGATGTCCCGATCCAGATTTTTTGGCTCCCGATACAATCCGATTTTTTTTAACGATTAGTCTTTCCGATACCGATCCGATAACTTTATTTCTTTATTTCTTTCCAAGTGATAAGGTTGGTAGTATTAAAGCGAGCCCTGCTGTTCCCACCACGAGAAATATCCAGTTTGCAGATTTTGCAAGATGCAGTTTCAGCATCATTGTTTTCCATGGAAAAGTGTTCCCACACTGTGGACATGGTTGCATACTTGTGTGCGTCTTGACTTCTTAACGGCAGTTGTAAAGCTCTCTCTCTCTAATTCTCACTTCTCTCTGCAGGTCAGCTCAGCTGCATTTGTTTCCCAACCCATGAGGAAGAATTCCTACGTAACACAGTTGGTGCTGCCCCGTCTGTCCTGGTTCTGGGTCAGGACTGCGCTGCCCGCTACCAGCTGCTCAACTGCCTCCTGGGAGAGAGGCTGCTGCCMCTGGGCCCTGAGGCCGGAGAGGCGTGCAGGGGAGTCCAGGGCCTGGTCTGCAAGAGGAGGAAGCTGTGTTTCACCCACGGGAGGCAGACCCGGATCAGCCTGGCGCTGCCCGGTCAGTACGAGCTGGTGCATCAGCTGGCTGCCAACCGAGGCCGCTGGGATACGGTTCCGCGGGAGGACCTGGAGATCCACGAGGAGTGTGAGGACCCGGCTCACAGGTTGGCTGAGCTGGAAATCACTCTGCATCACCCCATGCTTCAGGTAGACACCAACATCTACAGACCTGACAAAACACAAATTACGATGCCAGTTCTGGGCATTTGTTCTGTGATGGTTTAAAATATATACTTATCACTGTTAATAGAATTTTCTCAAACAAATAGATTAATTACAAAAAAAAATCTATGTATAAAGTAGGGGTGCAACGATACAGAAAATTCACGGTTTCAATACTTTAGTCTCACGGTTCGATATATTTTCGATACAAAAAAGAGAAATGTCCATGCTCTTTTTAACTTGTAATTTATTTAAATTAATTATGACCATTTGTTTAACCTCAAAAGTACAGTTTTTTAAATTAAATGTTGCTGAAAAAGCAAGTTTCTCAGTGGATCTGCACTCGACAAGGCAGCCTAGGTGGAATAGTCGAACACAGATCCACTGATCCTTCAACACAGAGCATCTTCAGAAGACAAGCTGATAAAATACATTTTAAAAATCTGTATTGTTCGATAAAAGTGTGTATTGAACCTAAAGCACTATATTGAACAGTTCGATGGGGGTACATGTATTGTTGCACCCCTAGTATAAAGGCTTAATATGTACCCTGCTGCTCAGGTTTATTTTATTAAAGTTTTGTGATTTATAGCTGTCATCTTTGAGACCCTGTCACACTAGACAACTTATGAAACATTTTTTACATTTAAACTGCTAATAAAAGTTATATATTTGGTTAATTTGTTAGAATTACAGTATGTACACGCTGAAAAGAAGCTTCCTGTTGAGTTTTTTCAATTCCATCTTCAACGTAGACGTCTTTAAAATGTTCATAAGTTGATATAAGTTGTCTAGTGTGACAAGGGCTTTAGAGGCTACATTCAGCTCAAGTGTGTGGGCTTCTGCTTTTTATAAACTCATCTGTGGTCTAATGTACTACCTTATTTAACAAGCTAGAAAATACCTTATGGTGATAAATTGATTTAAAATTTATGGCTGTAATAGCGAGTTCTTTGATTTTATGTTGTTCAACAAAAGGTTAAACTTTAATTGAATCAAGCTTTTTAAAAATATATATTTTTAAATTCTTGAAGATTCTTCTAAACAAAAATGTGTGAAATTTTCATTTTGGTGAAACTGAAGAATTTAATTGCCTTTTGTGCAGAGGTACTTTAAACAGATCAATCAAATAATTGGGACATAAAATAACGAACAAGTAAATTAAGCAACAACAAAAGTTGACAGTTGTTTTGAAATACTGCTCATTTGTTTTAACTTAATTTAATTTTATATGTATAATTGTGTTTATTTGTACTATTATACATCCTCGTTTCTAAAGTAATTTAAAAACTAGGACTAGGTAAGATTATGTAATTTATTTTAAGTTTTGGGAGGTGGTACTTTTTGTCTCTTTAACACGTTTTTACTCACGTGGCTGAGCTCAGAACAACCGATTACCAGAGGGGATTATTTAAAACACATTTCCTGATTTGTGCTACTGTTTGGGAATGCACTTGTTAAAAACAAGTCTTAAAGTTCAGGTTGTGAGGACAAAAGAAGAAATGCAGGACAACAAAACCAGCGTGACTCTAGAAAAAAAAATCACAGCCTCTTTCTGGAGGGAGGTGGTCTGGTCATGGTGTGAGGACGGCAGTCATTCTTGTCATGTGGTGAACATGTAAAATCTGCCTCTAATCGTTTAGACCGAGGTCGTTTAACGAGCGCCACACAGTCCTGGAAACTGAGCTCCTCTCTGCCTCGGAGCGGCCCGCCCCGGCCGGCCCCCTTACGTAAAGCCTCTGGTCTGGTGCGATTCACATGACTGGGTCGTGTAAAAAGAGGGGCAAAAAAAAAAAAAAAAGATTTCAAACCTTTGGCTGTGATACCATCTTCATGTTTACAAATAAATTCTAGGACACTGGCGCAATGAAAACAAGTTATGAGGGTTTTTTCCAAAGCACGAGTCAAGATTTTTGCTTCATCAGACCTAAAACAGAAGGTCCATTCAGGAAGTTATTAATCAATCATTATTTAGCTTTTTTATTAGAAATCAAATTTTCATCAGTGTTGGACTCGCATCATTCTCACACAGATGAAATAAATCTTCAGATTTAGTGTTTCGGACAAAAACTACAAATTTAAAGCATTTTAATGGCACAAGCTTTTACACTTTTTACTTTATTATCACCAACATCCAAAAGGTGAATCTGTTTTTGCCTGTGTTTGTCTCTGCTAGCAAAARATTTCAACAACCCCTGGATGGATCTAATGTGCTGCAGCTAATCAACCTTTGACAGAAAAATAGCTCCAACTCAGACATTTGTGAAGAGACTGAGCTAAAAGTCYGTGTGGTGGTTGAGTCATCTCTAAGCACTAACAGGTCGAGCAAGATCTTTGTTTAAAGCTTTGGCTTACAAGGCGTAAGCCGACACGCACTTCTTCTTCTTCAAAAAGCTGCTGGTTTTYTTTAGATATAGTGATAAATAATCTAGTCTTTGTCCCAGATAACGACAGTGGTTTGATCTTAATCAGGATCTGTTTGTTCCTTAAACTGTTCTTCATGAAAGTGATCATCTTCTCCTTTTGACTGGACACCAAACATGGGTTTGTCACAAGCTGAGGCAGAGTGCTGCTGGGCTTTATGTTGCTGCTGAATGAATAAGACAGAGCCATGTTTAGTGGGCGATAAGTGAAGCCACAGAATCTCTCCGCTCGCTGTGGTATTCACACTGTTCTGTTAGAATCACAGCACCCTGCTTCAGAGGCCTCCTGATGACAACTAATTAGTTTTTCATCATCCTGAACCTTACCGTTGTCTTTAAAGTCGGTTTAATTARGAAGACACGAAGGGACCAAACCTACCACAGCTTTTCTAAAATCCTCCTCTGCACATGTTTACGTTGACCACCTCACAAATCTGTTTTCTTGCTAACAGAGCTGGGTTAAATCACTTCTAAAATATGCAGAATGAAGAAAGCTGTAGGATTTGTCTTTGTATTGTTTTTAGGATTTAGCCACAGAAATAATGCCGTGCTTTAAAAACACACTTGGTAACTTCAAACCGCCTCAGACCTCATGTTGAAGAGTTGTTATTGGGAACGGGCTGCATGAATTCAAACACTGCGCTGATTTTGATTGGTCATGAACCAATGTTTGCAGGCTATCCTTGTTCCAGAAACTCTTCAGGCCGACTCGCCTCTTGTTTCTTGGAGACAGGACTGACTGTCTCTTTTGTTCAGATGTTGGTCGTCTCTGCCTCTTTTCTCTGTTTTTTTTCTCCCTGTCACGGATTCCCTCTCAGACTATTTATGGATTTATTTTTGTTGATGTTTTTAATTATTAAGGGTCATAAAATTTATTCACATACGACAGTTTTTATTTCTTTCTTTCTCTCTGCCTCATTACGGACATTCTCAGGACCACCACAAATATTTTTTTGTGGCATTTATGTGATCAGAAATAGAAGGGGCATGTGATGAGTGAGTGTGGCTGAGCAGTTGTTTATAAGCAGGACCTATAATTTCTGATTAAAACAGGCTCATTTAATTCTGGGTTTGGTGACTTGTCATTCTCGAAGGAGTCTCTGAAATCACTTAAGTTCAAGGGAGTTTTCAATTTCCTCATGTGAATTTCAAACATATTTGAAAGATTTGTGCAACCAATTTTGTCCCAACATAGTTGCAAATTAGTTGTGGGAGTCTCAAACCAGTCTCAGTTTAGTTTTTAGGGGTTTTTGAGCCCTACTGACCTCCTTTTTTGCAGATATCTATTACATTAAAGTTATTGTAGATCTCCCTTAAATTTAGATTTTTAAGGGAGACTTTAAAGTGTCCCTTAAAAAAAGGAGATTTTAAGGTCTAAATTTTTTTTCCTTTACATTTTTATTCCACTCAATGTGTGATTTATTTATTTTCTATTATAACTTTTATATTGTGATATATATCGTTACCGCCACCCATCATAATGTATATCGTGATATGAATTTCTTTGCCATATCGCATATTCCTACACAAAACCTGTTTAATTCTCTTCGGCTGACAAAGTCATCAGAAGATCTGTGTGCGTCTCTGTGGCCTGAGAGGAAACCTCAGGTTTAACTCTGTGGTTTTGTAGATATATTTTTCCCACACTTCATCACTATGGCAGCTTTTTCCTATAAACATAACCTCCTCGGGTGAAAGTTAAGAGGTCAACACGTATGCACGCACAACCGCCTGACGAATAAATGTTCCTGGAAAATTTAAGGGGGGGGCTCATCTGTGTTTGTGTGGTGAGGTGTTTTCTTTCATGGCTTTCTCATGTGTTTTTCCATTTGAGCGTGTATGTGAGCATATTGTAGGAATTTATCACAAGGGACAGAGTTTATCTGTCTGTGTTGATCTCGTAAGAGTTCACAAGTAATATAGAATTATATTTAAATCAATGCACAGCTTGTTTTTAATCATTTTTGATCGTTTAATCCATTCCCATTGCCGCTGCAACAAAATACATTTCTCTGCTCAGGGTCAAAAATTAAATATTCTGTTTAATTGTCCTGATGCATCTCAGTGATCCAGGTAGAAAAATCAAAAAGAAAAAATTAGTAGGTCCTCTGGACGGACCTACTAATTTTTTCTTTTTGTTCTGTTTAATTTAATTGTGTTTTTGATGTTTGTGGTTTGTCTTCAGAATCAGTTTTATTGCCATTGTCAATGAACAGGATTCACAGACTAGGATTTTGCTTTGMTGTAAAGGTGCAATAGGTATCAAATATAACAAATGAAGAAAAAAAAAACAAAGGATGAAGGAAAAATATAATAATATATATATTATATTCAGGAGGCGAAGGTGATGGTGGCACCCTGTTCCAACGTCCAGCCCATAGAAGAAGCCCTGGAGGACTGCACTCGCAACATGATTCCCATCATCCTCTACGCCATCAACCAGGACTCCCTGACCTCGGAGCAGGCGGCTGAGCTCTGGAAGGTCAAAGAGATGCTCTCCTTCCCCGTCTGCTTCATCCGCGTCCCCGACGCAGCGCCGGCGGCCTCTCCGGAGCCCGGGCGCCGGGCGGAGAAGGACCGGGAGAAGAGCGCCTTACAGAAGCAGCTGCTCTCGCTCGGCCTCTTAAACAGCCAGACGGGGAGCTGTTCCTGCGGCGCCCCCACGCAGGTCCCCACCCCGGGGGCCAAGCCCCAGAGCGTGCTGGGGGAATCATTCGAAAGACTGCACCGGTTGCTGGTTCCGTTCGCTCGCCAAGTCCTCCAAAACCAACAGGTGGAGGCCGCCAACCTGCTCAACAAGCTTCACTGTCGATGTCTGGATCTTTTCATCAACCAGGTCAGAAGATGACGTACAAAGTGTTTGCTGGCTGCTCTTTATGCTTTTGATCCTCAGTTCTTCTGACGAAAACTAAAGCGGAGCTTCTGTTGTCCCTGCAGGCCTTCGACATGCAGCGGGACCTGCAGATAACCCCCCGCAGGCTGGAGTACACCCGCGAGAAGGAGGGCGAGCTCTTCAACTCCTTGATGGCCATCGCCAACCGGAAACAGGAAGAGATGAAGGAGATGATCGTGGAGACCCTCAGCGGCATGAAAGAGCAGCTCCTGGAGGACGCAGCCAACTTGGAGTTTAAAGGTTGGTGAGGAYACTCTCAAAAACCACAGACAGGATTAAAATTAGACCTTTTCCTTCCTCCTTTTGAGTCGAGGGATGTTTAAGCAATGCTCTGTGTGTAAATGTGCAGGTGTTTGATAACCTTTTAAGATGTTTCCAATTTCATTTACTACTTTAAATCTCGTACAGGTGTCGCACAGTTGTTTGAATTTTGGATACATTTTTTTAGAAACACAGCTTCTTTAGTTAGTAGACAGACACGCTTTGTGTGCGTCTCAATCCTTCTCAGTTTTGTTTCTGTTATTCTAGAGAGCTTATTTTTATTTACACCACTCAGGCCTCGAGTTCCCAGATAAGTAGAAAAATATAGAATAGTGACATTTCACCACCTTTTATTTAAAGGGATCCACGATTAGTTGTAACATTAGACTTTATTTAATAAACATATTTTTTTGACGGAGAGGAGAAGGTAGAAAACTGAAAATATAGATGGAGGACAACAGAGCTGCTTCATGGAAGAAGAACCTCAGCTTAGCCTGTTAGTTTTAGCATTAGCCCCGACGCTATCACCATATTTATGTATTAGCTCAGCGCTACACATTTTCCTCTCATCGCTGAGGTCCTCCATCCACATGACAGAGAGGGGAACACAAAAACGACTCAGCCTGCAACTGAAAATATGGATTGAGGACTTGAGTTTAGCTTTTTAGTTGCGCTAGGGCCAAGCTAATACATGTAAGGCAATACAGCGTCGGCGCTAGCACGAAGGCTAACAGGCTCAGCTGAGGTTCTTCTTCCATGAAGCAGCTCTGTTGTCCTCCATCTATATTTTCAGTTACAGGCTGAGTCATTTCTACCTTCTCCTCTCTGTCAACGCTCTCTGGTTTCATTTAAGAGTCAATCATCAGATATTGTCCAAGATTAACCTTCAGGGTGGATATAGCTCGCTCACACCGAGGACCTATCAACGTCATCATTTACCCAGAATGCTTTGTGTGCAAATAAAATGGCTCCGTCTGTGTTAAAATATATTTTTTTAAAAATTACAAAACTGAACAGCCTACAGTATTTTTACAGTCTTTATTTTATTATTTTATTTCATTTTGAACTTAATCTGCTCTTTTAATTTGAATCAGTTAGTGAGCGGTCCAACACATGAAAAGGGGCATACTTTGGACTTGGTTTTAACTTATGGTTTATATGGACATGTTAATGAAATTATTGATTCCCGTATTTCTGATCATCTGCCTGTTTTATTTGAGTTTAAGTTTGCAGAAGCCTGTGCCTGATTCGCGCGCCTTTGTGCGCTCCCGTCGCCTGATCAACGCACAGACAGCCTCAAATTTTAAAGCTGCTTGTACTGATTTGGAGTTTCCTTCTGTGGATGTCCACCAGTTTAAAAATATTGATCAGCTTCTGGATGACTTTAATTCTGTTTGTACTAATATTTTAGATCTTATTGCTCCTTTTAAATCTAAACGTGCTAAACTAGCTACAGAGCCCTGGCTGAATGATCACACTTGTGCACTTAGACGCAGCTGCCGGCGCGGAGAAAGGAGGGGGAAAAAAGACAAGCTTCACATTTCCTTGGAGTTGTTAAAAGATTGTTTATCCAAATATCAGGTTGCTGTCAAAAATGCAAAGACTCGTTTTATCTCAAATTTTGTGTCAAAATATCAGTAAGCCTCAAACTCTTTAATTCTTTGAACTCGCTTTTAAATCCTCATGATTCATCTTGCCTGAATCCTTCTGCTTCACTGTGTGAAAGGTTTTTAAAATATTTTATAGATAAAGTAAGTGCTGTCAGGTTTTTACTTTTACACAACCCTGATCCTGTTATTTCACATGCATCTGCATCTCCTGCTGTTTTAGAGTGTTTTGAATCTGTGTCTGTTTCTCATATTTCTGAGTTAGTTCAACACCTGAGGTCTTCATTTTGTCCAGGTGACTTTATCCCCTCCAGACTTTTGAAAGAGGCCTTTACTGTTGTTGGTCCATCGGTAGCTGGTTTTGTTAACTTTTCCCTTCACTTAGGGTGTGTTCCAGCTGCCTTTAAACATGCCGTCATTCAACCTCTTCTTAAAAAGAACAACTTAAGCCCTAACAACCTTTCAAATTTTAGACCAGTTTCAAAGTTGCCTTTTCTCTCAAAAGTTTTAGAGAAGGTGGTTTATCTTCAGCTTCAGGACCATTTAGAGCTGAATGGAATTTATGAGAAGTTCCAGTCTGGTTTTAGGTCACGTCACAGTGCTGAAACAACTCTTCTCAGGGTGTGTAATGATGACTTGCTTTTAACTGCAGATTCTGGTGCTTCTGCTGTTTTAATTCTTCTAGATCTCATTTCTGCCTTTGACGCAGTGGATCATGAAGTTGTAGTATCTCGTTTGGAGCAGTCAGTCGGGGTGAAAGGCTCAGCTCTTAAATGGTTTGAGTCTTACTTATCTGATAGGAGTTTTTCTGTACATATTGGAGATTTTTATTTCTCAGAGGCTCCTCTTAAATGTGGGGTACCTCAAGGCCCCATACTGGGCCCCATTTTATTTTCTATTTATTTGCTCCCACTGGGGTCCATCTTCAAGAAATGTAATGTGTCATTTCATTTTTATGCAGATGACATTCAGATTTATTTACCTTTTAAGATCTGGTGGACCTCAGCATATGGAAAATCTGCAGAATTGCTTAAAGGATGTTAAAAGTTGGATGGAGCTAAACTTCCTTTGTCTGAATGAAAATAAAAGTGAAGTCATTGGGTTTGGCAAAACTGACCTGCTGGTAGGATTTAACAATGCTGTTGGCTATTTGGATTTTGATTGTCATTTTATTAGGAATCTTGTAGTTCTTTTAGACAGACATTTTAAATTTGACAAGCAGGTCAGCGCAGTGGTCCGGTCTAGTTTTTATCATTAAGGCTCATCAGCAAAGTCAAGCCTTATCTTCCACATGATACCCTTGAGTATCATGCTTCTATTTTCTCCATACTGGATTATTGCAATTCTCTGTACAGTGGGATTGACCAGTCTTTGCTCCCCCGTCTTCAGTTGGTTCAGAATTCTGCTGCTCATTTGTTAATGGGGACCAAATGATCTGAGCACATTACCCCTTTWTTGCATTCCCTTCACTGGCTGTCTGTTTTGTTTAGGATTGTTTTTAAAGTTTTACTTTTGGTTTTTAAATGTTTAAATGGTCTGGCACCTGGTTACCTTTCTGAGCTTCTACACAGTTACCATCCAGGTAGAGCTCTGAGATCTGAGGATCAGATGGTTTTGGTGGTTCCCAGAACCCAGCTAATGAATAAAGGGGACAGAGCCTTCTCATCTGTGGCTCCTAAACTTTGGAACAGTCTGCCTCTTTCTGTGCGGTCTGCCAGAACATTTATTGAGTTTAAATCTCTTTTTAAAGAACCAACGTTTTGGTTTGGTTTTTAACTCCAGAGAGCACATGCAATAGCCTAGTATCTATCTATCTATCTATCTATCTATCTATCTATCTATCTATCTATCTATCTATCTATCTATCTATCTATCTATCTATCTATCTA
>NW_013952437.1:91180-94899 GCF_001266775.1 Austrofundulus limnaeus
TTTTTTTTTTTTTTTTTTTTTAACTCTGTGTAGAGTTTAATGTGCAGCTGGTTCTTATTGATCAGAGATTTCCAGCCTGAACTATTTAAAGTCTTTTGTTTTTGTGGGCAGCAGAACTGGCTGGATCTTTCAACATGTCCACAAAGTTTAGCTCCGTCTGACTCAACTGTTCTGTAGCTGAGGGGAAAAAATACTTTTTCATTGACCGCCGTCGTCGATACTCCTGTTTGTTTACGTTTGAGAAGCAGGTTATCTGGAGTGACTTTCTGAAGTAAAACACAGTTGAAGGGTTGAGCTTTGGTCTGTTTTACCTTCATCAGTATAWAAAACCAGACAAATGCAGTTTTTTCACTGTTACTGATTGATTATCTCATCACAGCAATGACCTCATCTAGCTACTGAAACAGAGCGCTGAAGTTTAAACAAGTTCTTGTTTTATTAGGTTCACGCTGCCTGTTTGTTTCTGTTAGCAACATTTACCTTATGAAATATTCAACAGGTTTTAATGAAGCTTTCAGAAAATCACTCATTGGATGTTCCTCTACAACTAATTATCCTTTAGAGTCAGTTTTCAAGATGTGTTGCTTGTTTTTTCATTTCAAAATAAAATTGCAAAAAGAAAACAACCACGTTGTAAATGTAAAAATGTGTAATTGAATTTAAAAAATCCATATTTTAAATCCAAAATAAAATATAAGGCTGTTTTCATATGTAGCGATACCGGAAAGTACAGAAGTCGTCAAAGAGAGTCTATAGTGCAGGGATAGCCAATCCTGGTCCTCGAGTGTTGCTGTCCTGCATGTTTTACATGTTTCTCTGCTCCAACACACCTGATCTGATTGAATGGTGATTAATAGGCTTCTGCAGAACTTGGAAGAGGTAATTCAGTCTCTGAATCAGGTGTGTTAGAGCAGGGAAACAAGTAAAACATGCAGGACAGCGGCACTCGAGGACCAGGATTGCCTACCCCTGTTATAGTGGCTGAAGATGACTGCTTAAAAACTTAAATATTCCCAAAAATGTTGGCAGTGGCTGCACTCGAACCATATTCTGCATAGTTTGGTATATTAAAGCAATTTTGTTCACAGGAAGATCAACTTCATCTAAATAGGACTTTTGTCTGTTTCTATAGTGCAAAGTGAAAACGTAATGCTCCAGAAGTTCAGGCTATGATGATTTCCAGTTCCGCCAAAAAGTAACAAATGATGCTCTAACAAAACGTAAAGCTTGTTTTTGCTTTAATTTTTAAAATGTGAAATAACAAGAAAATATGTCACCTTTTTTAAAAATTTGCTATTGTGATTTATTGCATTTAGTTTTAAAACAAAAATTTGAAAAAACTCCCGATTATTCATTTTTCTTTTATTTTTTATTTATTTAAAAAAACTATACAAGGATTCATAGCCGTCTATTTTTTGCAGTTGTCATTTTTGAATTTAGTTGTAAAACAAAAAAAAAAAAAAACCCCGATTTTTTTTGTTACTTTTCTCTCGTTTTATTTTGAAACAGAAAAACCGAAGAACGAACCATACATGGATTATTACTAAACACAAAAATGGTTTTAACTTTGCCAGTCTTACAGATATTGAGCTAAAGTTTGGTGTGGTAGTAGCTGAGAGTCATCCTCAACACAAACTGAGTGCCAACAGATCTCACACATGCAACCAGTTCATCATGAGAGGATCGTAGTTTAACACTGTAGTAACGAATACATATCAGCAAACTCAGGATTATCTCATTTGTGAAAAAAAACTGCAAGACTTCAAGTCTTCACCATCATTAATTCAGCTTTATGTTATTTCATCTTAACGGCATAAATCCTTTCATTGTTCTCAGACACACTGTTTGGGGAAACGGCGCTTCAGAACATTTTTTTTCAACGTCCGATGAATCTCTCATGACATCCGTAGTGTTTCTCTGCGCTAACCGCTTCCACATGCTGCGTATTATCTCACAGAACTTCCTTTTTTATCTGCAGACATCATCGTAACGACCAACGGAGAGCCGGTTACGTCAAAGGAAATTAAGTCCTGCATCAACTCGATCCAGGAGCTGATAGTGCTGCGTTTGAATCAGGCCGTGGCGAACAAGCTAATCAGCTCTGTGGACTATCTGAGGGAGAGCTTTGTGGGAACCCTGGAGCGTTGTCTCAGCAGCCTGGAGAAATCCAACATCGACTCCTCTGTTCACAACATCACATCTAATCATCTGAAACAGGTGAGGGGGAGGAGTTAATTAATGTAGCGCTCAAAARGCTCTGAAGTGACTAAATAACCTCATGTTTTTGTGTCTGAGGTGCTTTCAGGAACAAGTGGTAAAATGAGATCAGACTGGCCTGAGGCCTCTGGACAYTTAGATAACATTTATAAAAACTCTGCTCATCTCTGGTTTGTCACAGTTATTAAATGCTGCCTATCATGTGGAGGTCACCTTTCATTCAGGGTCTTCTGTCACAAGATTCGTCTGGGAACAAATCAAGCAGGTCAGCTTTCAGAGATGGAGTGGTGACAACGAGCAGTGGTTGATGATGTCCTTGGCGGGGAGTCGTAACGCGTTTCCTCTGCCCCTCCTGCAGATAATCCACAGGATAACGTTTGTCAACACGCCCGCCATCACTCCAGAGTGGAAGCGAAAAGTCGCCCAGGATGCCATAGAAAGCCTGAGCGCCGCCAAGCTGGCTCGAAGCATCTGCTCCCAGTTCAGAACCCGACTSAACAGCTCGCACGAGGCCTTCGCCGCTTCTTTACGCCAGGTTACGTTTCAGTTCTTTTTTCATTTCATGTTTGTTTACACGACTGCCATCATTGTCAGTAATTTCCCACTAAATTCACATTTTTTTATTTGGTATTTTTTAACTAACAGGAGTTTAGACAACTTTATTTTTTAGTGGCTCTACTAATTTTATTTTATGCTTTAAATCTAAAATTTAACTAATCGCTAAGCCCTGCCCCTCCATTTAAATGATAGGATATTTTCCTGATTAAAATAAAAATACAGTTTAGTTTCTCCAGATCTTGATTTTTGTTGATTTATGTTGTTTCTACCTTACTGCTGTAAGTTCAGTTATGTGTAATAAAATAAATTAAGTTTCATTTTGTTGTTAGAGGCTTTAAACAGTGTTACTCTGTGATTGACAGCCTGTTGGTGAGTTGTGAGGTTATGTAGGTGGGACTTTCATACCAAGCAGGCTTTTAMGTAGGATTGTGGAAGGAGGCAACAACACTTTCAGCCAGGACAGATTTAACGTTGGGAAGTCTTCCTCTGGCTTCATAAAATAATTGCGGCTGGTCACCACCACTCCTCTTACAGAGCACCTGAATCCACKATTTGTTTTGTCCTCCTCTCAGGCCAAAAGTATAAAAACCCTCCAGTTTTTTCTGACTGAGGCTCAAAGGCTACGCTCACATTGCAGACAAACCCGATCTTTTTTTTTTTGACCCATCTGTCTCATATCCGATTTTTTTATGACAGTCTGAACGAGGCAAATCCGATTTTTTCAAATCCGACCCAGGCCGTTTCAGTGGTTTTAAATCGGATATATATCWGATGTTTTCAAAGTGACTGCAGTGTGAACGCTCATGTCACATTCATCTGACTTTTTCATCAGGAGGAGGGGGTGAAGGATCGATAAGACACTAACCTCAAGTCTCGCTGTGTTTACAGCTCCAAAACACAAGTCCAGTTGCTTCATCTTTTTACTTTTCATTTTCCACGTAGAT
>NW_013952437.1:96087-105883 GCF_001266775.1 Austrofundulus limnaeus
GAAATGGGCGAAACAGAAGCAGAAGGTGGTTCTTAAAGAGACAGAGGCCAATTTCAAGGCGTTTTGGAAGAGGAAATGATGAGAAGATAAGTTATTTTCTATTTAAACATAAAAACAGCATTTTAATAACAACTAAAGGTGACATAGATACTTTATTATAGTATAGTATTTAAATGTATGCCTGAGAAACACATAATATTGGCCCTTTAATCTATTTTCCTCATTCAGCAACCTATTAAGTTTCTGTTATGTTTCATGTATGAGAAATACACATTTTTTTCAGTCAGTATTTAATACATTTGGCAAAATAAATTAAGATATTTATGATGTGCTTCTGTTTTTTAATTCAGGAGATTATAAAAAAAAGTCCTTCATTTTATGGAAAGACCCTTTTGATTCAAGAGAAAACTCCTGTTTTTAAGAAAATGGCTGCCTATCAATTGTTAGTCAATCTATAGGATAAATCAACTTCAGATTAATTCATTAATCAATAACTTGCATCCTTAATTTGTACAGGAATGAAATAAATTTATATCTACTCATATTCATGTAATTAATGATTTGGCCAATTAATCGATTAATCGAAAAAATAATCGACAGATTAATCGATTATTAAAATAATCGTCAGTTGCAGCCCTAAAATCATTAACAAGTAAAAAAGATAAACTTTCTTAAAAGAATTGGTTGMTTTCTCAGATGTTCTGAGAGAATCTACTGTGGCTTTGATTTCCTGTCAGGTGACCTGAAGCTTTTTGCATCTGTGGCTTCAGGGAARGTTGGAGTTAAACGTCTGTGCAGCTCAGAGTTCAGGAAAATGTAATCTTTTCTCCTTTCACCATCCAGATAAACTGGTTCAGATTGTGTTAATGATAATAAACACACAACGGAGCGGACCGCCTCCACTTCACCTTGATCTTTATTCAACATACGGCAACACAAATGCAGCATTAAGCTGAGACAATCTTAAAGAAGTTAGATGATAAAGTTTTCTGTGGATATAATTAGACTCGTTCCATTTAGTTATTAATTAGTCTTGTTGCCTGAGTGCCGTAAAGCAAAGAGAATGAGCAGCTGAAAGATTTCACAGTCTGGTTTGTAGCTTATATAAACATATGTCTGAGATAAAAACAATTTTCTGCTTATTTCTTTAAAGAAAAGGGTTGTTTAACAAAAAAAAATTCAAAGTATGCTGTGAATGCAAAGAGTCGGAGCGTCAGATTTAGTTTTAAAAAGCTCTTATCTAAACCCAACAGTGTGAAAGAGTTTTCAAATCTGGGTCAGATAAAGTGATCTTTGTTTTCCACAAACGCTAACGTATGAAAGGAATTCAGTTTGACTTCTGTTCGTGACTCCTGCTGCCTGAAAACGTTTCATCTGATTTCATATTTTCAGATAAACTGATTAATTTGAAATGTTTGTTTTGGACACAGCTGAGAGGAACTCCTCAGAGGAATAGTTTGTTTTTAACGGTTTTCTGTCTCCAGGTTATGGCTGTAAATCTGCCTCGTTGTTGTTGATCATACGGCTGCTTTCACGCTCCATCGAGCACGAGTTTTTCTTTTATTTCACTCTGAATCACTCCTCAAACGAACAACTGGACCAGCTTGAAAACAGACGATGTTAAACTGTTTCAATTTTCCTTTTWTAAGAAAATAAATATAATCCTTTTTCACTCCAGTCCCTGAATAGAATAAATAAATATTTACACTGGGCCACAGGGCGTCTGCTTCCTGTTGTGCTCCGGTATGAAAAATGAAACGGACCGAGGAGAAACTCTGGGTAGATCAGGACCTTTTGGAGCGACCAGTTTGATTAATGAACTCAGACCTTCAGACCTTGAGAACTTCCTGCTATAAAGTACGTTTGGAAATAAAAATAAGGGATAAAAATAATAAAATCAAATAAACAAGCTTCTGCTCAGTTAGGATAATTTAAACGGCGTAAAATGTTTTGGTTCCATCTATTTCCTGGAACTGTAATGATAGATTGTTTTAAATAATTGATTAAATTACAACTGATAGCATTTTGAAACGTGTTTATTAATTCTTGAATTTTAAATTGTATTTTATAAAACAAACTGAAAAAGAAACTCCTCATTCAACAAAACAGACTTCTTAATTTACCAGAATCACYAGAACTTTTCCAGAGACGGTGACTTTGAGTGGATCTAACGCTGAACATGAGACGTTGTGTGTTTCTGCAGCTGGAGGAGGGCCACACGGGCCGACTGGAGCGGACCGAGGACCTGTGGCTGCGTGTCAGGAAAGACCACGCCCCTCGCCTGGCTCGCCTGTCGTTAGAGAGCCGCTCCCTGAGGGATGTGTTGTTGCACGGTGAGTCATCACCGAACTCTCCCATTGTTCTCCGAGAGCGGGGAAACTTTTATAAATGCCCAGAAATCACACAAATTTTGTTTACGTCAGGACTTTACATTTGGTTAAATAAAGTCTTGGATGCAAACATTTAGATCTCGCTGTTTTCATTAAAGGGGCAATGTTATGTGTTTCTCAGGCATACATTTAAATACTATACCATAATAAAATATCAATGTCACCTTTAGTTTTTATTAAAATGCTGTTTTTATGTTTAAATAAAAAATAAACATCTTCTCATCACTTCCTCTTCTAAGCGCCTTGAAATTGGCCTCTGTCTCTTTAAGAACCTTAAACAAAGAACCACCTTCCGCTTCTGTCCCGCCCATTTCAGTGCGGGGGGGGGGGGGGGGTGRGGSGSRATGATGCKGTTTACTTGGCATCTGAAAATACATTTCCTCAAAGGTATTTTTAATCTGAAAAGAGCTTCACTGAGTGAGCAGTAGTGTTAAGAGCAACAGACAGTTTCACTCGTTTGCTTTGTCACTGCTGAGAGCCTGCAGGAGTCATGGGCGGGGTGTGTGAGGTGTGAGGAGGTGTGCTCCATGATGAGGAAGTTCGGCTTAAAGACACGTCCCAGAGGCGTTTCTGGTCCCCACCTGTCGTTTCGCTCCTCAGCATGGCTGCCTGAAAATGCTGCAGGATTTCTCAAACATGCATGAATGAGTCAGAGCTAGGTGMTTTTTTTATGAGAGTGTAACATTATAACATGATATAAGTTCAAAAGAGTTGATTTTACATGACATRGCCCCTTTAAGAAAAACTGACATTTATTTGAGATAATGGCACAACTTTTAGAACCTGCAGAGTAATCTTGAGTTTCCTCCCAGGCAAGCCGAAGCTCGGACCTGAGTTGGGTCGGGGTCAGTACGGGGTAGTGTACCTGTGTGACAGCTGGGGCGGACACTACCCCTGCGCCCTGAAGTCCGTGGTTCCACCTGACGATAAACACTGGAATGACCTGGCGTTAGAGTTTCACTACACACGGTGAGTCAGCAGAACCCCCCCGCTCGTCACTCATAGCTGCGTGCGGGAGAAACATGACACGGTGGTTTTAGAAGAAGAGCTGTACGTTTTGTCGTGTGAACTCCACTGATGATAAGAAAAGAATAGTTTGGATTGTTGATGCTTCAGGCTCTTCGGTGTCTGTTTTAATTTGCTGAAAGTAAGTGAAGTGTTTAATAAGGTGAGGTTCCTCCCCGTGTGTCGCCTCAGGTCTCTGCCCAAACACGAGCGGCTCGTCAACCTGCACGGTTCTGTCATCGATCACACGTACGGCGGCGGCTCCAGCATCGCCGTGCTGCTCATCATGGAGCGGCTGCATCGAGACCTGTACACGGGGCTGAAGGTGGTTAGAAAACAACCCAACTTGTTCTTTCGTATATAAAAACCCGACTTGAGTTCAGGTTTTGTCCCGTGCCTCTCTGCCAGGCCGGTTTGTCGCTGAGGGAGAGACTTCAGATCGCTCTGGACGTGGTGGAGGGGATCCGCTTCCTGCACAGTCAGGGTCTGGTTCACCGAGACATCAAACTGAAAAATGTTCTGGTGAGTTCAGAACAACTGCACATGAAGCTACTTATTTAGAAACATTTAGCTTTAAAGAAAGATTCAACATGAGACCAAAATATAAAGCAGCAGCTTAAACCTGCATTCTTTCTCCTGACCACCAGGGGGCGACATTTGTCCCTACAGGAAACTTACTTAATCCTGAACAAAACTCTTCTTCCCTTTCAATTTATATGAGTTAACATGTTTTCAGTTATTTTTTTGTAAACATTGCATAAAAGGTGAACATTTCAGATAAATAAACTTAAAATGTACAAKTTTAAATATTTACACCTAACAGAAAAATACCAAATATTTTTATGTAAATGATGAAACTCAAACATAAAAACAAACATTGATTTTGATGAACTAGTCACAAAACAAATTCAAAAAAGAAAGTTGCAAATTAAAGAAATGATAACTAAAGTCTAACTGATTTAAACAATAATGAAACAACTAAAACCCGACTGTCAGCAGAGACTGGTTTGTCTTGAGTTTATCATGCTGAATGGTCAAATGTTTTAGAAATATTTTGATCTATTGCTTGTCTTTTTGTTCACACATATGCAACCCAAAGTACTTCTCTTGTCTTTCTTTTTTTTAAACTTTTATTTCTCTTTAAGTTGGACAAACAGAACCGAGCGAAGATCACCGACCTCGGCTTCTGTAAACCAGAGGCCATGATGTCCGGCAGCATCGTAGGAACTCCCATCCACATGGCCCCGGAGCTGTTTACAGGTCTGAGCTCAGTCAATCTGTTTAATCGCTTTAATGAAAAACAGCTCAAATGTGACATAACGTTTTTTTTATTTAGTTAAAGCAACTATCTAACATCATTATGTGATGCATTTGTAATGTTTAATCAAGAGGTGGAAGTGCATTGTAACAAACTCTTCTGTGACGTTTGTCCTGACAGGAAAATACGATAACTCTGTCGACGTTTACGCCTTTGGGATCCTGTTCTGGTACCTCTGCACCGGTTCAGTTAAACTCCCAGAAGCCTTTGAGAAGTGCTCCAGCAAGGACCAACTCTGGAATAATGTTAAAAAAGGTAAAAATAAAAAAAAGGTTGCCCTCAAAAAGAATGCAAACTAATTCTCCTGTGTTTGTGGACTAACGGATAAGATTCATTKGTTTTTATAACAGAAGAGTTTTTAATCCAAGCAGATTCTGATAACATCTGTTCTTACAAGAAGTCGCAACAATTCATCCAAAGCCTCGTTTAATGCAGGATTTTAATCACTTTTCACTCAAAGTTTAAGTTTCTCACGAGAAATCTTAAAATTCTAACTTTTGGGTTTAAATGAGTTTTACAGCAACACTGCCCCCTGCTGGTGGGGTTCAGGTGGGACGATAGATTTATGTTCAGTGTTTGATTTAGAGGACTTCTTCGGTTAGACGACTCCACAAAACCTAGTTCACTTTTAGCTCAGGAAGAGTTCATCCATCAGGCCCTTCCTGTGGACCCTTCTCCATCAGGGACTCACTTCTGTCCCCTCATCCCTTTCAGGTTCCAGACCGGAGCGACAGCCGGCCTTCGACGAGGAATGCTGGCAGCTGATGGAGGCGTGCTGGAACGGCGACCCCTCCCTGCGACCGCTGCTCGGCATCGTGCAGCCCAGCCTGCAGAGCATCATGGAGCGACTGTGCGGTGGCGGCGGCTCGGAGCAGAAAAGCAGCAGCCTMGACGACTCCAGCTGAAAACACTCCCCACGAACTAACGAACAGGAGAACCGTTCGGACCAACAGGAGAGGGCGATCGACGTTTTGCTCGTCGCCGTTTGATTCACTTTAATTTATGAGGAGCTGAACGACGCCAGGCGTGTGCAAATATGTGTGTTTTATTGTTTGTGCTTTGTGTACTTGTATACAAACTCCACACTATGCTTGTCTGGTAGCTGCAGCGCTAATTGCTACTTTTGTCGTAGAAATGTTACTAGAAGCAAACTTTGTTTTAAAGAGTAGTGCATTCACAGTATTATAAAAAATATATAAATATATGAGATTAATTTTAGATTGTATTTAAACTGAACGTGTCTGTGTGTATTCAAAACATCTTTTTTAATAAAATGATCTGTTACAACAAATCCACCGTGTCATAAACATGATTAAAATCAACGGATTAAAGGATGGCAGGTAAAATATAAAGAAATTACAACTTATCACAGTAAATATATTTATCTAAAAGACGTTTTTGAAATGTTATGTTTGGAACTGAAAAAAAAAAGTGAAGCAGAATTGATAGAAAACAGTTTAATTGGTAAAAACAGGAGCTGTGGAGTAAAAGAGACATTCGTTGTTTGGACGTCGGTGTTATAACACCATGACTGACTTATTATGGGATGTATTTATACAATAAATGATCTGTAAAAAAAATGGCATCAGCAAACATCACATCAGTTTTTCTATCCACATTTACAGATATGTTCTCAGTTCATATCCAGGCTGCTCTGTACAGTAAAAAAAAATGATTACAGCTCAAAATTACAGCACAAATCTGCACCAATTTTCCTTTATTTAAATTTTTTTACAAAAAACATCTGCCTCTATTCTATAAAATACAGCCGTTTAGTCACTGAACTCAAATGTTTTTATCCCTCAGATATGAGAAACAAGTGCGTCTGTAAAAAAAAAAAGTTATTATTCCAGTGGACGGTGATGAGACGTAGCTTATATGGAGCTTCCCTTAACGGGCCAAGTCCTCCTGCTTTCAAGTTCAGTTCAGACGAGTCCTGGCGTCTGCGAGTGACCCAAACTGGATCAGTCGCCACTCTCTTTGACTTTTTCAGACGTCACTAGGCGATGCGAGTCCGACCTCCTCGACCCGGCGACACGTCACGAAACGTTTTCACACAGATAAAAACAAAAAGGAAATTTCCCTGAACATTTTGAAATGAGCCACCCAAAAAAAAAAAAAAAAAAAAAAACCATTTCCCCCACAGTTCGCAAAAATATATAAAAATCCTGAAAAAAAAATCTGGGCAGTAGATTTAAAAAAAAAAGTGCATTTCTTCAAGTATGTAAACAAAACAATTTCTTTAAAGGGAGACTTGTTCTGTGTGACTCCTGAAGTTTGGCACACGTATGAACAAACACACAAACACACACACTCCTTCAGAGGACGACAAACTCCTCATTTCTTCTTGTTGATGAGGAGGTCTGGTGCTCCTGGTCGGCGCTGACTGTTGAGGAGGGAGGACCTATGACCTGCAAAGACACACCCCTCCGTCAGCGAGGTCACATGGAGCTGCTGCAGTGGCTGCTGGGAAAACAGGGTGATGTGAAGAGGAGGAGGAGGAGGAGGAGGAGGAGGAGGCGGCAGCCCAACACAAGAGGGAGTACAAGGTAAATGGAAATGATGATGGATAAAACACAGAGGGGGGTGTTGGGGAGGGGGTGTGGCTAAAACCAGTCTGAAGCTGTGATCCTGATCGATTGAGGATCAGAGCTTCATGGGATAAAACTAAAAAACAAAAATCTATGATTGTTTTTGAAAAGAGAAAAAAAGGCAGAAAGATTCGATTAGTCTCTAAAAGATTTTTACTTCCTGTTAATTTGACCTAATGAGGAATAAATACAGGAGAAATCTACGTTTGGAGCTCGTTTTCAACAATAACATTTGTAAAATAAAGTAAATTCTGAGAGGAATAAACCAGGCTGATGTCATGAGACGAGACATGAAGACTGAGGACAGCACGGACTGTAATCAGACACGGACACTAAAACACCGGGAGAGACGGAGACGAGCAGAAAAAACACACAAGCCCCGCCCCCTTTGAATCATGCAAGAGCCGATACTCACTCTGACCCCGACGAGTCGCCGTCCACCGTCCCCGCCTTGATGCTCAGCGCCAAGCCGTTCAGCCGATCGGGCGGGTCCGGTTTGACTCGGTCCTCGCCGGAGGAGGATCCCTGCGGAGGCGCRGTGCCCGGACCGCTTTCACTCAGCTGGTTGTGGACGCGGCGGAGGCTGTTCCTCTCTACGATCGGAGAGAGTTGCTTCTTCTTCAGGATCCCTGGACAGAATAAAAACAGGAAGCTGCTGATGTAAAAAAAAAAGATGTTTGTAATCTCTGTTGGGTTAAAAAACGTGTTTGTTTTTGAACCTTTGTGAGGATGAGAGCTGAAGTTTGGTAGAGCAGGCAGCAGCATCGTCGCAGACTCCTGCAGTCTGTCGTCTGATAACGACCGAACGTTACGACCGAGGAGCGGTTCAGGAGCCTCCATCCTCCCTCTGTCTCCACCTGCCAGGTCGCTGTCACCAACCCCTGCTGAGTACTCTACAGGCCAGAGCGCCGTGCCCAAACTGTTGTCTGAGAGACACAGAAGAGTAGAGAAATGAGACGATGCAGCTCAGAGTGGGACAGATTAAAAGTCTGTAAATAAAGGGTGAGTCAAAAGCCACAGGACATRTTTTTTTTATAGAATCAAAAGGAAATTTRGAAAATTTGGCCTATCTTTAGGGTATGTCCAGAGAACGGCCTCTATCGTGAAAGCTGCCATATAGGATCAAAACAAAAGGGTGTCCTGAGACTTTTGAGTCACGCACCACAACTCTTTAAAATTATTTTTCCTGGTTGATGTGATCTTCAGGTGTTAATAAAAACAACAGGTATCAGTCTTAAATATCTGCCAAACTGATTGAGTTGTGTTAATTTTTATTTGCTAAAGTCAGCTCGCTGCAGCAGCCTAAAGGTTGATCAGCTGTAGATGTACCTCTAATTATTACTTTCTGAAAGTTTCATCATAAAGCAGCTTACTGTAATGTCAGAATGTCCCACTGGATGGCGTCATTTCTCCAAGTTGTTGAAGGAAACATGGTTAAACTCAGAAGAGTGAAATACTTATATATTACCATTATTATTAATATAATATAATATAATATAACATAATATAATATAACATAATATAATATAGTAATATGTGTTGCTTCAATCTGTGACTCACTTTGGCATTAAAAGGTTCTAAACTAACTTTAATTAAAGAAGCAGTTTTACTTCAGATCTTTAGGTGCATTAATATTTTCAGTGTGAGTTTTAGGAAACACAGAGACTCAAAAGGCTGAGGGTTAAAATAAAACCAGACGTTGATACACTCTAAACAAAGCAGATGGTTACCGTGTGGCGGAGGCCTCTTAACACCGTTGGACGCCAGGTTTTCCCAGCATTCCTCCGGTGGAAGGGGACCCTCCACGTCCTCGCTGTCAGAGGAGTGCGTGGAGGCGTAGGAGCCGCTCTGGTCGTCCTCCAGAGACAGGTCGCTGTCCGAGTCGCTGTCGGGATCTGTGGACAGACGGAGACAGGGTTTAGATGACAGAATCTGGGTGGAGCAGGTGGAAAAAACAAGACGAGGTGGCGGCGGTACCGTCCATGTGCTCCTTCGTTTCGTGGAAGAGCGACGTGTGGTCGTTCAGAGCGATGTGCGCCTGGCTGGTGTTTAATCCGTCATCCCTGAACGAGAACAGAGAACACAGTTCACTGATGTCTGAATGTTAAAAACAAACGTTTAGCTCATGTTAAAACGACTCCCTCACCTGAGAGCYAATGGCACGTAGCTCTGCTGGCTCTTCCCGCTCTGCATGGTGCCGTTCAGAGACGCGCTGGATCCACCAAACGGGAGGTGATACAACCTGCCGTCCATGTAGTTTGTGTTGCACTTATAGTTCTGAAAATACAGATGGAAGGGAAAGGGTTTTAAAAACTTAAAATGAGAAACAATTTCTGGTCAGATAGAGGCAGACGTGTCCTGAACAAGGAGTTTATATAGAACAGCTGGAGTGCTCAGAAACCAAGTGACCGTGTGATCGGCTGGTGAAGCTAACGGCTAACGCTAAACAGAGACTCTGGATTTCCCATTACTGTACATGTTGACAACAGAGC
>NW_013952437.1:106548-108307 GCF_001266775.1 Austrofundulus limnaeus
GCTGTATAGAGTGTAGCACTGTTGAATCAGCTACAATTTAATTTACTAGCTAAAGTCTAAGTTACAGGCTGACTTCAGGTCTGGTTTAGATCATGGTTACTTATAAATTATATATTTTTTTCTTATATATCTGCTGTTTTACATGATTGTTGAATGAAATTAACATAATTATTAATTTATTGTAAAAACATGACCGATAATCTGTGAAACAGATCTGGTTCAGCTTGATGTTTATCTGTTAGTTTCTATGGAGGCTGTGAGCTGTTTGGTCTGTTTCTGCTCCTCCATGCTGTCACTGAGGCTAACAGTGGACCGTATGGGCAGGGTTCAGTCTAGTGTTTTTATTCAAGTCTATGGTCCTGAACTACAACCAGCAGTATATTAGTCAGGAGCTCTGTTAGAAAAACACTTATTTGTGGTAACAAACCCACCAAGGCTTTAGATTTGATGGTGTGGTCTGGGCGCTTTCGGCTGCAGCAGTACTTCATCGCTTTCCTCGCCTCCTTATTGAAGACGATGCGGAAAAAGAAAACGAACGGACCCTGGAGTCGCAAAAGACCAGAAGAGAGAATATCGYTAAAAATGACCTGAAACAATCCAATCTGGTGTCCAACAGCGATGAAGAGCCCTCACCTGCACACAGTTAAATCCTGCAAACAGGTAGTGGAAGATGATCATGTCGCTGTTGACGGAGAGAAGAGCCAGAAAACACGTGACGGAAACCAGGAAGAGGACGCCGCCTGCCGTCTTCAGGCCTGAGCTGCAGGAGAAATGTCACAGACGTGTTAAAGGAGGTGAGCCCTGAACTTCTACTGATCCATGGACAAAGGCTAAATAACACACTGAAACCCTGCAGGCACACTGAAAATTAGTGCAAAAACAGCAGCGAAACATCCAAATAAAAACCGTAAAAGTCCTTCAGAGAGGTAAACTAATCCTCGTGTTRGTAACGTGAACCACGCAGCTCGGTGTTCGGTGGGTTCGACTCACAAACGAGGCTCCTTCTTCTCGATGCTGAGGTGTTTCAGTGAGCAGGAGGCTCTGGAGGACAGGATGTACAGGAAGATGTTCATCTGTGGAAACAACAAGGAGCTACATCAGCACCGACGCCACCAGCCGACAGCAGATTCAAACACGTCGCTCTGGTTTAGACTCACAGACACCACCACGGCGATGGGTCCGGCGAAGCTCCAGATCAGAGTGTCGTACATCGACAGCCAGCAGAAGTCGGGGTTACCGTAACCTTCAGGGTCCAAACCCACCGCCAGACCTGGAGACAGAACAACAACAAAAGAGCTGATATATATAAAACCTCTGGAAGCAGTGAAGTCACTGATGATTATTAATGTCATCTTTCATGTTTGAACAAACTGGCTTCATGGTTTTGACAGCTCTAACTTTAAAAACTGCACGGAGGACTTTATTTCAGTGAATAAAACACAGAACCCTGGGCCTCACGCAAGAACCGTTCGTACGCACAGATTTGTTCTTAAGTTGTGCGTACGAGTGATTTAGGAGAATTTGTGTCATTCACCAATTTTCTCATATTCTAAGATTTTCTTCAGATACGAACATAATTCACGTGTGGTCCAGACCCTATATTTTACGAGCAGTCAGTCTGCTGTTATCAGACGGGTTTTTCTCACTAATAACTTCACATTTAATTAGTTTGAAGATATTTCAAGCTGAAAATAAATCACACTCTGTAATTATGTTGACAATAGGTTATTCTGTTTGAACTGGAATTAGAGTTTAAATG
>NW_013952437.1:108996-120081 GCF_001266775.1 Austrofundulus limnaeus
ACGAGCAGCTGGATACGAACAGGTGGAATTTATGCAGCTCATTTACACACTTTTCCAGAAGATAGAAGAGTTTGTTGAATCTGACGTGACATGTTCGTACGAACCCTTTTTGTACGAACAAAAGTAAGAGAAATTTAGGATAAGAATACGAACATGTTCTTGCATGAGGCCAATTGTTTTGAAGTGATCAGCATCCAGACCTGTGATGAAGGCGGGAACCCCCCAGCCGATCAGGTAGTAGAACCTCATCGGTCCGTAGTTGATGTCTCGCACCTCGCTGATCATGCGGTAAACGTGCAGCCCCTCCAGGAAGAGCCAGGAGAACGAGCAGAGGTAGAAGAAGTGCAGCAGGATGGCGATGATCGTGCAGAGAAACTGTCGGCGGGAAGGAAGAGTTAAAACGTCCCGACCCTTTTCAGAAGTAAAACCAGAAGGCCCTCGGGGATTACCGGGTTGTCGGCCTGGTTGATGCCCAGGATGAAGATGAGCTCCGACAGGAAGAGAGCCGAGGATCCGTTGTTGATGATGCTCGTCTTGTTGCTCTGCATGGCCCTGAGGCACAGGAGGAAGACCGTGGTGAGGAAGAGGAAGCCCAGCGTCACGCCYGCCGTGCTCCACGTCAGGATCTTGATGGGCAGGATCTCTCCGTTCTGAGGCAAACATCAGGGTTAGCGGTTAAACGCCGACGTGAGGACGCGTGTGTMTGTGTGACGCTTCAGAGTCCCTCACCTCCCTCCTGGAGACGTCCATCAGGACGGCGAAGCTGGTCATGTGGTAACACTGACAGCTGATGTGGCTGCTGTTCCTGAACACCACCTCGCAGCCTTTAGCCGACCAGCCGCCGTTTCCTGAACTGAAACAACGATAAGCAGAACACACCATGAGAACCACACACACACACACASKCWSTSTSTMWYWTYWYTGTGTGTGTGTGTGCGGACTCACAGGATGGTGTGGTTCCAGAACACACAGATGGGCTTGGAGCGCTCCTCGGTGGCGACCAGGCGGAACTGCACGGTGATGGGTTTGTCCAGCGGGTGCTGCAGCAGCTCGTCGTTATCGTGGACGGTGATGCTGACCACCGGCGTGTTGATGACCGGACGCTTCGGGACGCTGAGGAGGACAGAGCAACAACATCAAACTTTTCCTTTAACGTTTGTTCGTTGAGCACAGACTCAGGATCATAACAAATATTCAACTTTTAAAAACAAATGTGAATAAAGTTGTGTTTTTCTTGCTTCTGATGTGAGAGTTTCATAAAAAAAACAGTTAAAGGCTTGTGAGATATTTTGCTAACAGAAACGTCTTTCAAACATGAAAAAACCCCTGTTCCCCAACTAAAAACTTACCCCGAATGAAACCTAATTTCAGAGTGAATATTCATTGATTTTTAGARGACAAATAAAAATTGGTTTATTTCTGTTTTATGTTGGATTTTATTGCTTGTCGCCCGTTAAAATAATTAAAGTGTTGCTGGTCTGAAAGCTTTAAAAATAAACTTCTCCTCCARTCACTTTCCTCACAGCCTATATTACTGAAAGCAGAGCTGCACAATATATCAACATTTATCATCACTGCAAAATCAATACCACAAAGGACTGCAATAAATCAAACACAAGCTGAGAAACAATAAAATATTTGTTAATCGGACACTAGACCACCCCTGATCTAAATAACCACAGCTGATGGTGACTGAAATGTTATCCCAGCTGCATGTATTATTTATTTAATAAAAAAAAAACTGGAGCAGTTTATATTTTCTGTATTGTCTTTGCTGAAAATTGTTTAAAAAGCTGAAACTGAATTGTTAAAGTTGGAACAAACAGAACTAAACGGCTGAAACCCAGAGTTAAAAGATAAAATTACAAAACAGTAGCTAAATGCTAAAACAAGAATAGATACTGATGTAGTTTTCATAGAATCTGGAGGTTTTTGTGTATTTTTATGTGATTTTTTTCTAAAAAAAACAGTGAAATAATTCAAAGTATAAATTAGTTATAAGTTATTAAAACTAAAAGTCAGCTCACATTAATTCAAACCGAGACGAATGTTTTGATACACGAATAATGAAATTAGCATAAAGTCTGCAGGAAACTGCAAAACAAACTGATTCATACAAACATTTCAACATTTTATTTTTCATCYACGACTCCTCACCGCAGACTTCGCTTGTCCGGGTCGTAGTTCTCTGGTAGAAGCGTGGCCAGGCTGTGGAAGATGATCACGCTGGCGATGGCTTCCTGCTGGCTGTCCTCCGGGTGGCGCCTCTTCCTGTGGCCCGAGCGGTTCCTCGGGGAGGACTCTGGGAAAACATCCAGGAGTCTGTGGCCCTTATTGTTGTCCGTCGGCGGCTGAAAGACCGAGTCGGGGAGAGTGACGGCAGTCTCCTGGTCCACGGGGTGCGGGCCCCTCAGGYACTGGTACCGAGGCAGTTTGGCTCCGGCAAAGTTCATCTTTTTCAGACGATCCACAGAGATGACTGCACACAAAAAACGAGGAGCTGAGGACGGAGCTTCAGGAAGGACATCAGAGATCATTTTCAAAACTTACCGATGTTTGGTGTGACGATGGTGAAGGGGCTCAGGTAGGTCTTTCTCATGTTCTGCGCCAGCGTGTTTGCGTAGTCTTCGTAGTGTCGCAGCAGCGCTGCCGTGCCGCCCTCCGAGTTCTGGATCAGCTCCCAGTGAGGCCGGGCTTCTGGAGACAGGATGGCGCTGCCAACGGTGATCAGATTCTGTCAGAAAGAACCGAGACGTCTGAGTGACAGGGGGTCACAGCACTGAGGGGGCTGCGTGTGTGTGCGTGTGTGTGTGGCCTTGTTCTTGCTACATGGTGGGGACAGTTTCTCAGGAAAATGTAGCCTTGTGGGGACCGGTCCCCACAACATCGGAGGCTGATTTTGGGTGTGGGGGTTGGGTTTAGGACCAAGGTGTGAATTGAGTTTAGGTTAGTTTTAGGGTCAGGTAGGTTACCTGTGAGGTTAGCTTTAGGGTAAATGGCCAGGATTAGGCTATAAAATAAAATAAAAATGAATGGAAGTCAATGGAAAGTCCCCACAAGGATAGAGAGATGTATTATGTGTGTGTGCTGACCTCAGTGAAGTGAACATCCTGTGTAGCCGTGAGGTTGAAGCCCTGCTGGTTCCTCTCGTGCTGCAGCAGACTCAGGGCGAGTCGGTACGCCACCTTCACGTCGCTGCCGTAGAACTGCTGCGTGTGCGACGTGGCGTTGGCCAACATGGCCGCCGTCTGCTGAACGAGCCCAGGATCCAGGAGCGACGCGTTACGGGAGAACCGTTCTGACTGGAGGAGGGAAAACAGACACAGACGGTTAAAAACTCAAGATGCCCTGGGAGGAAAAAAAAACAACCGAACTAAAAGCTTAAAGTTTCGCCCACCAGGTGACCATCTTTGATTGGATTGATTCAAAAATGTAATCAGTCTGTTTCATTAAAATGGTTCAGSAGATATTTTGCTAACAGACAGACACGGGCAAAAACATCATCAGTAGGAAGTGATAAGATAAAAATATCCATGAATTGAACTGCAACAGATTCACTGTAGAGCTACAGCAATTATCTTTATATTCCCACAGTACAATTGTGTATGAGTCAGATTTTATAAAACCTGACAGAGAAAGAGACGACGCACCAGGGCTTTGAGCCTGCTGAAGGTGACAGAGGTGCAGTTGAAGAGGTTTGGAGGGAGCCAGCCCTTGTGCTCGTCACAGTGTCGGATGGCTGTGCCTTAAAGGGAGGAGACAGGAGAGGTGAGGAACGAGCCACAGCTGACTCACAGCTTCAGGCTGCTTTCAGATACTTTCCATTATTTTATGGTAATTTGATGATCTGCCAAAAAAAAAAAAAAAACTCATCATACCAATAGTTCCTTTGGGACAGGGAACTGCTGCAGGAAGACCAAACTTAGTCCTGGGCCACCAAATCCCAGCCTCGATGGCCTGAGGGCAGCTGTCATAGATTACTGAGCGAGGAGCACAGAGGAGAGATGAGGAGGAGGAGGAGGAGAAGAAGGAGAAAAACTGAAGATTTAAAAAWATATATATATTTATGCATCAATAATGAAATTACAGAAATCACATTTTCTGTTAAATGCAGAGTGTTGAGTGACTGAAGAAATTTGATGAAGCTGCTAAAAGAGATAAAAGAAAAATAAAAACAAAGGCTAAAATTAGCCACATGCTTGCCATAAGCTAATAGTGGCTAATGCTACCTAAAAGGTACACCTAGCCAAATATGAGATAAAAGCTAAATGTAGTAAAATGCTAGCTTAATGCCAAAAGTAGAAAAACACAAACTGAACAGTAGCCACACTAGTTAAAAACAGGAAAACTAGTTAGAGATTAAAAACACTAGATGACAGTAAAAGAATCATACTAGCTGTCTGCTAAAATTAGTAAGATATTAACTAAAAACTGAATGTAGCAAAACACTAGTTTAAAGATGACAGTACCAAAAGACTGGCTAAAAGCAACAAAACCAGTTAAATAAACCCTAGATAATAGTAGATAAAAATACAGAACTCAGAAGCAGTTACTTGTCAAAAAAGATGAGAAATAAAAGACAGTGAATCAAGAGAAACAGGATCATACAGTAAAGATTTCACAGAGATTCATTCATCCAGACCTTCACAGCCGTTAGGTGAGACCTCGGCGAAAGGGTTGTCACAGCGATCGCACTGACGCCCGATGACACCGGCTTTACACTGACACTGCCCGCTGTCTCTGTCACAGGCTCTGGAGAACGAGCCGACCGGGTAGCAGTCACACAGGAGGCAGGTGTCGCTGCCTTCAGGTTGGTAGTGGTTGTCCTGGAAACAAGACCAGAAGATGCTTTTTAATGACCTCTTTTTAAAGGTCTACATTCTTCTACGTCTGCACAAATTTCAGCCTGAGAGACACAAAACTCCAGCTGCTGAAACAAAACTTAGTTTTTCAGACTGGATTTTTAAAATTATTATATTTGCTGCACTGAAAACAGACTCACTGTTGAAGCAAAACCATGACCTCACAGCATGTTTTATTAGGAACAATAGTTATGGCTCACTGCAGATGTGTTAGCACTCAAATTACATGATGTGAATGACTCTCAGCTACTACCACAACAAATTTAAGCTCAAAATCTGTAAATGACTGAGTTGTAGACATTTTTACGTTATATAAGGTCACATAGCGGTGGCAGCCATCTTAAAATTAGGTTGATTTCCAAGTTAATGCACATCCTATGATGACTTTTTTGAGAGTTTCCTTTAATTTTCACGCAACATCTTATGAGATATTTTGCTAACACAACAGAAACAAAGACAAAAAACATCATCACTCACTGTTTGCCTTTCAGCAGAGACCAATAATAACATATCGTGGACATGAAATGGTACTAACACATTTAAAAACTGATTTTCCCAACATTTTTTCCCAGATATTTTAAATCAGAAGATCTGATGTGTGCTGGCAGAAACAAKAGAAGTCAAAGCTGTTTGTAAATATCACATCTTCTGAACATTCAGGTTGTTAAACCAAAGCTGACGATGCTTTTACTGAAATCCCAAAATGTTTTTCACCGTCACATTTCAAACAATCCAGGGCTCACCTTACAGCGACACTCTCCGCTCGTCTTGTTGCAGTCAGAGTCGAAGCCCCGCTCTGTCGGACAGTTGCAGGGCCCGCAGGTCTTGTGACCCCACCAACCTCTRGGACACGGCAAGTCGGTCCTGTAGAGACACACACAGTGAGTTTACCGGATCTACGGGGGAAAAAAAACAACAACACCGTTAATTTGAGGCYTGGACAACGGTACTTTTTCTCGCAGTATCGTCCGAAATAGTTCCTGGGACATTCGCAGGCGTAACCGTGGGAGGCGCCTGGCCTCCTGGTGCACGTTGAAGCGTGTTCACAGGGGTTCAGCGAGCACACGTCGGAGCAGTTGGTGCCATAGTAACCTGTAGAGAAACAAAGCGGGTGAAAACACGGTCTCACGTCGTCATCGGTGTAAAAGGTTTTGTCAGGTTTGAGCKGTGGCGGATCTGGGATTTTTCTGAGTAAGGGGCCACAATATTCATAAAGGGGCCAAGTATTTGTTCAGCATCCTTGCACACAAATCCCTGGTTTTGGTAAGGTGTATATATTTTACCAGTCACGTTTAAACATTTGTTATTTTAAAAAGCTTGCACAGTAAATTCTCCTTACCAATTTTACATGCATTTTTACAGTACATAGATAAAATACTCTCAAACACACAGTGAGCGAATCAAGCCACCACTTGTGATTTTAAAGACTTTTTCTGCAGGATTGTTTAAATTTTAAGAAAAGAAAAAGTCTTCTGTCAGCTTGATTCATGCTGGACCTTTCTATTAGGCTTATTAGTGCCTCTAGGTGCCTCTAGTGTTTGGACATGGAACTGCACCCTGCACCATCACTCTTGGGCAAAGGACAGATGAGTGACAGGACAGGGGCATTTCAGGGGGTCAATCAYCTTTCAGCAGGGGCCAACGCCCCCYTGGCCCCGCCCCTAGAACRGCCCCTGGYTTTGAGGCAGACTGACCGCTGAGGCAGGTGCAGGAGTAGCTGTCCCAGTCGTCGCTGCAYTAGCTGCTGGCGGGACAGGGGTTGGAGCTGCAGGGGTCCGGCACGCTGCAGCCCTGCTCCACYTTCACCTTCCTCGCCTGAGACCAACTCAGAGCTCCGCCAACGCGCAGACCCTGAGCAGAAATGATTTAACAGAAAAAAAAAAACAACAAAATAAAACCACAGTTTTGTTTGATTTAGCTACATTTTTTTTTCAAATTTAAGGCCAAGCATTCCCTGAAGGATGTCTGCGAATCAAATGATGAATTCTGGAGCGTATGGAGGCTTTAGAGGACAAACCTGTATGCAGCCACGGAAGCCGTGCTGAATTTTCCCATCAGGCCTTCCCAAACCACCAACGCTCACAGCCTTCAGCTTGGAGTCCCGCAGCTTCCCGTCCACCTCCATACTGGCCTGAAAAAGAATCGTGGCGACGATGACATCACAGCTGAAAAACTCTGCAAGTTAACTCACGAGTGTGGACTGACCAGGTAGAGTCCATGATCCAGAGACAGCGCTGCCCTGCCGCGGCCCGCTGCTCCTTCCGGGCTGCTGACGTTCAGCTGCAAGTGATGCCAGTCTCCATCGTTGGCCAGCGCCTCCTCCACCCGGGACAGAGTGGAGTCCTCCCCCCTGTGCAGCCCCATCAACACGCTCCCCCCGCGCAGCTGCAAGGAGGAGGAAAAGACAATCAGCTCTGTGGGTTCAAAAGTTCAAACCTGAAACCGCTGCACATATTAGAGCCGGGCTGTCGGAGCAGTTTCTAACATCAAAGAGTCGTCAGTTTAGAAAAGCTCAAAGTGTCGTTGAGAACGGCTCTAAATATAGAACGAGCTGCTTGTTTTTCCCACCGTGCCTCGTCTGAGACCGTTTGTCTCACCTGCAGAGTGAGGTTGTGCTGCAGGCTGGTGGAAACGTGAAGCAGCGTGGCGCTGGACTGACGGGTGCGGAACATGAGCTCGATATGCCAGAGGACGGAGGCCGCCGCCGCCGTCTCCAGGTTGTTCCACTGCAACACACTGTTACCCTGGAAACGCAGCGGGTTGGCCATGGCTACAGAAAAAAAAAAGTGGACACGAGAAGAAAAACAACCAAATAAAAGGGTTGAGAAGAAAAAGGAACATATAAATCTCTGTGTGGAAAGCTGGAGGGAAGACAGAGAGTCCAACATGGTCGCTTATCTTGTCCAATTTATCACAGCTAAACGCTCACATTTAAAAGACACAAACATAAGAAGAGACACTTAAACAATATAGAAATTATTGGTTAATGAGCTTTGAAGGAATTATTGGGGTTTAGGTTATATACTGATTTTAATTACACTACACATGTTATAGTTTTATGATAGAACTCTAAAGATTGTTAAATGTGACTGTTTTGCTCAACTTAATTTATTATAGCTACATGCCTGAAAACAAATTCAACACATAACTGAAATTTAAATCCTCATTAGGTAGGTTTTTATGTCTGGGGGCATAGTTTCTGGTAAGAGTAGGGTCCCCCCACTGATGACGTAATCAACAGGTGGAGCCATGCCTCGGAGCCCTTGTTAAAAGCAATTGTACTTCCTTGTTTTCGGTCTGAACGCTTGGTTCCCGATTAAACCAGTTTTCAGCAGAGAGCGCTCTTTGGTTTGTCTGGTTTCTCTTTAATAATCTTTTCCATGCATTTGTACATTCTCCGTATGGTTTAAGCACACATCCTGGTAAACAAACACGCATAACAATATTTTCTTTCAGCTTAACAAGGGAGTGAATTATAAGAATACTGAAACAAAGGTGAGTTTCCTGTCCTGGTTTTATGTCTTTTAAAGATTAAAATTTTCATACTATAGTGTGTAAAGGTTTTAAATCCCTTATTAATTAATTATATTCAGTGTCGTTTAAAGTACCATGGATTAAAACAGGTAAGAGGAAAGTGATACTTGAGGAAAGGTACAAGTATCTTATCATAAAATTACTTTGGATAAAAGTTCAAGTCTCCTCTAAGAGTATTACTTGAGTAAACGTCTTAAAGTATCTGATTTACTTTGTACTTAAATATCAAAAGTAAAATTCTGACGTAAAATGTACTTAAATAATAAAATTAAAAGTATTGAGTAAAAATGAACGGTTTAGATTTTCCAAAGTATTTTTACTGGAAGGTGAACTCTTCAAAAAATATTTTTTCTAAAGGCGTGCAGCTTTGATTAATTGTATACAAACTAAATACAGTATCAGAGTGGTATATATTTACACTTCTCAACCAACCACAATTAAAGTCACTCTATCCAGTAACCACAAATTTTCAGGATAGTAAATTTTTAACAATAACAAGCCGAAATGAAATAGGAGAAATTACTTTGTGCTTCTTACCTTTTTTTAAAAAGTAAGGAGTAGAAAGTACAGATAATTGAGTAAAAATGTAAGGAGTAGAAGTAAAAAGTAGGCTGAAAAATAATTACTCAAGTATAGTACAGATAACCAAAATTTCTACTTAAATACAGTAACAAAGTATTTGTACTTAGTTACATTACAACTCTGATTATATTTTGTTTCTAAGGACTCAAAGTATTTTGTAAACTTTAAAAAGATCATAATCAACAGTTCTTCAGGCTTTCTTAATGTATTTCAAAGTCTTTTCTTTGGACTTTGTTGTTTGTTTCACTTATTTTCTGTCCAGGGAACAGTTCAGGGTCTAACYAGTGTTTCCAGAGTCGTGCTCTGTGTTTGTTTTGACTTCCCTCACCTCTCTCACAGCTCTTTCCTCCAAACCCGAGGGGACAGTCGCAGCTGAAGGAGCCCCACAGGTTCACACAGGTTCCTCCGTTCAGACACGGGTTATTGTTGCAGAAATGCCTCTTGGCTGAGCATCCTGAGAGGAAAGGAAGGAGAATAACCTGTTTGATCTGTCCGACCTCATTATCTCATCACAGGAGTCAGAAGGAAATCAACTATTCATGGCAGTTATTGTTCGACTCTTTCTTCTAGCTGAGCTCATTAAAGCCGGTGTTATTCCCTCTGCGGGTTGTTTTACACTTGACTGCTTGAACATGAAACATTGTTTCTGCAAACATATTAAATATAACTAAAGAAATTATACTTTCCATGAAATATGGAGTGAATGTGAAATGTGCAACTATACAGAACAAGCTGAAACTTAATTGTTTAAGTTAAATGAAGCACAGCACAAGCTTAAAGATAAAAGAAGCAGAAAACTCGATAAAAGCTAAAGGAGGAAGAACACTAGCTAAAATAAAAATGCAAAATGTTAGAAAAAAGTAGAAAAAAGCTATCTAAAAAGCTACGTGTAACAATATACTAGACAAAGTAGTAAAAGGCTAGCTAATAATGGAAAAAAGCCTAGATAGAGGCAAAAGACTAGCTAAAAGATAAATGTTACAAAACAGTAAAAGCCTCTTCAGACTAAAAGAAGGAGAATTGTAGTTGTAAGCTAAAAGTAACAAAAGGCTAGCTAAGAGACAAAAGTGGTGAAATGATAGCTAAAAAGTAGCAAAAAGTTAGCAACAGCCCAAAAGTGGCAAAGATTAGCTAAAAGCTAAAGGTAATGAAACAACAGATAAAAGATAAAAGCAGCAAAAGAAGAAAAACTGAACATTTTAAAATATTATTTGTAAATATTTTTAAAGTATAAAAGTTATTAAAACCAAAGGTGATAGCAGCCAACATTTTGATTCATAAATGGATAAAATTGTACAAAAATGCAGAGGTATTTAGACGGAAAAAAAAAATCATACAGGATACTAATAAACTGGAGGATGAATGAGCATTCACAGTAACACCTGTGAGGCCCGGCGCACCTGGCAGAGTGCCGTTGTTAGCGATGTAGCTGGCCATGTCTATGTGCTGGTTGTCAATACGCAGGTTCTTCATGCAGCCCATGAACTGGCGGTTCTGAACAGGAAAGTCTTCTGGGAGTTTGGGGACTCCTCCGAGGAGCAGGGGTCCGGTCAGATCCAGAGACCTGACGGGATAAAGAAACCTGTTCATGCTAAACACTTCCTCAACAACAATGTACAAAAACTCCATGCTGCTGCTGATGGAACATTACTTTTTAGATCCCGTTTGGCTGCCCTGAGCTGAGCACGAATAGTTTCCTATCATGTGACCAAATCTCAGCGCCACTGAGGCGTCGCAGTTATCTACGGTCACGACCACGATCTTCTGGTCTGAGGGTCCCTGAGGCAGACCCGCCTGGTTCAGGATTGGCTGTAAATATAAAACAAAACAAAAAGAAGCAAACTCATGAGCACAAAGATAAATACTGATGCATGTTTTCTACATTTTAGAACAGAAGTCAGTCAAAACAATGAGGTACAAAACTTTAAGTTGGTTGTGTTCATTTAAAAAAATAAGGAGTAAACTAAGAACAGACTTCAGAAACATCAGTAAGACAAAATAACACCACCAGTCTGGTCAAAACTATAAGACTGTAACACTTACACCTAATGAGGACATTTCGGAGAGCATTATTATTATTATTCTTATTATTCTTATTATTCTTATT
>NW_013952437.1:120646-121935 GCF_001266775.1 Austrofundulus limnaeus
CCCCCCCCCACCCCGCTTTGACAGAAAACGTCAGAGTAATCAATGACAACAAAGGGAGGCGGAGTCTGCGGGGGAGAGAATGATGATCCTGTCAATGGAAGGTCGTGACCTCTTCACACGCAGGCCAGCGGCAGGGGTCACATAGAGCTCATATTAACATTAAGTGTGGGGTCACGCTGGTGTCGCGAGCTGATAGCAGAGCGGCTCGGCCGAACCGGGCGGGACCACCGGGTGGTCAGCTGGTCGGACAGAATTTGACCTCACAGACAATAAAAACGAGTGACATCAGAGTTTTTCTCTCTAAAACTGAAACACATCATGATTGCGTGGCTCAGTGGATAGAGCTGTTGCCTCCCAGCAAGAAGGTTGCCGGATTGAATCCCGACCGGGGACTTTTCTGGGTAGAGCCTGCATGTAATATTTTAAAATGTTCAGTTTTTCTTCTTTTCTTCTTTTGCTGCTTTTATCTTTTATCTGTTGTTTCATTACCTTTAGCTTTTAGCTAATCTTTGCCACTTTTGGGCTGTTGCTAACTTTTTGCTACTTTTTAGCTATCATTTCACCACTTTTATCTCCTTGCATGGGTGGGTTTTCTCCCACAGACTAAAAACATGAATTTAAATTGGTAACTCTAAATTGTCCCTAGGTGTGAGAGAGTTAATAGTTGTTTGTCTCATTTGTCTTTAAGTGTCCCTGTGATGGACTTACAACCTGTCCACAGTGTACCCTCACACAGTGACCCCTGTGACCCTGAAAGGAAGGAGCAGGTAAAAGGTAATGGATGGATCCTGACGGCTCTGCTTTTATGACTCTTTTTATTCTAAAACTGAGGTTTTAACTCACCTGCTGAGTGAGCCCAGCAGGTGAGAAACTGCAGATTTAAAAATCACATCAGGTTTGTTGAAAACAAAAAGAAAACAACAAACATGGATTTAATTTTAGCTCAGAGCGCCGCCACAACTAAACTTCTCTCACATGACGTCCACATCAAGCAGATTAGATTAATTCTCTGTGAGTTTCTGTAACTGAGAGGCTGCATGAATTCCTGCCGTCTTGTGATCGACAAATAATCTGTTGTTTCCCAACATTTCATCTGAAACGCTCCATGACTCGAGGTGAAACAGAGCAACGCAGCTGCAGTGAACAGGAAGCACTGAACAGAACGACATGAAACGGTTAAAAAGAAAAGGTAGAGTTGTCGAGTATTTTAATGTTGTTTTCTGCATCTCCATGCCACAGCCTGGAAATAAATCTACATTATTTTAAAGGCTTTGCAAACTATATATATA
>NW_013952437.1:123000-124670 GCF_001266775.1 Austrofundulus limnaeus
GGTAAAATGGATTTATAAAAATTCAAAATAATACAGATTTGAATAGAAATGTACCAAATCAATCACTTGTTGTACAACTTTCAGAGTCAAACTCATTCAAGATGGCCGCCGGAGCTAAGTGACCTGAGAAAACACTCAAATGGCTCTAACTCAGCTAATTTTACAGACATGGAGCTAAAACTTGGTGTGGTAGTAGTTGAGCATCATCCCCAACACATATTCTATTATGGCATTAAAACTTTATAACGAACAGCAATATGCATTCGTTAAGCGAAGCGATATGSATTCCTTCAAGAAATGCTAGAAATTTTAATTAACAAGTGGAGTTTGAGTCACAGTTTAGCAAAGTAAACAAGTAGTTTTTTTTGTTTGTTTTGGGGTGTAAAACACAACAAATGGTAGAAAGATGAAGATGGATATCAGTGTCAGTGAGGATCTTTATGCTTTTTGTCTATTTGAATGTCAACAAAGAGTCATAAGAAGGAGCACCTTAATTAATCTCCTGGCTCACTGCAGCTTTAATTCATTTTTAAAACTAATGTCTTGATTAAAAAAAGGCTCATGGTGTTAAACAAATATTAAGCTACAATGTGTTTCTTCAGATTATGGTTAATGCTACCATGATGGTTTAATTGATAATCCAGGACTCCACAGGTCGCGTCACTGAACACTTTTCCCACAGAAAGTCACAATACGCTGAGCAACTCTTCATTACTCAGCGCTGAAATGTGTTAAAAAAAACAGAAACAGAGCGAGAAGGAAGTTTTTGCTTTGCAGTTTATCCTCCTCGAAGCCCAATTTGTTACAAATTTGTTGAAGATGAAACAAGCAAACACGTTGTGCGAGTTGCCAAAGGTGAAATCATCCGACATGCTTGTTTCCACGGCTTTCCATTTGCTGTGAAAGCTGTGAAGCAGGCAGCGCTCCAGCCTCTTTCACTGACCTCTGCTGTCATCAGTCACGGCTATTGACTCTCCAATAATGACTGTCTGTCAGGACGTCTCTCGGCAGCACAAAACGCTGTCCTGTCAGAGCTGATTGGAACACACATATTTGCTCTGCGGCGCGTTAAGCACGGCTGTCGCCCGCCGTGACAGGGGATTATGGGAATATGAGTTTCCTGCCACATGAGGTGACACGAGTTCAGAAGGAGCGCGGTGGCGAGCAGCACAAGTAAAGAGTTTAAGATTGACTAGAAAAACCATAGCAACAAGCGGGGTCGGCCCTGAAGCGCAGCGTCTCCGAGTCAATACTTCTCCCCGCTTTTCTTTCTTCTCCCTCCTTTCGCGCCTCTCCTGCTCAGCTTTTCTGTCCTTGAAGGAGAACAGAGAGGGGCACCTTCCCCCGGGGCCACATCATTCACTGCCCATCGTCCCAAAGGAAGCGGAGCCAAACACAAAGGCTGCGGTCATTGCCATTCTCCACAGTCCCCCACCACGCTGAAAGCCACATTTCAATCCAAAACACCCCCCTCCCCTCCCCGACAGTGGACAGGGACGGGTCAGAGCGGGCCACCGTGGGATACCTCCAGAAGGAGGAGCCGTGTTTCTACCTCAGTGACTCACAGGAGGTGGAGAACCAGAGGAAGGTGGAGAGGATTAGTTCAGCTGAGCAGGAGGAAACCACACACACACACACACACACACACACACACACACACACACACACAC
>NW_013952437.1:124680-128521 GCF_001266775.1 Austrofundulus limnaeus
AGATAGAGCCAGTCCACGGAGAAACAGGGACCCTCCGCGAGAAAAACACACACACACACACACACACACACACACACACACACACACACACACACACACACGTCTGTCAAGTTGAGGGTCTTTATACAGCTGCCAGCTTAAAAACTTTAACTGTACTTCATCTGCCCTGCACACATTTATATAAGTGAGAAGAACAAAATAAAACAACAAAAAAAAAATGTTTTAAAGGATATCTGTGTTAGACTGTGTGCTAAACTTTTAACCTAATATATCAATAAATGACTGATAAATAGTTTTGAGGTTTTCTGAGGTTTTTGTGTTTTTTTGACACTTTGGATTTTTTTTCACTCATTTTATGTGCAGTACATGACAATTTTCAGTGTTTTGTTTGGTTATTTATTCATTATTACTCAATAATTCCAGCAACACTTACATGTTATTTTTATTAGATTTTCTTTATAAGTTTTGTTTTATGATATTCTTCTGTCATCTGCTGTATGATGTTCTGTTGTATGATGGTTTTATGTTTTCTGAACAGGTCATTGTTGAAAACTTACCTGCTTAAATGAAAGTTAAACAAAAAATAATAAAAAATTTAATTTGCAAACCAAAGAATAAGTCAAAAAATCACAACGATTAAAACATTTGCAACTATTTTCTTTTGTCAAAATATAACAAATCAAAAACTTCTCCACGAGTCATTTCAATGAAACATCTGAAATATATTCAAAAATAACTTTTTGAAGCACTTTTTGAGCAGTAGCTACAAAAAACATGATTTTGAGCAGGAAAGCCTTAAATTTTTGTCTTTATCCCTGCGAGTTAAAACTTTTTTTTTTCCCATTTGGCAAATCTTAATATCTAAAGTAATGCTTGAGGTTTCCTCTTTAAAATAGCATTAACAATTCCTCATTAGAAAGACCTAAAAATTACAAAAAAATATTATTGGATCATTCTGATATCAAAAGCTTATCCAGAGATATGACTTAATTTGTCTTGTTGGTCACAATATTACATTACTTTTTGGTCTGAATCCCAATTTTATGTAAGTTTATTGAGTATTTTTTTGTGTCAATATAAAGAGGAAACCTCATAGTTTTTGAATATTAAGATTTCCCAGTTGGAAAGAAACAAAAACATTTCTAGTTCACAGGGAAAAATTCTAAATTTAAAGGCGTTTTTCCTCAAAATCAGTTTTTTTGTTGATGCTGCTCAAAATAATGCTTCAAAAATTCTTTCAGGATTATATTTCAGACAGTTCATTCAAATGATACATTGATAGGGCATTAATTCATAGCATTCATGCAATTTTTGCACACGTTTAAATCAAAACCCTATATCTGCCTGTTTCTCCACATTCCACTTTTGGACTTAATCCTTGTTTCGATGTGATGAGTCACATATGAGCTTATGTTATTTTGACCAAATTTGACTTAGTTTGATGTGAAAGATCACATATAAAAACAATTTAGAAATCTAAGAAATAAAAAAGTGTTTTGTCCCTCATTTTAAATGCTGAGAAAACAAAGTTTACACATAATTTTGCTTGTTATAACAAAACTATTAGCTACCTTCCTAGTATATTAGCTATGAACTTTGTTACAGTTTTAATCCCTAAAACTATCAGGGATTACACATACATCATTGATTCCTGTTGCTTATTATAAAGAACTTTATAAATAATGACGATATGAACACCTAAACCTAAAATTCTGTTAGTTTAATGGAGAGGTGTTTATGATCACAGTGATTTGAGTTATTTTTATCACACTAGTAATCCAACGCTCTGCACTGGAAACATGCAGGTTTGAGAAAAAACACAAAAAGAATCAGTGTTCCACTAAATCTGGGCTCATTGTTCCCACACWGATTAATGAGACTTTAATGTCCGCCGAGGAAATAAAAAGAACCAGAGTCAACAAGTTTTCCTCCAAAACTCAACCCGATTCCTCCTCTTCAGCACTGCTGCTGGCTGAAATCTGACATGCTCTTGTCATCATCCACACTGGATAGAAAAATGTGCTCCACAGGAGGGTAGCCTGGCAACATCTTTATGATGCAAAGTGACTTTCTCAATGGACAAAAATGTGTTATATCCTGCGTGTGTGTGTGTGTCCTGCGTGTGTGTGTGTTGGTCCTGGGTGAGAAAATACTGCGAGCTCACAACTCCATACGTTCCTGCACTGAGTGAGCTGTTGTGATTTTCTTACAGAGTCAGAGCAATCTGAGCACGTCTGGAACAACAATGACTTTCCACTCTGTGGCTTTCATTCTCCCTCTGTCACAGTCGGAGCTGGCTCTCTTCCAGATCATCAGCAGCGATTCTTTAGCCCTATAGAGCGCTAGCCCCGAGAAGGCAAAACAAGAAGCTAAAATTGGCCACAGTCAACCGTCTGCAATCAGTTCACGCCCACCGCAGACAGCTGGGAGATCATTCAGACCACCAAGAAAGAGTGACGGCTGCCGGTTGTCTACTCTCTGACAGCTACAGTCTGCTGACTGCAGCTCATCACTAAGTCTGAAACAGAAAGCAGCTGTGAAGAGACTGAACAAGCTAAAACTTATTTTCCACTTCATCTCTCTCCTCAAATGCCTTTAATTAGTTTGGACAGCTTCATCTTTTTCCAGCTCTTGATTACATAAATATGGTGTTTACATCAAGAAATACTTAATTACTGTTTTTTTTTCTCCCCTACATCTTACAGTTAGGGCTAAATTTCTACATCTGAGCACACAAATCATCTTTCAAATCCAAGACACTGGGACTTCTACAAAGTAACTGTACAGATAACAGACCTTAGCAAACACAAAAATGGCTTTAACTAAGTCAACGTTACAGAGTCTAAGACTCGATGTGGTATGAAGTGAATCATCTCCACCACATACTTTGAACATTAGCAAATCAGGTAAGGTCTGTGATTTAAACTTTAGCAGACAAGTCGGAGGATGATACGCATTCCTTAATGAATGTTAGTTAGCTCTAATTTATAACGCATACATAAAGCAATAGTAGCTGGTTAGCTTAGCATGAAAGCCTCTCTGGATCTATTGTTCGGTAACTTGCTGCAACTCAGCAAAGTTAGTTTGTACAAATATTACAGGCTTCATTAAACAGGCTTCAGTTATTTTTATCAGAAACAATCTATTCATTGACTACTAATTACCAAAATATCAAATGTCACTGATTCTATCCTTTAACTCAACATGTTTGGAAACATCCAGAGAGCAGCGGTTAGCTTCCACTCACCTTATTGTAGTAATGAACCTCCACCACGTGCCACTGGCCGTCGCTGACACCTCCCAGGACAAAAGGTGAAACTGTGGTCTTAGTTTCTCCTGGAGAACAAACTAATTATTGGTAAATGATTCAGAGGATAGAGCAGGAAAGTTCCATCCTGGTCCTCGAGGGCCACTATCTCTGCATGTTTTACTTGTTTCTCTGCTCCAACACACCTGATTCAGTGACTGGGTTACCTCTTCAACTTCTGTAGAAGCCTGTTAATCATCCATTCATTCAAAGCAGGTGTGTTGGACCAGAGAAATCTCTAAGACATGAACAACAGTGACCCTCGAGGATAAGGGTGGACACTCCTGGTTTAGAGGGTAGGAAGTTTTTGAAAAGTACTCGTCATGTATATATACAGCGGGTAAAATAAGTATTGAACACATCAACATTTTTCTCAGTAAATATATTACTAGAGGTGCTGAAATTTTCACCAGATGTTGGTAACAACCCAAGTGATCCATACAAACAAAGAAATCAAACCATAAATGTCCAGAAATGAAGTTATTTGTAATAATGTGGAATGGCACAGGGAAAAAGTATTGAACACACTTACTG
>NW_013952437.1:130237-132899 GCF_001266775.1 Austrofundulus limnaeus
TGCTAATAATAATTTTTACATACTGTAAGTCAATGGTTAATGAAGAATAACAAGGTAAATACATTAGAAATGGAATTTACGACTCTTTGAAAGGAGCTGGATCTTATGGATCTGTTCTTTTCAAAGAAATGTTCAGTTCTGAATTTTATTGATTTTACTATGTACAACTGTACATACGGCAGAACGTCCTGACATACGGCCGTACCATGTTACTTGTAATAAAAATGCTTAATTAAATATTATATATTATATCTTAGCTATTTTGAGTGTCGCTAAAAACCTGCTGAAGTTGAGAAATTATGTTATATTTCTTTTAAATGGAAATATTGGCCAAAAACAAACAAACAAACAAACAAAAACAAACAAAGGTCTTGTAAACTGGCCAGGAGTTGCTCTGAGTTTTAAAGATTGGCCTCAGCCATAAAAAGATTTTAAAAAACAAACTATCAGTCGACCTCTAGTGACTTATCTTTTATCAGTATGATCACAAATCCTGGATCCTGTCCTGCTGATGTATGAGTACTGATGTAAGAAAAACAATCTTACATAAACCCAGTTTGGTTCGGATTGTGAACGCTTTCTGTTTAAATGTAAAAATAACATCTGCTTTACCTAAAATGAATGAGATTTGTTGGAAGGATCAAAAATAGAATTATTCCAGATGTTAAGGTGAACAGATAAATCTGACACATACTGTGAAAAAAAAACAACACAGGCTTGTTGCAGCCATGCGAGAGAAATGGAAAAGAGAAGAGGTCTGGTTTGACCTATTTAACAACATCTGGAGTATTTCCTCACATTCACCTTTCTGTTGCAGACCTATCAGCAGTGACACATTTTATTATTAGGATGACATTAAAGTCTAAATAAACCCAGATTTATGAGAGATTATAGAATAAATAACGATGTTCAGAAGCATAAGTCAGAATAAATAACGCTCAGATTGTTGTCGAGGAATCTGCATGAAAAGGTGGAGAGCCACATGAAATGACACAGATGAAAACTGGGGCAAAGTCAAAGCAGCAGGGTGGAGGGAGGGGGCGAACAGCGAGACAATTCAGAATAATGATAACCTCAAACTATTTTATCCTTATAGAGAAGAGCGCATACAGCAGCTCCAACCCCAGCAGCCCGAGTAATAAAACACATTTCAACTCCAAACACAAAGTTTAAGATGCAGAAGCAGAAATTAGTTTTTTTCTTCACGCTTTACCTGTCAGCTGTAGCTGTTGTGAAAATGGGTCACAAACATGTCTGACAGTGTTTTTCTTTTTTTGTCAAATAAACACTAACTACCAGACTTCTTCACTCAGCAGAGCCTCCRGAGCTCATCTGTCAAACAAAGACCTGTGCGTGACTTCCTCACATCTGTATTTTCTGGTCAGTTACTCAACAAAAATATGGCTTCCTCTGAATAATTTCTCTTTCAGAAAGGTCAATCTGACGCTTCCTCTCTGCTCTAATGGAGCTGCAGCTTCCAAGTGAGCCTTTTTATTTCATTGTGGAGGATGGATATGTGCTGCCAGACAGCATGAGCAGCTGAGTCCTCTTGCATCGGGGGTTTCAGGGGATATTGTTAGTGCAGCTTTCTCAGAGTGAAGAGCAGCCAGAGGGCACGGCATCACTGACCTGCTTACTGAGATAAAAACCATTGCAGTGACCTCGGAGCACAGAGGAGGACTCTAGGAGATAATAAAGGTGGAGAAATGCAGCAAAAAGCCCAGAAAGAGGAGAAGAAGAATCATCTGGAGCCTCTTCCACTGCTCTTCATTCTTTGACGTATCGATTTAAAAGGATGCCCCCCGAGCCCTCTGAACTATGAGGGTAATCAGCTAGAACTAAACGCTGACTTTACTGGCATCACTGCATGTCGCATTAGGCGCCCATCAGTAAAAATAACAACCAGTTTGCCCTTATGTGAGGAACCATGTCACGCTACGCTAACACGCTGAAGCGTGTGGGGGGCTGGAAGGATCCACTGTAAGAGAGACGACACAGATTTACTCCTCGTCAGGTAAAACCCTCTCAATCAGAAGACTTGATGCAACTTTTTAAAACGTTTTCCACTTCAGTTCAAACTCATTTATTTCAGCAGAGATTTCCATGAAATGCAATAGAAAGATGAATCTTTGTGGAAAGTCTGAAAGGCTTTCCAAAACTATCTGAAAGCCCCTGAAACAATCAGAAGTAAAATCCTGAGACTTATCATGAAAKCATTATGGAGAAAGTGTCAATTTAACAGAGGTCTGTAAAGTACTTAAAAAATAACTACTTGAAAGTAAAATTGAACAGAAAATGACTTTGGTAAAAAATAAATTTCACTGATGAGAAAATGAGTCAAGTAAAAGTCATAAAACTGTTCACAAAAATTGTGAAAGTAAAAGTAAAAGTACATTTACACACTCTCTAAGAAATAAACTGTTAAATATACTGAACCAAACTGGTTCCACTAAGTCAGGTTGAGTAAACTGAGCATTACATGTATACTCTTTGCTCAATTTACTCAACTAGGCTTAGTGGAGCCAGCTGACATGACTTTGTTGAGTAAATTCAACACTTCATTTGTTACAGTGCAGAAACATCTTCTTTCATGATGAGTTTGAACATATTTAATTTTGTAACAAGTAACTAGGTGTTAAATTTTAAAGTAAAGAAGTAAAAG
>NW_013952437.1:133324-136258 GCF_001266775.1 Austrofundulus limnaeus
CAATGTTTTAGTTTGTGCTGTTTGATGTGTCATCATTTTACACCCAGAATTATTGACATATTATTTGAATAATTGATACTTAAAATAATAAACATCAAGATAAGTAAAGAAACACAACCAAACTAACTTATCTCTTTGATCAATACTTGTTTAAASCTTGTTATTAAGTTGGTGTAAAGATCTACTGAGTGAGCATGCTCCGTTTCCTGAGTCGTTTGTTCCAACAGACCCTGTCCCTGAGAGAAACCGGATCTGCGCAGGTCAGGTAACGGAGCCTCTGAGGTTAACCTCGCCGAGCTCACGCTGCCAAAATCGGCACCTTTTACAGCGCAGCTACTTCACAGCTTCTCCAAGCCGACACTGAAACGCAGTCGGCTTTCAGAACTGGTCTGAGCAGTTCCTCATCAAAAAGGGACCGTCACCTGATCCTCGCTTAAAGAAGGGCTGAGCCTCTAAAGCTGAGGGGATATTATTTCTACCAGCAGCCGGTGAGAGACTCTACTGCTGCAGAGCGCAGAATCACAACGAGTTCACATCTAAAGGCTTGCCGTGTGGTTGTTGAGACTTTAAACAGAGCAAACAGGACAACAGAAAATTCATTTGAAAGATGAGGAAATCATTTCATACTCCTTTTAACATCCTTTCAACCACAACAATAAAAACATGATTACTTTGTTACTAAATTCTCAATATCAGCTTGACTATTTTGGTGTTTGCTGGTCGATTAGCTGTGATGATCCATTCTGTGGTTCATGAGATATTTTGCTAACAGACACAAACACATTACAGTGGACGGTGACGAGAACTTCTTTTCTTTCAGAGTTAACTACAGAGGGGCAAAACTAGAGCACTAGACTCCTAAACTTAAAACTACTGGGGAGTAATGATGCTGCYTCTCCATCACACAGCTTCTGTCAGTCTTCAGCCTGCTGAGGAAGAACTGAGCTGAAATAGGCCAAACTCTGACTCACAGCTCTGAGTGACTCAGTGACTGTAATAAAACCTGACTTTATGAGATTAACATTCTCTTGTTATGAATACCTCCTCTCCAAAAGCACAACGTCTTCATTTGCTTGAATAACTCCAAACCTGTGCTAAATAAACATCTAACACTTCATCTGCTGAAGTGCCAGGGCTTTAGTCAGATTCTAGAGTGGCTGTCAGTGATCCTAACTGCCAGAAAAAAAAAAAACTGTGGAGGTGAGAGCGTGCTGAGAGAGGATGTGTGGGTAGGCTGAGTGAAAARCACAGATCGCTGCAACTCAACAAAGGAGGAGGAGATGTGGGGTGTGGGTGCTTACGTGAGTGAGAGGGTGAAGTGGAAACGCTGGCGCAGACCCCTGAAGGTCAGGAAGGAGTTGGGAGGGAAGTTGCGAGTGGTCATCTCGCAGTAGGGCTTCTCGTAGCCGCCCGGTGGACACTCGCACTTGAAGCCACCGACCAGCAGGTTGATGCAGGTCCCGCCGTTCCTGCAGACTCCCGGAGCACAGCGGCCCGAGCGGGACGACAGCTCGCAGCGCTCCCCTGGAGAGGGACGCAGACGGAGGAAAGAGTGGGGAGAAACGAGGATTAATGTTGTTCATGACAAGAACTATCTCCACAGTCAAACCATCTGGGACTTCACGCACACACACACACACGCACGCACGCACGCACGCACGCACGCACGCACACACACACACACACATATATACTATATATATATATCTCTCTGTTTTTGCACTGGGTTCTTTATGAAGAAGAGGAAGAGTTCTCCATACATCTGAAATATTAAACATCTGAGAGCACAAATAAAGGAAAGATGGGCAAAAATTATAATTCACATAAGAAAAATTATGAAAAAATGTTTCCTGTAAAATCATGTGTGAATGCTGATGACCACTGCTGAAATTTGTTGTAAGAGCTGAAACTGAGTTAAAATTAAGGATGCAGAATATCCCAAAGTAAAAAGAAGTGCTAAAAACCTGTTAAAAGTAGTAAAATACTAGCTTGAATAAAAGGTTAGATAAAAATACCAGAAGGTTATCTAAAGCATAGGTTCTCAAACTGGGGTCCCAGGACCCTCAAGGGTCCACGAAGGGTATCTTGGGGGTCCTCAAAAAATTGTTAATTTGTTTTTTTAATTAAAAATGCATGGAGAACAATGAACTAATAAAACAAATATAATAAACTTAATAAAAATACATATTCCCATGGCATTTAGAGGTTGAAATGACAATAAATTATATTTTAAAACAGCATGGGGTTTATGAGGGGGTCCCTGGAATCTTTTTTGCACTTGTAAGGGGTCCCCAGACACAAATGGCTTGAGAACCCTTGATCTAAAGTAGCAACAGGGTAGCAAGAAGCTAAATGTAACAATAGGTTAGCTAAAAGCTAAAAGAAGTAAAATACTAGCTTGAACAAGTTAGATAAACTATCAGAAGGTTATCTAAAAGTAGCAACAGGGTAGCTAAAAGCTAAATGTAGCTAAATGTATAAAATGTAGTCTAGTAAAAGGCTAGATCAGGGGTCTGCAACCTGCGGCTCTGGGGCCACATGTGGCTCTTTGGTCCCTCTGCAGTGGCTCTTTGAAAATGTGACCAAACATAACAGACTGCTTTTGTTTGTTTGTTTTTATATCCACAACAGAAATCAATTTGTATGCAAACATGTAATTAATACTACTAATACAAAAAGTAAAACATGTTAGCTCGTGCTAGCCTGTTGTTTACTTAAAGATTCCAATTTATTTCTACAATCTTTCTCTCAAATCCATCAGAATTACCTTTAAATAATTTGAAGACTACATAATAATAAGAATTAGAAAAGAGATATGCCTGAATAATTCATTTGTACTAGTTTTTGTGAAATTTGGTATACTGTAAACTATATACAGTATTTTTCTTGTTTACATGAATCTGATCTTTTTATTTGTCCTGATGTGTATAATAA
>NW_013952437.1:136290-140568 GCF_001266775.1 Austrofundulus limnaeus
ATAATAATAATAATAATAATTCCCAAAAAATCGAAGGTTCCCAAAAAGGCCTTGCAAAGGCCCATGGACCACCAGTTGATAATCACAGTTGTAGTTTGTTTTGTGGCTCTGGACACATTTTATTAGTGAGACAAGGAGCAGAAATGGTTCTGATGATCATAAAGGTTGCAAACCTCTGGGCTAGATAAAGGGTGAAAGTAGCAAAAGACTAGCTGGAAGAAGCAAAAAATTGATAAAAGTAGCAACAAGGAGGCTAAAAGCTAGTAAATGGTTAGATAAAAGTATTAAAATGCTAACTAGAAGCAAAAGTTAGCAGAATGGTGCATGGCTAAAAGAATGCAAAGGACTACCTAAATCTAAAATAGCAAAAGATTAACTAGAAGAAGCAAAATATTTGATAAAAGGAGCAAAAAGCTATAAAAGGTAACTGAAAGCTAAAGTAGCAACATTGTAGCTAAAATCTATAAGTAGCAAACAGTTAGCTAAAAGTATCAAAAGACTAACATGAAGCTAAAGGTATCAGAACAGGCCATGTCTTAAAGTAACAAAATGAAAGCTAAAGTAGCAGATCAGTAGCTTAAAAGCTAAAGGTCAAAAATAGAGCCAGTTTGCTGAAGCAGATTTTAAAGAGAATATTTTTAAAAGAACTGAAGAGATTGCCATGTATTTAAATTATTTTTATGACAAAGTTAATAATTTTGAAAAGTATAAAAGTTACAAAATCAAAAGTCACAGCACCCATCTCCACAACAAGCTGAATATTTTGACAAGAGTGGCTGAATCAACACAAAGTATGTAGCAGTAGCTAGACTGCAAAAAATGTACAGAAACACAATAAAACATGGAAGTAATAGTATGATTACAGTAACCATATGAACAGATCAGAGCTTTAACTAAATAAAGTAATTCTTCATCTGTTTGGATCCTGTACTCTGTCACACCTAGAACGACTCGATCCTTCCTCTTTGAGAAGAGCTGCAGTTTCAGCTCAATTCATATTCAGCGCAGCAACYTGACGGCTGAAACGCAGTGAGCTGGAAGTGTTTGTGAAGACGAAATGATTGCAGCTTCTGCAGACTGGCAGATCGGGATGATTACTTGGAGCTTTTTTCACACCTTGTAGACACTTGATGACTTCATTATTACATTGTTGAAAATCACAGGAGAACTACGTGCTGCATACATATCAGACACTGTAGTAACTAATCAATACAACTGACTAAATAATCCTAATGTCATGTTCTGTGAAATAAATTCTCATTAGTTCATCTTTTTCTAAATTAAAAGCTTAGCATATACCTTGTGGTCCAGTAGTTACTGAGTTATTTTGCTAACATGCACACATATTAAACATTATAAAATAAATAGTTTTTATTTGAGTTTCACTGGTCATTTCAAATATTCAAAGTTGCTGATCTGAAGTTTTTTTTATGATGATTCTGGAAACAAACAACATACGAGATCAGGTTGAGTCTTCCTGAAAGTGAAGTAATAATTTAGCTGTTGTTACTGACAGATCGATGATGATGCCAATCGATTGGCCAGAATCAGCTGTACGACTGCGGGTCACATCGGGTGAGAAGACTGAGAACTCATTAATGATCACTGGACTCAACAACAAAGATGTGACCCTGTGAATGAGCCTTCATCTCCTGGACCACTGAACCACTGAACCACCAGACCGTCGGACCATCGGACTGGGAGGCTGCAGCAGCTGATGAGGCGAGATTGCTCGCGCGGAGGAAGGCATGTCAAAGCCACTCAGCCAGCAGTGAGGAAGATTTCCACAGCACCACTGTGAGACATCTTCATCTACAGGCCTTTTATTCACTGACTATTAATCACTTCATTCAGGGGCCGCAGAGAGAAAACATCTTTGTTTTATTGCTGCTGTCGGGTTCGCCCATTCAGTCAAAGTAAAGTGAGGAGCTGCAGGCGGAGACGCTACGACCGAACATTTCCTCACGTATATAGATCAATTTCAGAGGCTGGAATAAAAACAGGCTTTCAGTGAGTCATATGTCTGCTTTTTAAATTGTTTTTTAAAGAGCTTTGTGAAGTTTGTTAGCAGAAATTCCTCTGGTTTGTTTATTTCACCAGCATATTTCCTTCCTCAACGACATGCCGTTCTGCTTTTTGTACGTACATATGAAAACTTGTAAATGTAAAAGAGTGATTTTCAATGTAAGCCCTGATTAATGAAGGAAGAAAAGGATAAAATCTGCGACGTCTCATCTGAAATGCTTATTGAAATGCAAAAATCTTTTAATCTGTATTGAATCAACTTCACTAAGAAAGGTTCTGTGCAGAATGTCTTCCTTTGAGATCCATAGCAAACTCAGATGCTTTTGAATGCAGTCAGATAAAAGATTATTTAAACACGCACTGAGTTTGATTTCACATCAGATCGTTAGTTTGTGTAACAACAAAAGACGTAAAAGCACATCTACATAAAAATTAAACACATCCGTTTGATTTATTTACCGACTTTTTACTTTTCAGGTCGCAGATGGCTGGTGTCTATCTCCAGCAATCACTGTTCAAGAGGCAGGGGACGCCCTGGACAGGTCACAAGTCCATCACAGGGACAAAGAGAGACTTATGAGACAACCGACCACTCACACTCAGTCTCAGAGTTACCAAATAACCTAACATGCGTTTTTGGTCTTGGGTAGAAACTAGAGAGAATGCAAACTCCATCCAGAAAGGCTGGGAGCCGAACGTGTCACCTTCTCACTGTGAGACGACAGCTCTGACCGCTGTTCCACTCTTTTGAAAATACTGTGTACAGCAGTGGTCCTCAGTCCTGGTCCTTGAGGACCACTAACCTGCACGTTTCAGTTGTTGCTCTGCTCTTTACCAGGTTTTCAAGTAGAAGCCTGTTAATCCCTGATTAATTCAAACTGGGTTGCTGAAGCAGGGAAACGTCTAAAACAAGCAGGATGGTGGCCCTCGAGGACCATCTTTCAGGATGCCTTTTTGTTCATATTTGCAGACTTTTCACCCTGTCAACTTGTAACTTTTAGTTGTTGTGTATGAAAACACTTCTTGCTGCCGCCTGGCTGTAAAATAAAGCCGTTCTGTTGCAGCTTGTCATTAATTAACCAACTTGCTGGAGGCAGTAACCGCTCTTGTGTTCTTTAACTGTGGACAAACACTGTACCAGTATACGCATTAACTCACAGTGACTCTGATGTGATTCCCTGAAGGGAAAAAACAACATATTAACCACAACAGGTTCTTGGTAAACGTCTCATGTGGTCAAACGTTTCCCTGAAGGAACCCACAGGTGCTTCCCACGGCCTCCAGGTGAGCAGCACATGGAAGGCGGAGATGGCACCTTGCTCGCAGCACCACAGGATGAACGGATCAATAATTCAAACACGTCTGGGCTGATCTATTTAAAGCCTCCTAAAGGTCCGGCCCACTAAACCCACTCCTTGTTTGCCGACAGCATCAATCATTCAGCAGCAGAATGCACAAACACCTCGAGAACCGGATTCTGTTTAGACAAGAGACAACAACGTGCTCAGAGGGGAACTGAGTTCGACCGCTGATGTTGTAGAATCTGCAGCTTTGAACATTTCTAGAAGAAAGTTAAAGTTATCTGCGATATAATCCGACAAGAGCGGGTCAAAGGTCCACCTGAGGTCCGTTCAGCTCGGCTGCCGTGGACCACGGTGACATTTTGAGACAAGCAGAAAATATTAGCACTCTTGGTTATTTCTTATTTATTATTTCACACTTGTTTTTTTGACCTTTACTGGTAGAAAATATATTTGAGAAACACTAGAGCTCAGCTACGTGGCTTTGAAGACTATTTCTTGCAATATATGAATGGTTGTGTGAATTCTGCTGCTGGCAGCCTGGAGCGGTCCTTTCTTTCTGTCTGGATTTCATCTCACCCGTCTCTGTCTTTACGTTGATGTAGACTCTCAGTCATCCAGGTCGTGGGAGTCCACAGTGGTTCACCAGAGGGCAACTGGACTTCTTCTCTTGATGCTTGAAGACGTTTCACACGTCATCCAAAAGCCTTCATTAGTTCTGATTGTGGGTTGGGAGTGCCAAAGTTACAGTCACAAGATGGTTTTGCATTGTTGGAGCATATTTGTTTATTTTGAAGTTTTTTGGTGTGGATTAAAGGTGCAGTATGTAACTTTTCTAAAAATATATTTTTAACATATTTGTTCACTCTGTCACTATCTCCTGACAGATTGATATTAGACAGGTAAGCTATGGAGGAAAAAAGAGTGCTCTTGCTTTTCCCGGTGGTACTAC
>NW_013952437.1:144932-168401 GCF_001266775.1 Austrofundulus limnaeus
ATCAAACACAGATCCACATATTTACGTTTCACTTCGGTGAGGTTTCCCTTCTGTAATGTAACAGAGTTGATGCAATCCACCGTAAAAGTGACAAAAAACAGACAGTTATTTTATTGCAGTGATTAATTTTACCTACCATATATGTAGAAAATGTTACATTTACATCACATCATGGATCACATATTGATCAGATGCTGCTGCTAACTGATCCATGACAAGATTTATCCCATAGGGAACAAATCCTGTTGGAATATCATATTAAAACTGACAGCAATGTGAAGGTTTATAAAACAGCGTTTACATGAGCTGATAGTTTTAGGACATTTTGGTTTAGGACTACACAGAGTTAAACTCTGTTTCTCCACTTTGAAGCCGTTCAAAGAGGTGCCTCCAACAGGTAAAGGGCTCGACACACGGGAGGCGACGTCGCTCGCTCTCCATTCATTTCCTATGGAGCCTGTGCGGTGAGGCGACAATCGCTTGCCCTCCTCCAGCTAAGCGACCGGCAAAAATAGTGCATGTGAAATTTCGCACTCGTACACGTAGACGTGCACACGCCAGCTTGGGACGCGACATATGAAAGTTGAAAAATGTTCAACTTTTGTCGCTGTCGCTTAGCATACAACCAATCAGCGAGTGTTTCATTGACTGACCAATGAGAGGAGAGTATGCTACACACTGCCGTTAGCTAACACTTTCACCAAGTGATTACTAAAAAGTTTTGTAGGAATTTATTGGCACCAGGGTGAAGTTTATGGTAAGTTTTTCCTCATAAACTGTATCTTGATGTGTGTTTGTTTTTCAATATCATTAGCATTGCAGGAGTTGTTTAGTTTACACGTCCGTAATGCACACCCGCCWTCAGAGTCAAGAACCAATCAAAWTTTGTGAAGACAAGCGACCGGAGAGCGCGATTCGCAACSCWGCGATCGCTATCGCGTCCCGTGTGTCGGGTTTTCACCCTGGCTGCGATGACAGCCGTTAATCGCTGTAGTTTGTCGCTCCCCGTGTGTCGAGCCCTTTAGCCATTATTTGCTCATGTCCTTTCCACAGAACCCCAGCTAAAGACATAATCCTAATGAGTTACTTGTGATACACAGTTGTTAAATCTCGCTTCAGGAATTTGGATCAGACTATGTTTTTACATGAGGTACGCTGCCAGGAAAGAAAGGACTAAGATTGGTGTTTCTCTATGGAACAAAAGCAAGTAAATGTGCTGCTTTTAAAACAGTACATGTGCTTGGCAACACTTCATATTCATGCCATTTTTCATCAGCCAACTCTAGAGGCTTTCAGTGTTTGGCAGGCGTTCATCTCCAACACTGAGGTGGTTAGAAAACGGGACTGTGAGAACATTTACTATTTTTCTACATCGTGGCGTGTGTGCACATTCAGATGCATCCTCGACACAAAAGGGAGAGGAGAAAAAAAAACACTTTCACGTCTGGGGAAGATTGAGGTGAGCAGTTAGCAGGTGAGGAATCCTCACACGCATTAACAGAAAAAGGAGCGACCGTAAGTCGCAGACAAACAGAGAGGGTTTGACAAGATGCTGCGCTCCTGCTGCGCGTTTCAAACAAAAACATCTTGTTTTTCTGCAGAGTGACTCAGACCAAATCATTCACTTCATCCRTTTGGATTTTTCTTACAGCAACCATCTGGTAACGCCTACGGTCCAACAGTTCCCAACAGGCACTGACACACACACACTGTTCACACATATACATACATACATACACACACACAAATATATATATATATAAAATCACAGGAGTGAGCACTTCAGACTAAACCTCACCAAAGTGTGGAGTCTGATAAACTCAACACTCACAGGAAACTCAAACACAACCTGCCTGAAAGGCTTCGTTTCATCAGACGATCGACGGTCACCAAACAACTTAAATCATCAGCTGCAGAATCACTTTCAGGCGACTCTGTGAGATATCTGCACGGAGTCTCACAGGTCCTGGGTCCAAAACCAACTGATGGAAATTATTTTGGCCCACTGCGGATAAAAAATACGCCCACTGCACCCACTCACGCGTTCACTCTCCCTGGCTGCTGATTCACGTTAAAAGCACCGGCAAACCAGCGCCGACACCCACAACTGAGCAAAAACATTTAAGTGCCACTCAAACGTGGACTCTGAGCGGCTGAGCCCACACACTCCACAGTCGTCACTATATCAGGCTTTATAAACAGTCACATAAATGGATTTTAAAAAAATCTAGGCTTGATTAGGTACAGTTTAATGGGAACTGTGTCAACACTGGGAACACGATTATAATGATTTGCTGCCATTCACTGGGTGCGGTTTCTGTTTTTTTCACTGATCACAGTTTTTATTTTCTATTTTTGTACAAATCTTCTCCATTAACTTATAAAAATCAGAATAGAGATAAATTCTTACTTCTAACATACAAAACTCTCAACAACTTGACAGTACGACAGCCTGAACGTCACAAAACCTAATTTCTCAAACCTGACCCAGGTCACCTTCATGTGCCACTAAATCAAAAACACATCTGATGTTTCTCAAAGCAACTTCAGCTGAACGATCATTCAGCTGACATTTACAGCACTGAAGAAAAGGTATGKAGATTGATCCAAATACTGATATTATTGATACCAACGTCAAGCAGTTTAAAGCTCAGAGCTCAGCATGTTTTCAACTACAGACAAGTTCAGTTTGCTTCATTTTTCTTTTGTTAGTTTAGCTTTTTTAGATTTCCACATTCTGGATGACTGCAAATCTACATTTGAAACCAACGCTGGCGTCAGACCAGCATGATGGAATCGATCCTTGAGTTTGTTTCCTCTATTTCCACACTGTCCCATTTGCAGGTGTGGACAGGAAGCAGCAAAATCAAATGTAAACGTAGAATGAAACAAGCGTAGTAAAAATCTGTTGGATTGCACAACAATGTCAGAATTGAGACTCACACTGATGTGTGTAGCATCCATATTTACTTTAGTAAACACAGCTTTGTGTTTCGCGAGTCATCACGTCTGTTTCTGCACGTGCAGCTTGCTGAACTGAGCATTAAAACCTGCAGCGTGAAAACAGTCTGTTGTGTTGTAACTGTGTGATGTAGGTCGCAGTCACGCTCAGATCATGTTTTATTTTTACTTCAACCAAAACAAAAACTAATCACTAAACATAAATCTCTGAATCTCATTAAAAGTCAGGATTTGACCCACTTAACCTCTCACCAAAAAGATGAGTAACCGCCTTCATTTCCCTAATGTATAAATTAACATATTTAGCTCTGTTTTAATATAAAGTATTTGCAGCTTCTCTCTCTTTCCTTTAACCATGAACCAGAACGGATGATCTTTCACCCTTTGAAGATCTGAATAAATAAGAAATCCTGCAGATGGGCTGCAATTTTTCTTCCTTTTAGCAATTAATTATTCTAACGGAAGATGTTGTGCCCTCAGACTTATTTAGTGGCTTTTTTTATTTTATTTTGTTTTTCCCTGCAAGGCATTTATTACACACGCATCTATAATTAAATAATTCCTCAACCTTTGTTGTTGTTGTTGTTGTTGTTTTTCAACAGAGAGGTGGTCCTTTTCTCTTTGTAGAGACCTTTCTAAAAGTTCACAATTTGTATCGTCATGTCTTATTGTGAAACATGTTCCACTTCAAGCTTCTGAATGAAAGGTAAGCTGTAAAAAAGGGATTTTTTTCTAAACGTGCTGCAAAAAGAAGCTAAAACACACTTTCTATGGTTAAAGAACATGTTTTGATCTGGATCGGGTACAAACACGTTAACGTGAAGCATCCAGCTGCACTTGAGACAATAAACCTCAAACATCCACACATGTAGGTAAATCCTGTGGAGGAATACAAAAGAACAAAGCAAATCAATAACTCWTTTCTCATATTTTCTCTGCAGAGACGAACATAAGTGAAGCAGAAGGTGTGTCTTTAAAAAGCAGCCAGGGTCAATAAGAAGCTGAGTACTGGACAAGTGGGGACAGATGTAGACATTACAACCAGACTTTAGTGAAGGCGGAGAAATAAATTAGTCATGGCATGTGAACAGCTTGAGACCTTTAGGTGGTACACAGCATCTGAATATAAATAAATTAATTCACTAAGAAAATCATTCATCCCAAAAGTACAAAAAGACTTTAACACTGCCAAAAAACTAAACAAAAGCCAGAAAATAAATTTCATATCTGCCATAAATTGCTGACCACTGTCTGTTCATAACTAAACACCACTAAAAAACTCACCCCTTAAAAWAAGACCTTAGATCAAAAAGGACACGCGTACAGAACATGAAAGCATAAAGGTCTTACCTGTGTATTCCTGGAAGCACTCACAGGTGAAGCCTCCCTCCCTGCTGCGACAAACACCGTTGGTTCCACATGGTTTAGAGTAGCAGAGGTCAATCTCAGTCTCGCAGTAGTCTCCAGTAAAACCGGTGGGACAGCGGCATCGCAGCCCTGCGATGGGGTGGATGGGCCTGAACAGGATGGTGTCAGACGCCACAAACGGCGCCAGGCTGTCGAACTTCAGCACGGACACACACTTCATGTAGTTCTCACACGGCTCACGCAGGCAGATGTTGTCATCGAAGGGGAGCACTTCCTGGGACGAAATCTCAGCCAGAAGGCTGCGGTTCAGATACAGCCTCTCCTGGAGTTCCTCTGAGCCAAAGAACTCCCCGGTTTCGGGCCCCCTCCCGGGTCTGTCGGTCCTGAGTCCCGAGGGGCGACGGTGTTCAGCTCCGAAGGCGGGCACCGCCACAGACAAGCTGACGTTGAGGATGCGAGCGCTGACGTCTGTGTCGTCCTGGATGTTGAAGATGACGACGTCTTGGGGCGCGGCCGACAGGACGCGGGCCACGCCGTCCAGGAACTGTGCGAGCAGCAGGGACAGGAAGTGCTCCTGGGAGGTGTTGGCCAGACGTAAGGTGATGCTGTTGGACAGCATCTCATCGGTGATGATGGTGACCTGGAGAAGGCACTGAGCGGACACAGAGTGGACGCCGTCTGAAAGACACACGAGGCACTGGAGGTTAAAAAACAAAGGAGCTGACATGTTCATGAACAACATCTTATTATCAATAAGCAATAACACTTTTGGCTGCATCTGTTTTTTTGTTGTTTTTTTTTACAAAAATGACTGTACCTCAGTAAATTTTAAGATACTAAGCTGAAATGTTGGGAAATAGCTCAGAGTCAATCACAAGACGTGCAGGTGCTGACAGATCATGTCAGATCACTTAAGATTCTGCATGAGATTGAGTTGACTAAAATGCCTATACCTCTGTCATTTCTCCATATAAAATGATCTCTAGTGTGAAAGGTGGTGGATGATAGGTACAGCTGCACAATATATTATTTGACATCGTCATGTACTGAGGAACTAAACCACAAGTCATTGCATTAAACAGCTGTGTGTTACAGCTTTAAGTTTTGGTGAGTTGCTTCTGCTGGTGGCAGTGGACGACTTTGTGTCAAAATCAGCTAAAACTTTCATTTTGTTGTGAAACTTCTGGGACAATAATGGCAACGTCTTTCAGAGAAGTGTTGTCAGTCGATTCTTAAGCTGTGGAGGAAGACGATGTGGATCTTGATGAAAATGAGGAAGATAAGCAAATTCTCAGAGAAGTGGAGGAAAAGAGGTATAGCATGGTAAGCATGAATGCTAATATTAATGCGACAGAAACAGAAATCAAAACTGACACAAAGGCAACGGTGATTAAACGCAACCCATGTTTGCACATGATAGAAACATACTCAGGTTCCAACACAATAAAAGTCAGCAATAAATGAGAAGAATAACAAACAACATGGGCTACTAGTAATGCACAAAAACAGGTTCATCACCAACAAGATGGCAGCAAAACTTAAAGTGTTATTTAAGTCATCTCTTGGAAATTACTGTATTTTTCATATATATATATATATATATATATATATATATATTGCAGGATTAGAAAAAAATCACAAAGTGAGTTTTTACAGTACTGCACAATTCTGCTGATAAGCATTCCTTAGGTTTTAATTTGACACAAATTAGACCTGCTTTCTTTTTTTTTATCTGAAGGGCTTGAGTATTACATAAAAAGTACGTTTCTGACACACTGAGCAGCGGTGACAGCAGATACTTAATGGTTGAAGAGTTAAACAGCTGCTGCTCGGTGGGCCACAGTTTTAAACAGAATAATGACACATTGAAGAATACAGCGATAACAGCCTTTGTCTTGTTTCCTTGGCTCAAACGGGTGGTTTTTGTTAAGTATTTTGCCAGAACAGATAAGGGATGAGTGCCAGGAGAAAACAAGTCTTTCAGTACAGTCCAACTCTGTAATCAGAAACTTCACGCCTGCATTCACAGCTCATCTTTGCTTCCTTTGTCCGGAAGCTGAGATTCTGCTTCATTATAAACGTCTTTAAGTTGTGTCTCTCAACTCAGCCAATCCCTGCTTCCTAACCCAAACTGTGCTTTATCCTCAATTCTCTGCCTGTGAATGCATACATCAACTGTATGCATTCGTCTATTGTGCAGCTAGCTATTGTTCTATTATACAGAAAATTAAATACATTAACTGGCGTGTAAGCTCTTTATTCACTGACTGTGATTCTGMTTACTGAGAGGGTCTGCGTGACAAACAGTTTAGCTACAGTCTATGTTTACATTTACTTTGTTTTCCCTTGCTCATCCTGACTCTAAACCCATTAAAATATGACTAAACTGTTTCCAAGCTAGGGTTAGGCATAATCGTATCGTGTGTGATTAATCGTCAGAAAAACATTAATCCATTAATTTTTGGCACTTGACAATTAATACGATTAATGCCAACAGGTAGAATCCGCTCGCTGCTCCTCTCAGCTTCAAATATGACAAACATTAAAAAAAGTTCTGTAACTTATTTATCTATCAACACAATTTAAAATTAGATGTACAGCCTGAAGTCTGTAATTTTGACACAATTTGGAACAGATTTTTATGAAGAGAAAATCTTTCCCACTAAATTGGTCATGTGACTATGAAATAAGGGTGTCCAGGGATTCCAGGGGATTAATCGTCAAATTAATCGTTATCAGCTGAATACCACAATTAATCGTGATTATTTTTTTTGCTAATATTGCCCAACCCTATTCCAAGCATCAGCTGAATGTGTCTGACAGAAGCAGTCAGGGTTCTGCTCACTGAGGAGGAACATTATGATGAAGATCGTACTAATGGGCTCAGTCAGAAAGAAAGAAAGCAAAGTTAACAAGCACGGACCCCACAGCATGGGGTAAGGTTGTTCGTAGACGTACAATTAACCTGGATCATTTGACTTTCTGCCCAGAGACCCAGAACCTTTTACACAGTGGAAACCATTTATTATGGTTTAGTTGAATTTTTATTTATAGTTGTATGTATGTGTATAGAATTATACATATATGTCTGTGTGTAAATGTGTGTTATGAACACTGGAAGAAAGTGGATCATGATGCTGGTTAATGTTGAACTATGTGACAAATTTAAAAATACTTGTGATTGAAATACAAGCCATCTTTCTATCCAATTTTAATGCAAATTTGGATTTAATTTTTAAAATGTCAAAAAAAGGGAAGAAAAGAGAAAATGCAAATAAGACGTGTTTCCATCTACTGGCATGGAGCGAATCAATCAGGCCGTGCAAAGTGTGATTACGTCAGACGTTGATGCTATACATGGCTGTAGGAAACTGGAAGCAAAGTCGCAAACTTGCATGGATACACATCTCAGGACAATGGAGAGAAGTTATCAGGAACGTGTTGCTACTATCAGGAAGGTTGTAATTATTCTGTCATATCAACTAGTATTGGACATGTTACGTGCTGTTTGGAGACATAGAAAAAGAAATGTGATTCTCTTCAAGTTCTGGGAATATCTGGGAAGATGTTGACAGCGGGAGGAAGGTCCACCAAATGTGTTTCCATCTCCCCTTTTGGTCATTAACTCTTTCTCTGAAGATACAAAAACCACCTCAAACAAGCGTAAAAACTTTTTTTTGCAAAATTGAGGACGTTTTGGCAAATTTTGCCGTTTCCATCCAGCTTTTCTAATGCAATAATTCAAAATGCACATAAAAAACATTGATGGAAACACGGCTATAACCATTGTGATGCAATGATAATTAAGTTAAGGCCAGTAGATTCCTCTATAAAAAAATTCAAATACAAAACTTATGGTTATTCAGTCACTAATAACTATAGAAAAGAAAAACAAATAGGAAGAAATGTAGGGTTTATTCAGTTCAAATGATTTGTACTTTAAGTACCCGCAAAACCAAATGTAGGACATAGCTAAATGCCCTCACCTTCAGAAAATAAATGATAAAATAATTACAGGATAACCACAGTTGCATCCCTTACATAAACTACATTTAATTTGAACAGGAAGCTTTCATCTTTTTCTTTCCAAAGAACCCAAGTTCACGTCAAGGTCATGTTGAGAGACCACAACATTTTGTCTACTGTAGCCTGAAGAGCAAACACAGAACCGGCCTAATCAAATCAAACGTCTTTCAAAAAGAAAAAAAAACGAGTATCGGCTTTTCTCTCGAGAATAATCAATGAGACGCTTTGTTTGTGGCGTTTGGGCGCCGGCCGGAGAGCAGAACCTGTTTGCTCAAATTCACACAAATTCACACTGCCCAAAGTTACCAGATCCCTGTTCTGGCACCGGGCAGGTTTAAACAAAAGTGCCAAGCGAGGGAGGGGGAGAGGGGTAGTCGTAGAGGAAGTGAGTCTGAGAAGCATGTTTGACACGGATTTAAACCCTCAGCTTTCAGTCAGCCCATTCCAGGGCAGTAATAATACGGGAGCTAAGAGGAGGAAATCGGGGTTTAAAAATAAATAAATCAAAGCACAGACGTAAGAGTTGCTCCTTTAATTTACACTTCACTGTAAACACCCACATAAAACTGTGGACACAAGGCAGGCATATAGGTGTAGAGAGAGGGAAACTACTTAAAACAGCATCATGGATTCATAGCAGAACTATCAGGGTGCTGAAGTGCCATCATGAAACAAAACATCCAGCTAGAATCTTACATCGGACAAGAGTGGGACAACATTCAGCTAAAAAAAACAGTAGTCCAACAACTGGTATCTTCAGTTTTAGACATTTGTGTGTTGTTAAAAGGAAGAAGATGCTTCATAGTAATAAACAAAGCCCTGTGCAAAATGTTTGGAGATGAGTTGCTGCCATCAAAATTATTTTATTTTCTATTTCTTAGTTTAAAGATCTGATATCGTTACAATGTTCTGATGTGCATAAAAATTTCATGCAATAAAATTATCTATCTAATCTATTTTATGGTAAAATAGAGGTTTATGAGATTTGCAAACAATTACATTCTGATTTTATTTACATTTTATGTAACTTTGCAACTCTTTGTGAACTGTGGTTGTTTTTTTCCCCATTTGGTTACAAAGGACGTATTTTGTAACTTGATCCCACACACTTGTTACATCTCTTTACCAATTCAAGAAAGAAACTATGATACTATGAAGCAACAGTAACCAGAACAACACAGGTCTAAATAAACAAGGGCTCTTAAAGGTTAGGCCATGTATAAGGAAGGCATCTCCTTAATTACATCCCCTGCCAATTCACATTCTTGGATGCGGGCGCGGGCACAGATCCAGAGGTAGATGCAGCCCTGGGAAACTGAGCGCGAGGAGAATCTCCTCTCAAAGGAGCCAGACCCTCCTTGAAAGGGTTCATTCTCCATGGAAGTATCCTGCGCTCCAAATGCAGGGTAAGTGGTGCCTCTCAGGGCCAAAGAGGAGGAAAAATGGGAATGCTTATTTGGTAACAAGACAAGGTGCCAGTTCTGAAGTGTGACGCTGCTTTCAGCCTGCAGGCCGACCCCTCTGGGCCTCTGGGTGCCAGGAATGCTCTCCGTTTGGGATGTGGCGCCAGGGAAAAAGATTAAACGTACACTGTGGCCGCCGCAGGACTGCCAAGGCTTTGTAGCACTGTGAGTGTGAATCCATACGTCAGTACGAGCAGTGCAGAGTGGACGCCCAAACTGTGGAGCCATCAAAGAGTCGGTAAATAAAACATAAACAACCCACAGAAGGTGAACAAAGGTCTGCAGAGCTAGAATTAGTTATATATAATTCTAATTATAGTCGTTTTAGAAACATTTTTAAAAATGAACATTCTGTGAGATTTATTAGAACTTAATGTGTGTGTTGGGGAATGTCGTTCAGCTGCTGCAACGTCAAATTTTAGCTCAACATCTGTAAAACTGACAGAGTCGTAGTTACTTTGTGTTTGCTTATGTCAATTTGTGGTGGCAGCCATCTTGAATCAGATTAATTCTGAAAGCAGATGAGTTGTAGATTCATCCACTCATTGTTTCCTGAGAGTTTAACGTCCATTCACCAGTTTTGTGTATTTTAAGGGCAGTGGTGGGCACAGTTCCCCTAAAGCACTAATAGGGGAACAAATTTCCTGATTAGTGTTTTAGGGAATGGTAAATGGACTGTACTTATATAGTGCTTTTCTATCCATCCAGGACACTCAAAGCGCTTCACACTACAATCTGTGCTCTCATTTACCCATTCACACAGCACTCTATTAGAGCTCTATAAAGCTAACATGTACAATCATCTATGGCAGGGATAATCAATTATGGTCCTCGAGGTCCTCAGCCCTGCATGTTTTACTTCTCTGCTCCAACACACCTGATTTGAATGAATAGATGATTATCAGGCTTCTGCAGAAGTTGGAAGAGGTAATTCACTGACTGAATCAGGTGTGTTGGAGCAGGGAAACAAGTAAAACATGCAGGGCTGCGGACCTCAAGGACTGGAATTGATGATCCCTGATCTATGGAGACTAATCAGTGCCAATCACATCCATACACTGACGGGACACACATCAGAGGCATTAGGGGTGAAGTATCTTGCCCAAGGACACAACAACTGAGACAGCTGGACGGGGGATTGAACCGGGGACCTTCCAGTTCCAGGARGACTCCCCTAACCACTCTGCCAGAGCCGGGCTTTTGCTATTTTTTAAAACTCATTAGTGGATTAGCACTTGATAAATTTATGGGCTAAATTTAGAAGCACTAACTGAGGTCTTTAAATGTTATTGTTCAACATTATTGTTCACAGTTGAGGGTGTAAGTTGTCACTTTTTGTTCATATGCATGTTACTTATCTATAAGGTCACGTGTCAAACTCAAGGCCCACGGGCCTAATGTGGCCTGCGGGTGACTCCCATTTGACCCGCCAAGGGCACTAACTGACAACCTTCTGCACACAGTAAATACTGTCTTATGTTGACTCTGAAGAATGTTCCATGTGTCAGCTGGCTTATTTTAGTGCTTTAGAATTAGGGGACCTAAATATTTGAGTAGGTGCTTTAAGGTTAGTGCAACTAATATTTAGATTAGTGCTGCCCATCACTSTTTAAGGGTATAGATGAGCTTTCAGCAGACAGCAGAAGCATTTTTGATGCAATCTTTTGAAGTTTGGCTACCATCATTTATCAGCAAGCAAATATTTGGGGTCAAATAAGCCTGTTATAAAGTGAACCATGTAAACAAGTTGGCTCATTAATGTTTACAGAGAAGATGTAGAGACCTTGTTTAACTAGAGGTTGAGGACTCTGCATATAAATTATCAACTCGGAGATGAAATATAAAGCTTTTCATCTATGAATTATAAATTACAACCATCAATACMCAACTGGCCGAATGCTATAAAAAAATAAGAGTGTTTCTTTTAAAGACACGTACAATCAGACTGGGGTGTGTGGATTTCTATCACTCTGAGGCCGGTGTAACAAACTGCTAAAGAGAGAGGTCAGGACAAAGCCAGAGAACAAATCAGCGAGACCCGTCTAATTAGAGCACAAAGTCCACTTCGGCTCTCCCCACTGAATCCCAGAAAATGTCAACAAAGTCATGGTGGATGAAGATCAGAAAGGCTGTGCGACTGAATCACTGCAGACAGAGACATCACCCAGCAGCAGCAACTAAACCCTTCTCTCTTGTGTTTTCAGATTTCCACCAAGAAAAAAAAAACAACTTTCCAGCTTATAAAAATGATCAAATGCTAAATGAGCTAAAATAACTTATGAATGCTTTGGGCCTGTTCTGAAACATGACTAGCTGAGCACTTTGTGCCTCACTTGAGTTGAATTAACAAAATAAAAGCATGCGCACGTGTCACCTGAAGAGGATAGAAAACTAGCAAATACTGAATCATTTAGTCAGTCATCATAACACAGTGGAGACGTACAAACAGCGATAATGTGCAACCATTAATCTTGTTTAATACCAGCACATGAGCCGTGTCTCATTGAGCCGCAGCAGCGTTTAATTTGTGATCCTCTGCAAAGTTTTGCAGCTGTGGTGTGTCACATTTGGGGAAACCTCTGGGTAAGAAGGTAATGAGGCTGAGTGGAGCCTGTTTCAGCTGTTCAGCATCATCGCCTCACAGTATGCGCTGCACGCACCGAGTGCTTACAACATCAAAGAGCGCAAAGCCGGGACACCGTTTGATGGCTCAATGGGGAGATGGTAAATTAAAGATCATTTGAAGGGATAGAGCTGTACCTCTGCAGTCACAGTCTACACGGATTCAGCTGGCAAGCTGCTTCACAAACTTGCACATTTTTTTAATGAAAGTTTATGTTTTCTTTAAAAAAAAGCACACAATCTGTTTGGATTTTATGGAGCCCACGAGGGGACAAGGGGGGATTTTTTGTTCTTTTGTGTTCCCACGCAATACCTTTGCGTTAACTCGCAATATTGTTTTGCGTTCCCACGCAAAAGTTTGATTTGAATATGAACTGAATTAAATTAGATTTTTATTTCGAAATATCCGGTTACCAAAACAGGATGACTCGTCACAAGATCGTAAAATTGACATTGATGTTGCGTGGCTGCACTGTGTTAAAATATCGGGATATGACATACTTCCATGCGTGGCTGTGTGTATACATGCTGAAGCTGAATTAAAGCAGTAGGCTAACTCGCTAATGGTAAACATATGAGTTTGTTAATAAACCGGCAGGCACAACAGTGTTTAATGACTTTTGCGAGGGAACGCAAAAGGTATTGCGAGGTAACGTAATACTTTTGCGTGGGAACGCAAAAAAAGAATCCCCCATGTCCCCTCGCGGGCTCAGTAGGATTTTGAGATCTAGGCTCAGACCTACCAAACTGATACAAACTTAAGCGCAAAGATGAGGAAAAAAGTTATTCAGTGAAATTATAAAAATATGAAGCAACAGAATACGAGCCAACTTTAGACAAGAGATTTGGCAATTGTTTTATGCCAGATACCTATCCTCCTGACACATCCTGGATTCAAACCTGCAACCTCAGGATGACAAGACCGTGGCACTGACCACCGAGAAACCACAGCTTTACTATATTTAGACCTTCAAATTTGACCAGAAGTTGCTCTTGTAATCTTAAAAAAGAAAAATAAAATGACTTTATTTTTTCTTTTTCATGTATAAAATGCTCAAACAAAAGGGTTCCAACATCAAAGAGAAATTCTAACTGAATCATTTGTACATCATGAAACTACTGTCAAAAGTGTTGCATGTTCCAGATGACACACTGAAGACCACACAACCTGACAGAGACACAGGAAGTTGTTGCTGCATGTTGGTCAACAAACAGGTTTATGGTCTGAGTGCAGGCCCACTGGGACCAACAACAGCTCACAGTTTAATTAACGTGAGTTAAGCATTCTGCCCTCGGTGCTGCTCGTAGTCACCTTCATTAATTAGCAGACTCAGCTGTGTGCGACCTTCAGTAATTAATCACGTTTCGCTTGTTCGTCCATTAGCAGCTCACTTGTGTTGGACAAGACCGGGGAAAGCTTAAGACATCGGACGCCAGCGAAACTAAAGTGAATGGGAAGAAACTTTTTTTAACAGAAAAGACAACCGGTTAGAGTTAGAAACTGTTTAATGACTATTAGCTCAAGCTTCTCCGATGTCTCCTTAATTAGGACTAAGGGCACTCCTTTGGGTGTCCGTTTAATTTAAGAGCRGGAGTCTCGGGTTCTGGTGATCAAAAGGGAAGCAGTAAAATGTTGTCGAGCAGTGGCTCGTTTGAATTAAGGAGGGCTGAAATGTGAAGCACACTCAACTGCTGCCTGAACAAAGACTGATGGTTGGTTGGGCTGATCGGGGGGGTGGAGGTGGCACATGACCCCTCAACCTTCCCACCCCCAATGTTGTAACGACACAGACTCAAGGCTGATTTAAACTCAATCAGAAACGTCYAACTTTGTTCTCGCTGACGTGTTTGAATGACGGAAATTGTCTTTTTCTTCTCACACTGRCCATAAGAACTTGCTCTGTGCACAACCCACTGTCAAAAGCTTTTTCTCTCAGGGTATGTGCCATGTATTGTGTAAATGTGTTTACGCACTGCTCTCATTAAGTGTAAATGTGTTTATGCACTTCTCTCCTTAAGTGTAAATGTGTTTATGCACATCTCTCATTAAGTGTAACTGTGTTTATGCACTGCTTGCATTAAGTGTAAATGTGTTTATGCACTGCTTGCATTAAGTGTAAATGTGTTTATGCACTGCTTGCATTAAGTGTAAATGTGTTTATGCACTGATTGCATTAAGTGTAAATGTGTTTATGCACTGCTCTCAGAGGAGCAGCTGGTCGAGGTTATAAAATATAGTGCAACTGGACTTCTGTAGCTGAAGACGTGCAAAGTTCCCATACTTAAACAGCACAAGGTTGAAATCAATATTGTAAATACCTGCATGGATCTGCTTACCCCTACCTCACTGACGTAAAACTTAGATGAAATCCAACATGACCGTTCCGACTAGTCACTTTGAAAAACATTGTATCTAATTTAATACCACATAATGAGACATGTTTCTGATTTCACAAAGAAAAAAATCAGATTTGTCACATTCAAACATGATATGGGTTGCATATGGGCAACAAAAATCTAATTTGGGTCACATTTGTCTGCAGTGTGAACACAGTCTTAGTCTCATTTGTCCAAAAGGTTTTGTTTCAGAACGACCTAAATCTGGCTTTTCTTTTCTCGAGGCTAATGAATGAATTAACCTTATGGTGAACTGTATTAACATGTAATTTTTACACTGCTTTGATTGAATCAGAAGTTCATGTAGGGCTCACAGCTTAAATATTTAAAGTATTCAGCACAACGTCTCAGTGGTTAGCACTGATGCCTCACAGTAAGAAGGTCCTGGGTTCAATCCCATGTTCAGAGCCGGGGTCTTTCTGCTGTTTGAACGGGTTTTCTCCAGATACTCTGGTTTCCCCCACAGACCAAAAACATGTACAACAGGTTGCCTTCAGGCGTAGGCRTCCCCTGCAAAAGAGARCRGTTATCTCAATGGGATTTGCCTGTTTAAATAAAGATTACTAAATGTTCCTTGAAGGAATGCKSATKGCCTTTTATGCCAGAGAAATGAGAGAAGTAAAACACTCAACATTGCAGGATGTCACGTTCAAAGAATGTGTTCAGTTTGACTCTCAGCTACTACCACATCAAATTATAGCTCAATTTCTGTACATTTTACTGTGTTGCAGCCGTTTATGTGTTGGCTATGGATGATTAGTTGTGGTGGCCATCTTGAATCTGATGGACTTTAAAGGTTGCAGAGGTCCATCCACTGACAATGACTAAGAATTAACTGTGTCACGTTAACAGTCATTTAAATGTACTCTGACTCAGTGTAMGTCAATAACAGTAGTTTTGTGGATAAACCACACTGTGTGGGCTTCCCTAATTACCAAAACAGTTGGAGCTGAGCACAGTCTGATGAATTTTCAGAGACAAAGAAGGCAGACTGAAGCAGATTTGTGTTTGATTTGTGATCCTTCAGACGCTGAACTCTATTGTTGGTGGGAAAAAATAAATAAACTGGAGTGAACACCAACAGCTCGTGTTTCACTGAAAAGCCAACTTATTAAACTGCACTCTGAGAGGAAAGATTGGACATCATGCTCCAACTCCTACACAACAGATTTACTGTTATCTGAATCAAAACGGTGCGAAGACCCACAAATCAGCAGCAACAAAATAATAATGTAAATCTACTCTGCAGGTTCATGTTTTTCTTTGTTTTAGGGGAAAAAAGTCAAATAAACATTAACAGATCTGACCTTGTTTGTGAAATAAAGATGTGAGTGTTTTATTGTCTTCTGCGAAGCAATTAGAGAGCAGAGAAGCAGAGATCAGGTGTAATAACGACAACAACACCTAATTCCTGCTGCGCCCATGGAGTCAATAATGAAAACTGCTTGTGCAGCTCAATGTCACGTGAAGGATATCAGTCCGGAGGAGTCCAAGTAAACCCCCCAGCCCCCCTCCCCTCTGATGTCTCCATTCTTCAGGACAGCTGACGATGCTGCACGGACAGAGGCCATTCATACTCATTTTCAGAACGCGCCTCCATATCCCCTGATAACACTTTTCTGCTGCATCCGAAAACCTTTGCCGGCGAAAAACCTTCTTCAAATTCTCGCTCCACAGCAGAGCAGCTTCGGAGTCACAGAGAAGGTCCACTTCCAGTCAGAACATTTACATATCAAAGGAAAACCTCTGTCAGCACAACAGCAGAGAGACGTTAGCGTGCAGAAACACGAGGAAGCTCGAGGCCGTTATTCAAACACAACGATTTGATAAATATTGAACTTCTGGCAGCGCAGTGACCGCGCTGTTGTTCGAAAACAGAAAACCTAACAGCTCAGAGCCATGATTCAAGATTCACAGCAATGGGTCTACAACAGTGAACATTAAAAACAGACAAATGTGCATTTGTACATTTATCAGAAATGGGATCTACACTGCAACAACTCATGTCGAGCACATGCAGAAATGGAGTCAGTCTGATTATTAACATCCTAAACATCATATAATTTAAGTCCTGTTCCCAGGCTGCTCTTGATAATGAAGCTACACAGAGTTCAAGTTAATATTTGTACATGCTGAGTAAAATATCTTTGGGAAGACAATATGGAAACCAGTTGGCTCAGATCAGAACATGTGCTAATAGTGAGTGCACATTTACTTCGCTCATTCTTTGAGTCTTACTAAAACTGTGAAAGCACATCACAGCAGCAGGTCACAAGGAGACCTTCTGCTTATTTAGTCTGGCTCCTTCCTGTCAGCCCTAATGTAAATTAAACATGGTGATAAAACACACTAAGACTCCTGAACTGCAGGGTCGGCCACCGCCGCCACCCTCACTTCCCACCCTTTGTGTCTAAAAGTCTAAAACCGACAGGTTTAACGACAGAGCTTAAGCTTGTGAAACCAGGTCGCTGTAAAGTCTCAGTCTGACACTAAATGCGTGCAACAGACTGGAAACGTAGCAGACTGTAAGATCATCATAATCTGACCAGCTCACCGTGTTAAACAAGTGTTTTCTGTACTTCTCAATGCGACATAATATTTGCGTGTAACGGGAAAACCTGAAAACGCACTTCAAATGGGCCATATTTGGAACAGCAAACTCTTAAAAATACTACAAAATGCATTGGATTGATGGAGAAAAAAAAACAAAGACAGAAGTCCAGAATTTGACTCCATAGTAAATTCATAACGAGATATTTTGTTGCAGGTTCATTTTACCCTCCCTTTGTTTAGCATTGGGTAATGTTTCCTATGTTCAAACGGCTATTTTTGTAGCAAAGACTTTAAGGATTTCTTGTTTTGACCTATAACCAGAGCTGTTGCTCTTATCCTTATTAACCAAATCAAACATTTGCTCTTAAATTTTTGTTTAAATATTTCTTAATCTATGTTGGCACCCTCTGTTTGTTTGTCTTTTTTTGTTTTTTCCATGCTTTCCTGTTCTTCTCTCCTAACACACAGCAGCTGTGCACCAAGGACAATTTCCTAGACAGGTGTGGGAATGTGCTGTCTACAAGCGGGACGTTTGTGTAATCTCCCAAAGAATCAGGAGCAGGTGGCTGAAACACAGATGTGAAAACTTATACCAGATGTGTGCAGTTTAGTGTTTTACACTGAACTGTTAACTCTAGTGTTTTTATCTTGTTTTACACGCATAATGCATTGGAGGTATTCATCAATATCAATATTAGTTTGCCAGTTCAGTTAGATGAACTAAAGCACTCACAACACCCACATGTGTCTCCAGAACTTCTCAAGTCCGGAGCTGGTGTAAGATGACAGGATTCCACTTTTTTCTTGGCGCCACCTGGACCCATTAGTTCAGTGAAAACAAACAATTTCTCTAAGCTGAGGCAGTTCAAAGAGCCATCTACAGCAGGTAAGATATTAGGTGCCTGTAACATTTTTGTCTATTAACAATAAACACATATTTCACCCAAGGTGTTATTGTGTCCAGTCATTTATTTCCTGCAACAGTATAAGACTGAACCATAAATGGGTTAACTCAGGGATGAATAACAAGCCTGGTGAAACTCTTTAAAGGACAGCAGCACCGGGGGAAACAAGTGGCCACAAAGAGGTGGGGGTTGCTCCAGACACAGCCCGCTCCCATTGTCTGCTGGGACGGCGAGGACAAAGCTGGACAACGCTAAGATATACGCAAGGCAGAGCAGGACCTCACCCCAGCGATGTGCCGACCCCAATCCCAATCAAGCCCCCCCGCTGACACACAAATGATGTCATCCCTCCCCTCCTTGGCCCGCACCCTCGGCGCGGCGAGGCCCGAAGGAGGATGTTCTGCTGAGAGACAAGAAACCGGATCCTCTCTGAGCGCATCTGTGTCGCCAATCAAAGGACTCAACAACGACGCTATCACATCACCACCAGCTTTTAACTCACTTGTGCTTTCAAAACAGAAGGGGGCCTCTGAAGTGTGTCACGTGGAGGATCAGACCCCGTCCTGCTTACAGAAACTTTATACGTGCAGCCGTTTGGACGCTGACTCCTGTAAAAATGTCCGCAGAGTAAAAGCAGCAGGCGGGACAGGTCAGGGTGTCCCGGAGCATTACAGGTCTACAGAGAGACCATGCTTCAATGGAAACAGGGAGTAAAGGAGGGGGGACAGTTGCTCTTTAGAACTTTATGTGCATCCCCCTTCCCCCCACCTTTGCTCCACAATGGAGGCCTTACCAGTTGTCCCCACCCACAAGGAATTTCTCAGGCATTGCTGGGTTCGCCATGACAACTGGGTGCTTAATAAAGCATTTCTCTTAGGCATTCTTCTTTCATTGGTGTGTGTGTGTGGGGGGCGGGGGGGTGCAACAGTCAAAGGAAGGAGGGAGGGGAGGTGGAGGAGCTCGAAGTGATGGGAGGGTGCAGGGGTGAGAGCTGTAAAGCCGGGTCAGATTGGAGAAAAATGGAGAACAGTGACAAAAAAAGGTCAAACAAAACTAAAAATAAATAAATAAATAAATAAATAAATAAATAAATAAATAAATAAATAAATAAATAAATAAATAAATAAATAAATAAATACATTTTACCCTGAAGGCTGAATGACTGCTGAACTTTGCTGAAGGAGCAGGAACTGAGTTGTTAAATTTATAATGAACAGAAGATGTTCAAATGGTCAGAAGACAAGCTAAAACAAGTAAAACAGTTTAAATTGTGCAAAAGCTAAAACTATCAGAACAGTAACTCAAAGCTAAAATTTGTAAAACTAGCTACAATCTAAAAATGGCAAGCAGCAGGAACCCAGAGCTAAAATGAGCAAAACCTTACATGAAAAAAAAAACAGTAGCTAAAAATAGCAAAACCTTAGCCAAAAGCTAAAACAAAACAAGCATCACTTTAAGTTAAATTAGCAAATTCATAGCTAAAGAAGCACAAAAAAACAAGACAGAGCAAGTATGCTAAGGTAGATTTTTTTGTTTTTGAAGGAATTGGGGGGACTTTTTTTAGCCCATAAAAGTGAATAAATGTAGCCTGGTAAAAACCAACCCCTTGTTCTCTGCTTTGCTTCATACGAAGGTCTGGACTCTCGGCTTTTGAGAAGCGATTGCTTCTTGGAGGCGTGGACTCTGTTGAAGTTTAAAACGATTGGATCTGATTTGCCCAGTTGCTAACGGTTGGCCATGACGTATGTGTGCCAGCTTCACTGTGAAGGAGGCTAAGCTAAGAAGCTAACCGAAAACTGTGCACGCTGTAAACAAACCTACTGAGAGGAGAGACGTACCGAGCCGAACAAGACGGCTGTAAATAAGTCCTGCAGGCTTTGTGAGACAAATGTAATTTAATTTGATTTGGAAGCCTTGTCAACACGGACTGGCTTCATTCACTTCCTCCACTGCCATTAAACTACAAGCAGACACTGCGCAGAAAATCGACCTTGTTGTTCAAACTCTGCCTTCTGTTCTCTGATAGGCCCAGATAAAATTCTACCAAAGAAGTCCTTGTCTATGGGAGGAATCCCAGACGGAGCAGTGAAGGAAAACTAGAATTGAGTGGAACTGTGTAGGAAGGCAAGGGCCAGGCTAGAATAAATAGTGTAAAAAAACAAAACAAAAGTCATAGCAAATTATTCCTTATCAAGCCAAACATTTTAATTTTTGAATGATTACAATAACAAAATGTACGCAGAAGCAGTTTTAATTGCAAAGAGGGTACAGAAGAAAGCTATAAACACAAAGACAATAGAATGAATCAGCATTTCACACAGTCAAGGGCTCGACACATGAGCAGCGACAAACTACAGCGATTAACGGCTGTCWTCGCAGCCAGGGTGAAACCCGACACACGGGACGCGATAGAGATCGCAGCGTTGCGAATCGRGCTCTCAGGTCGCTTGTCTTCACAAAATTTGATTGGTTCTTGACTCTGAWGGCGGGTGTTCATTACGGACGTGTAAACTAAACAACTCTTGCAATGCTAATAATATTGAAAAACAAACGCACATCAAGATACAATTTTATGAGGAAAAACTTACCATAAACTTCACCCTGGTGCCAATAAATTCCCACAAAGCTTTTTAGTGATCACTTGGTGGAAGTGTTAGCTAACGGCAGTGTGTAGCATACTCTCCTCTCATTGGTCAGTCAATGAAACCCTCGCTGATTGGTTGTATGCTAAGCGACAGTGACAAAAGTTGAATATTTTTTAACTTTCATATGTCGCGTCGCAAGCTTACGTGTGCACGTCTACGTGTACGAGCGCGAAATTTCACATGCACTATTTTCGCCGGTCGCTTAGCTGGAGGAGGGCAAGCGATTGTCGCCTCACCGCACAGGCTCCATAGGAAATGAATGGAGAGCGAGCGACGTCGCCTCCCGTGTGTCGAGCCCTTTAACGTGACAGGTGTTACAGAAACCAGCACCACAAACATTCCACACGGACCCGTGAGTGGGACTAACACCCTCTGCGGAGGGCAAATGGAGGCTGGAAAAACGATGGGGTGTCTCCGGTCTGCGAGCGTTTCAAAGCTGCAACTCAGAGTCAAACGAGAGGAAACATTTATCAACCGTAAAGGACGCACGAATCCAAGGAGGGCTTGAGTGAAGTAATTACACAACAGCTAGGAGAGGAGTAATCAGAAGAGTCCAGCTGCTGGAGGCCACACACACACATCACTGGATGTGCGCAGCTTGATTAGTTAATGTTGCACCGAACAGGAGGTTTAAAGTTTAATGGATTCTAATGAAATCACATTGGCTGCTCCAGTTTGTGTCTAACTCATCTACCACATCCTGTTACTGTGTGCCATTATGAAAAGGAGTGATGCTGTGTTTGCCTGTGTGACAAATGTCTTCATTTGTCTCTCTGTTCACAAAAAGTATCTCATGAATGAAACTCAGTCAGTCCTACAGATACTGAACTAAAAAATTGGTGTAATAGCTGACGCTCTTAGCGCTTACAGACCACACAAGATCTTTGTTTAAAACTTTGGCATGCAAGGTGGCAGGTGAGGTGCACTCCTTCAAAGAATGCAAGTTTCATCATTTAAAGACAAAACCAGCAGACTTTCAGTCTCATTCTAATGTGAGCTCTGACAGATCGCACTAATAACGCAGCCAAATTATCAGCAAACATGACTCATTCGAGCATATTTGTACGTCTGCCTCGGGTCATTGGGTTGAACGCCAACTTGTTTGGCTCACAAATATCTGACAGTGAAGAAGCCCCGAGCGTCCGCAGCCGCTTTCTGCCTCCCCACGGTGACCTGGGAGACGAGGTACCTGCTGCCTGCCCAGGTGAGTGGCTGTACAGTCTGTAGGATGATGTGAGCTGAATCAATTGCTGATATTAGTCACTGAGGCGTGTCCGGCCGGTAAATGTCTGCACTGGTYCAGAAGGGCAATCTGAGCTCGCATTTGGAATTTATATAAAAAAGGACAACGTTTTACGTGAAGTAGCGGAGACAAGGTTTCGAGCATGTTTTGGCAGCACGGGGAATTTAAACGTAACAATGCCAATCCCACATTGGTTACATTAGGATGCCAAGAATGCGTTAGGATTGACATATAAACAAAACTACCAGCTACCCATAACAAATGCACCTCGTGTTCCAACTGCTAAGCATAATTCAGCTGTGGGAGGTAATAATTAGCTTTACTCTCTATATGAAAATGATGAGGGCTTTTCAGATGAAAGCAAACCGGGGAGGGAGAATCTCTACCATCAAATGCAAACACGTACTTATGCAGGCTCACGCTTGCCTGAGAACACTAGATGAGCCCCTGCGTATGTCAACACCGGTCTGACGGATCCCAGGATACAGATGCATGGATCTAATCCTGCAGATAAAAAACCTGCCTCTCACCCCACACCGTGACCACGGTTCTTCCAATAACACGGAGCCGAGGTGGGAAGAAAGAACCAAAAGCTTCTCTGTTCTGGACGTGGCAGAAATTTTAATTTTGAATTCATCATCCCAACCCTCGGATCAGATACGCACGGATAATGACGAGTTTATTATGAGGCTTGTCACTTCCTCAGCTCAGTACCTGCACACCAGCGCAGCCAGTCTGGTGTCTTAACTGTAATTAATTCTTTAACATAACTTATTAATGCATGTGCACATAGACGGTGTGCACAGCAGGCAGCACATCCCTGAGCTATGTGATTGTGAAGCATACTGTGTGGCTCCTGTTTGTGGTTCTGAATAATTATAGAGCTCTCTGTCATTATAACCTGCTGAGAATGAGTTTCTCCTAAACCTTTCACTAATACTCCCATTTAAACCAAAAGCCTAGAATTTCTTAAAGGGGCAATATCATGTAAAATCAACTTTTTTTGAGTTTTATATCATGTTATAATGTTATCCTCTCATAAAAAACAAAGCCTTGCTTTGACTCATTCATGCATGTTTGAGAAATCCTGCAGTTTTTAGGCAGCCATGCTGAGTAGCAAAACGACAGATGGGGACCAGAAAACGCCTTTCGGTACCAGAAACGCCCCTGGGACGTGTCTTTAAGTCGAACTTCCTCATGGTGGAGCACCCCCTCTCCCCCGTCCCCCCACACCCCGCCCATGACTCCTGCAGGCTCTCGGGTGAAAGTGAAAGTGAAACTTAAAC
>NW_013952437.1:168709-170850 GCF_001266775.1 Austrofundulus limnaeus
AGGTGACATAGATACTTTATTATGGTATAGTATTTAAATTTATGCCTGAAAAACACATAATAATGTCCCGTTAAAAGAATGCATATTGCCCGCCAGAGTAAGATCTTGTTTTGAGAATTAACAAAGTTTGGTCAAACCTTAAATATAGCGATATGTGCGTCCATGTAGGATGACTCTCAGCTACCACCACGTAACACTTCAGCTCAWCATCTGTAAAACTGATTGAGTTATATTTATGTTAGCTCATTTTGATTAGCTGTGGCCTGGACTAACTCTGAAAGTTGTAGATGTYCATCCACTGATTACTTTCTGCAAGCTTCATTAAAATTCTTCAGGTGGTTCATAAGATACTTTGATAAAAGACACACCAATGAACAGGTGTCTTTCATTGAAGTGTAAACTACTTCAACAAATCAAGTGTATTTATTTGGGAAGGTGGGATGTTTTGTGACCACTCCCACGATTCTCATTACGTGTATGATTTTTTCATTGTGGGTAGTTCCTGTGTGCAACAGCCATGAGATACTGATCAAGAATGCGTTACTGAGGGTGTCTGGTTTCAAAATGCTTCAGTTYGAACTTCATTTAGGAGCACCTCTACGCCCAGAGAAGAATGTCAGATTAATGATAATCTAATGTTTCATGTCAMCTGGGAGGAAGTTAACAGTTCAGCCAGGCAAGTTGTTGTTCTGAGTATCTACAAAAAGTCAGGTTGAATTTCATGTATTATTGTTTTCTTCATTCCTTTTGGAGCCATGAATCAAACTGCTGCTTTTTTAAGGATGAGAATAATGTGATTGCCTGTGCACATTCGTTATGCTGTCTTGTTAGTGAAATTTGGCGCTCCACTAACATAAAAGAATATTATTTAACCTGGAGAGACAGCCTGCTAACARATAAGAAAGCCCTTCGTAAAGCTAGAACTGTGTATTATTCATCTTTAATAGAAGAGAATAAAAACAATCCTAGATTTCTGTTCAGTACTGTAGCTAGACTAATGAAAAGTCCTATCTCTGTTGAGCCATGCATCCCTATAACTCTAAGTAGTGATGACTTCATGAGATTCTTCATAGATAAAATAATTTTATTAAGGAATACAATTCATGCCAAATTTCCTGCTACTGTTTCTGATTCTCTGTCAGATGAGGCAGCTTTAGTGTCACTGGAACCTGATTTATGTCTGGACAGTTTTTGTCCTGTTGCGCTCTCTGAATTATCTAAAATAATAGCTTCATCCAAACCATCAAAATGTCTGCTAGATCCCATCCCAACCAGACTGTTCAAAGAAGCATTTCCCTTAATTAATATTTATATTTTAGATGTACTTAATTTATCTTTAATAAGTGGTTATGTGCCGCAGAGCTTTAAGGTTGCTGTAATTAAACCTTTACTTATTAAGAAACCTGATCTTGATTCAGGAGTTCTGGCCAACTACAGACCTATATCTAATCTCCCATTCATCTCAAAAATTCTTGAGAAATTAGTTGCAAATCAACTATGTGAACATCTAGATAGAAATAATCTATATGAAGAGTTTCAGTCAGGGTTTAGAGCTCATCATAGCACAGAAACAGCACTGGTGAAAGTTACTAATGGTATTCTCATGGCCTCAGACAGTGGACTTGTGTCCATTCTTATCCTGTTAGATCTCAGTGCTGCATTTGATAAAATTGATCACAATATTTTATTAAGTAGACCTGAACTTGATATTGGGATTACAGGAACAGCTCTAAAATGGTTTGAGTCTTATTTAACTGATAGATTTCCGTTCAAAAATGTTAATAATGAATCTTCTTCTAACACCAGAGTTAGTCATGGAGTTCCTCAGGGTTCAGTGCTTGGACCAATCCTTTTTACTTTATATATGCTTCCATTAGGTAAAGTTATTAAACAGCATGGGATAAATTTCCATTGTTATGCTGATGATACTCAGTTATATTTATCCATGAAACCTGATGAATGAATCCAACCAGTTACTTAAACTACAAGCAGGGCTGGACTGGGACCAAAAAACGGCCCGGGCATTTTTTGGTCCTGACAGCCCACCATCTTTATTTACACAATATACAAATGGACACGACATACCAGAGGATGTGTTTCATGTTGTGTTTCACAAGTTAAAGTGCAGCAGCCTACAAGGA
>NW_013952437.1:172038-181624 GCF_001266775.1 Austrofundulus limnaeus
TATAAATAAACTGAATTGAATTGAATTGAATCCAAGATGGCCACCAAAGCTAGTTTCAAAGGGCTTTAACTCAACCAGTGTTTGATATATTTGAGCTAAAAAATTGGTATATTGGTAGCTGAGAGCTAGCTCTGTCACAAACTGGAGCTGAACATCCAAGATGGCCACCAAAGCTAATTTGGCCACATTTTCCCATTGAAAATGAATGGAGCTGATTTCAGCTTCCCTAAAGTCCCTCAAAATGATTCTAAATCTTTACAGCACCTTACAGCTTTTGTTCTGGTTCTACTCTTTTTAACTTCCTTGATCTAATTTTAGCTTTTTTTTTGTTTTTGTTTTTGGCTAGCCTAGCTTGTAAGTTTGCTCCTTCCTGCAATTCTTCCAATTTTGGCTTTTTGTATGCYTCTTTCAGCCACTTTGAGCTGTTTATGCTGCTTACAGTTGCTTTCTGCTATATTTAGCTATTTGCTGAATTGAACTCYTTTAACTGCTTTGCTATTAAGCATTTTCAGTTCCATTTCAGTAGCTTTCAGCTGAAGTTTTCGGCAATATTTACACTAGCATTTTTGCAGGAAATGCATTTTCTCTAGTTTAATTTGGAAGCCTTATCAACACGGATTGGCTTCATTCACTTCCTCCACTGCAATTGCTAAACCGCGAGCAGACACTGCYCAGAAAATTGACGTTGTTGTTCAAAACTCCTCCTTCTGTTTGCTGATTGGTCCAGGTAAAATTCTCCTGAAGAAATCCTTGTCAATGGGAGAAATCCCAGACGGAGCAGTGAAGAGAAACTAGAATTGAGTGGAACTGCGTAGGAAGGCAAGGGCCAGGCTACTACTAAATTGAAGTGATGAGCACAAGTTATTGTTGACACACTACAATTTAAGGCATTTTTACTGTTAAAAAGCATGTTTCCATTTCCTTAGTTGAATCCATTACAAATAATTACATAAATAACACAGATGAGCATAAAAAGTATTTTTAAACTGTCGAAGTCCAAAGAGCAAGCTTAAAGCTTACCATAGATGTTCAACTGAAGGCTGACACATCTCTCAGGTTCTCAAGTCTTTACTTAATKTTTTTTTATTTTTTATTTTTTTGCTAAATTGTAGATGAGTTTTTTTAGGCCTGATATTTTTAGGTTTGTCTTCCACTTTTCTTAAGAAACTTAAACTGCTTTATAGGATTATATTAAAAAAGTCTRTCCTTGAAAAGGAAAACATAGAGGGATGGTTTTTACAGCTCTTACTTCACAGGAATAACTAAGATCCAGTTCTATATTTAAAATGACTAAATTCAACTCAAGAATGACAGCAAAGTTACCATAATTTACCCATCAAACAGTTCCAGCTTGATGTTGACCTGTGTTGATAAAAGACATTAATTACAGCTCAACAACTTCTTTTCAGCTGCTCCTGTCTGAGCGAGCTGACACAGAGAGTGAACTCACATGAAAGATTTGGCAATAGTTTAACACCTGACACCCTTCGAGCAACCTGAGTTTGAAGCTGCAGCTTTAGGATTGTGAGACCACGGCACTTACCACCGAGCCACCGCAGCCCCTTCAATCACAGCTCAACAACAAACAGCTAAATTCAACTATGATGAGAGGGGGGCCTCTTAAACAGCAGCAGAAAAGGAAAGAGAAAAGGAAGACTTGGGAGGTCCCTGGAGAAACAGGCCCATAGAAATTGGGGTCAGCAGCATGTATAGACGGAGCCCACCTTCCTGCTCCTTCACCCCCTCAGTCAGCTCCTGGTTATTGAAGCCCGGCCCACTTACAAGAAAACTCCTGGAAATGTAGATTTTCTGATGCTGATTGTTAAAATGGTAAAGCTTCAGYCAAATTGTGTTTTGCCATGAAACAATGCTGGGAGTTTTAAAAACTTCCACTCCGGGACCTGGATTTGAAAGGTTTTGGTGTCAAACAATCAGATTCCTGCTGTGTAAACTAACAGCCGAAACACAACAGCATCCTGTAAACTGGGCCTAACATCTCTTACTGTACCACCATACGGCCTGTCCTCCCTCCCCCTGTCCTCCTGTCTCCCTCTGTGTCCTGCTGTCTCCAACAGGGCTGCTGACACATAAACCCCAGCAGGTGCTGGACGCGGTGGGGAGACTCGGCCTCTAATTGGTCCTCAGTGGAGTCACAGCTGTTGCCCCAAACCACAGCCTGGTTGGAACTCCAGCTTCGGCCCCTCAATCGACGGCTCACCATTGTTCTCCAGAGGGACTAAGCTGAGCTCCAATTTATCAAAACGACTGCCCACGCTAACCACACAGTAGCTGCTCCCCAGAGTCACATCATCATCAAACAAGAAAGCCCTTTAATGTTGTCAGAAACGTAGCGCTGAACATTCAGCCATCACACAGATCCTTTAGGTCCCTGCTAGTTTTACCCCGACTCGGTTTGGTCTGGTTTCATATTTGCTCTGCATGTCCATTCTCTTAATCAGTGTGCATGAATCCAGTGCAGCATTCACACTATTGAGATCATTTTTTCTTCCGTACGTTTTTTGGCACCTTTCTTGTTCCACATTTTTGTGCTACTTCAACAATTCATATATCAAAACGTTCAGCTCATTCATGTCAGGGGTGCTACGACTTTTGGTATTTTATTTATACTTTTTTTTTTAGCTATTTCACTTTTCTGCCACATTTTCCCATTGAAAATGAATGGGGTTATTTGCAACATCATTAAAATACTTCAAAATGTTTCTTAATCTTTACAAAACCTTARACAATTTGTTCTGGTTATGCTCTTCTTTTACTCCCCTGTGCAAATTTTAGCTKCCCCCCCCCCTTTTTTTTTTTTTACTAATTTTAGCTTTTTCTGCTATTTCAGCTAAAGTTCTGCTTCTTTATGTTATTCTTCAGCTTTTTCTACTTTTTGTGTTTTTTTCTGCTACTTTGGGCTCTTTGAGCTTCTTACAGGTGGTTTCTGTTGTATTCAGCTATTTTCTGCACTTTTAGCTAATGTTTAGTTGGTATTAGCAAAAATTAGCTTTTTAAGCTAAATACAATGTTTTTGTAGCTATTAGCTACAACTTAATTCTGGTAAATTCAGCAAACTTGTGCTTCTTATTTATCTTTATGCTAATTAAAATGTTTCCAGCTATGTTTTAGCTATTTTACTGAAAACTTTGGCTGTTTTAGCRATAATACTACAAATGATCACTTTTTAGTAGTTTTATGGTTTTTCTTCTGCTAATTTCGAATTTTTTACAACCAATTCACCATCTGAATGCTACTTTCAATTTGAGGCTTGTATAATTTTAGCTTTTTGCTGCCACAATAGCTAAAACTCTGCTTATTTCTGATTTTTCTCTGCTAATTACTATTTTTTTGTAATTATTTCTTTTACTTTGTGCTATTTATGCTTCTTACAGAAGCTTTCTTCTATATTCAGCTATTTGCTGCACGTTTAGCTAATATTTAGCTGGTATTAGCTAAAGTTAGCTTTTTAAAGCTAAATACAATATTTTTGTAGCTATTACAACTTAATTCTGGTAAATTCAGCAAACTTGTGCTTCTTATGCATCCTTATGCTAATTAAAATGTTTCCACCTACTTTTTAGCTATTTTACTGAAAACTTTGGCTGTTTTAAATATTTTACWACAAATGATCACTTTTTAGTAGTTTTATTGGGTTTTTTCTGCTAGTTTTGAGGTTTTTTTAACAACCATTTCACCAGCTGGATGCTAATTTCAAATTGAGGCTTCTACCTTTAGCTTATTCTTATGCAAATTTTAGCTTTTTGCTGCTATATTAGCTAAAATTTTGGTTCTTTCTTCTTTTTCTCTGCTAATTGCTATTTTTTGTAATTCTTTCTGCTAATTTGAGCTGCTTATGCTTCCTACAGTTGCTTTCTGCAATATTCAGCTGTTTGGTGGAATTTTAGCTAATGTTCAGCTGTTATTAGCTTAAGTTAGTTAGTTGAAATGACTTGAATTTGGCCAATTTTTGATATATTGGGCTAAAATTTTATATAGTAGTACCTGGGACTTATAGCTCGATCATAAATAGCAGTCAAAAAAAAAACCCAAGATGGCCACCAAAGCTCATTTTAAAAACCTTTTACTCAGCCAATGTTTGATATTTTGACATGAAAACTGATGTACTGGTAGCTGAGAGCAAGCTCTATAACACATTGAAGCCTCAGGAAAAAAAAAATCCACAATTGTAGCCAAAGCTATTTTTGCTACTTTTTTCCCATTGAAAATGAATGGAGCTTTTTTCAACATCCTTAAATTTCTTCATAATGTTTCTAAATCTTTACAGAACCTCACACAACATATTCTGGTTTTGTTCTTATTAAATTCCTTGTGACAATTTCAGCTACTTTATGGCAAATTTTAGCTTATATCTAGTGTGTCAGCTATATGTCTGCCCTTTTCTGTCATTCTTCTGCTAAGTTTTACTTTTTTGTACTTCTTTCTGCTATTTTGAGTTATTTCTGCTTCTTACAGTTGCTTTCTGCAATGTTCAGCTAATTTAGCTTTTAGCTTTTTATGCCAATTGAGCTATATTTTTCCTCCTTTTTACTGATTTTCTGCTTTTATTTTGCTTCTTCCAGCTTTTCAAGTTTAACTTACAATAATACTTTTGCTATTAAACTTGTTCAGCTCAATTTCAGCTTCTTCAGCAGCTTTCAGCAAATGTTATCAGCAACAGGCATTCACAGTAGCATTTTCACAGGAAATGCATTTTCCTCAGTTATCTTTGTTTTCTCTCTCTCAGATTGTGCCAAGGTCAAAGAGAAGACAGATTTACAGCAGATCCCGCAGTGCCAAGTAAGATCAAAACACAACATCCCCCACGCACAGTCTCTACATGGATGCAATTTAAGTTCAGTACTAATTTATGAGCCAAAACAACTTTACATTTTTTGTCAGAACAAAAATATAAAGAGTAAAATCAAACAGGGTAGGAACAGTTCATTAAAAGCACCAACAAAGCCACCATTGTAGGTCAAATTATGTTCAATTCCAGAAAAAAACAAGACGCCTGTCAAACAAACGATGTTTTAACAAATATAAACTCTTGRTCTGACTCTGAATAAGCAATAAAAGTTGATCATAATTGAATTAGGACTGTCGCTGTACGTGGGAGTGAGGGCATGATAAGCAATTATGAGCTGTGATCGGTCTGCCCACTGGAGTGTGGCTCCCACAGGAAGCAGAGAAGCTCAGACAAACAGCTATTTAAACTGAGACAACAGGCAGCACTAAATCAGACTCCTGTAAAAACAATCACTGATGAACAGTAAATTACATAATTGCAAAGAATAACAAGAGTTTAATGTAATATTTTAACATGCATCTTGTATATTAATGAGTTTTACAATTTGTCTGCATGAATAATGAATTCCTCTATTATGAATTACTTTGGAATAATAAAACTAAGACAGTCATTATTCTGTGAAGTGAGGTGAAAATGTAAGTGAGGAGCTGGAGCATACTAATGGAAATGGATACACCTCACCAAGCCTAGTTTCTTATTACTACAATGTGCTTCAGTCACTGGGTGGAGTCGGCAATTATCRAACAGTCTCACCTGACACTGAGATCCTCATGGAGGCCTCCAGGGGTCGGTTGTTATCCAGGGCCTGGCTCAGCTGGATCTCCCCCGTGCTCTGGTTCAGGAGAACGAGGTTCAGCTCGTTTCCCACCTCGAAGCTGTAATGCAGCTGATCGGAAACATCCGGGTCGAAGGCGGGGATGCGTCCGATCACACCGGTGGGGAAGCTGCTGGATTTGTCTGTCACGTAGTTGTTGAAGATGATCTGGAAGTTTTTAAGCACCGGCACGTTGTCGTTCTTGTCAATGAGTTTGATGTGGACAGTGGCTCGGCTGACCAGAGGGGCGGAGGTGGCCTGGACCACGATGACGTACTCTGACTTTAGCTCATAATCCAGATCTATTAATGCTGTCAGTTCTCCAGAGAAAATATCCAACTGGAACACCTCTGGAATGTTTCCCTCCACTATTTGATACATGATCTGAGCATTACTGCCTTCATCTGGGTCTGTAGCTGATATGTGGGCGACCACAACACCTATGGGACTGTTTTCCTCCACCATGATGTCAAACTCATCTTTTTCAAACACGGGAGGGTTGTCGTTCACATCCATGATTGTTACATGGATGTTTACTGATGTTTTCAGAGCAGGAACACCTTTATCTACAGCGAAAGCCTGCAGGCTGTAAACAGGCACATTCTCTCTGTCTAATCTGCGCAGCGTGCGCACAATGCCAGAGGTGGATTCTATTATGAAGTCACCATCTCCATCCTCCCCGCCCTGGAAAGTGTAGAAAACCCTGCCGTTGAGCCCAGAGTCTCTGTCTATGGCTGAAACCTGCACCACGCTGGTGAACACTGGCACATCTTCCATCACAGAGCCCACGTAGTGGTCTCTGAGGAAACGGGGGGAGTTGTCGTTGACGTCGTTCACCAGGATCTCCAGGTAGGTTGTGTCGGATTTCTGTGGGATGCCGTTATCCCGCGCTGTGATGGCCAGTGTGTAAGAAACCTGGTCCTCATAGTCCAGCTCTATCTGTGTGGTGACAGCTCCTGTGTCTGGGTCTATGTCAAACTGAGGGACACTATCATCCATATAGTAGGTGATGCGTGCGTTCTCACCTGTATCCTCATCAGTGGCACTTATTACAACCACAGTGGTGCCGGCKGGTCTGTCCTCATTGATGTTGACTGTGTAATGTGAGCTCTGAAATACAGGTCGGTGTGTGTTGGCGTCTGTGACGTTAACAAACACCTTAGCGGTGTCAAAGCGAGTACCATCGCTTGCGGTGACTGTGAGAATATACTGGCGTTCTAGTTTGTAATCTAAAGGGAGTGCAAGTGTGATGAGCCCGCCTCCGCTCTGACTAGTGATGGAGAACCTGTTCCGAGTGTTCCCGCTGGATATCTGATACGTCACCACGCTGTTGATGTCCTGATCCACAGCAGACACTGTCACCACACTGGTCCCCACGGCTGCGTCCTCGTTCAGACGCATTTGATARGCTTTCAGAGTGAACTCTGGGTTGTTGTCATTGACGTCTAGAACTGTCATGCTGATGCTGGCTGAGGAGGACATCACAGGGTAGCCATGATCGCGGGCCTCCACGCCAAAGTTGTAAAAATCTACACTCTCTCTGTCCAGCTCATCTGCCACTACAATCCACCCGGTGCTGTTGTTGATGGCGAAGGGGAAGTTTGGCATGGTTTCAGTGAGGCAGTATTCCAGCCTGGAGTTTTCTCCTGAGTCGGCATCTACAGCTTGGATGTGGATAATGGAGTAACCCAGAGGCACGTTTTCTAGCACAGTGGCCTGAAATGGAGTGCTGACAAAAATAGGAGCGTTGTCATTGACGTCCAGCACCTGCACCGTCACCAGGCTGCTGATGTTGGACAGCGGAGGCCGCCCTCCATCCTGAGCTCTGATCCTTAGGGTGTATTCTTTGTTGGCCTCGTAATCCAAGTGGCTCACCAGGTCCAATTTACCCGTTTGAGCATCAATGTAAAACTGCCCTCGGGTGTTTCCGCTCATGATGCTGAAGTGGACCACAGCGTTGCTTCCTCTGTCCTGATCTGTGGCAGTGACTTGCAGGATCTCAGTGTTTGGGGTCATGTCCTCGGGAACCTGGACCACATAGCGTTTCTCACTGAACTGAGGAGCATTATCGTTGTCATCCTCTACCACAATGTGAACAGTGGCTGTGGCGCTGCGGGGCTCAGGGTCCCGACCCTGGTCGTTTGCCTCAACTAACAGCACATAGGCCTCCACCTCCTCTCTGTCCACCAGGCCTTTAGTGCGGATGACACCAGACCTAGAATCTATCTCAAAAACATCATTGGACCCGTTACTGTTAAGGATGTGGTACAGGATGTTACCATTAACAGGTGCGTCCCCATCAGTGGCTCTCACAGTCAACACCTCGTAGCCAATTTCTAAATTCTCCCTGATGCTTTCCTTGTAATCTTGCTGCTCAAACACTGGATCATGGTCATTGGTGTCGCCGACTGTGACGGTGAGGGTGGCCATGGCTGTACGCCGGGGCGTGCCGTGGTCAACTGCTGTCACACGGAAGACGTGGGTGTCTTTAGTTTCTCGGTCCAGCACTTCTACTGTCGACACAACACCGCTGACAGGATCCACAGCAAAAAGATTGTTAGAGCGGCTGTCAAAGAGAGCCTCTATGAAATACTCCAGCCTGCCTGCTTCCCCCTCATCCATGTCCACAGCTTTGAGGACAACAACCAAGGTCCCAACTGGCTTATTCTCTGACACGGACACTTGATACATTGGGGGCTGAAACTGGGGGCTGCTGTTAATGCTGCGCCTTCTCCTGCTCACAATACCTGAATCAAACTGAGCTGCCTTCTTTAAGAGTTTCTGTAAGTGGCCCTGCCTGAAGGGACCCTGTCCCACCCGCCAGTGGATGGAGATGGTTTTAACATTTAGCTTGTTTCCTATCAGCACATCACAGAATATATTCAGTTCAAAGAGTGCGTCCTGCCTCCAGCACAGTGTCTCAGACACAAACAAGCTCCCCTCTGAGAAGTAAAACTCGTGGCTGTTGGCCACTTTGCACCGCAGCAGAGAGCCAGGTAACAGATTCCCCACTGGAAATAAAGCAGAGCCCGCCTGGTGGCACTCTGACGAGCTGTGGTGCCTGAACAAACTGAGGACCTCCATGTCCCACAGAGCTTTCCTTTTACGCGCGTGTGAACAGTTCCTGCCGTGAACATGCACGTCGTACTGACTCGTGAGGAGGTGCCTGCGTCCAGAGTCCGTGCAGTCCGCCACAGTGAACAGTGTGAACGGGTTGGACGGCAGCAGGGCGCACTTTATCGAGTCCGAAACAAACACGACGCCCGCCGCCGCGTCCGTCTCCAGGAAGCGCTCCGTGGATTTCGGAGCGAGCACCTGATCCAAAGCGCACCGTGCGCCGCGCTCCTCTCCGGCCACCACTGTCCTCCGTGCTCCCGCATCCTCGCCGATGTGAACGGTGTAAGCGTGCGCCAGCGACACCAACTTAAAACACCACAAAATCAGCCGTAAATCCAGCCTGATGAAGTGCATCGCTTCGCGGTTCGGGTTCGGGGAAGTGRGAAATTCTGCGGTTTCTTTATTCCTTTAAACTTTCCGCCTGCGAGTTTCGCCCTTTGTGTTGCAGAAGAGCCATGCTCTTTCTCTCTCTCTCTCTCTTTCTCTCTGTTCGGGCTGGTAGGGAGGAGGGGGTCCCGCTGTAACCTCTGCTGGTCGGAGCTGCTCTCACATGGACCGAGACCCTCACACTGAGCGGAACAAACAGCAGCGGTCCACCTCCGCTCAGAGCGCGCAACTTGGCTTGAATGCTCGAAAAAAATAGCTCCAGCTCCGCTCCTGCGCCTTCAGGCTTCTCATTAACTTGTGTGTGTGTGTGTGTGTGTGTGTGTGTGTGTTCACGCACAGCAGACATTTGTTTCTTGGATGTTTTTAGGGCAGAGAGATGAAACTTCACTGTGACGTCTTTAATTTGTGTGTGTGTGTGTGTGTGTGTGTGTGTGTGTGTGTGTGTGTGTGTGTGTGTGTGT
>NW_013952437.1:181935-187002 GCF_001266775.1 Austrofundulus limnaeus
GAGAGAGAGAGAGAGAGAGAGAGAGAGAGAGAGAGAGAGAGAGAGAGACTGGATAAATGATAATTTTTCAAAGCTTCATTAACACAAAACAACAGAAGGACTTCAGACTCTGATTAATGAGTTCACTTCACAAAAAGTATTTAGTTATTTATTTTGTGTCATTTAGGGGAAAAACAGAGTGAGAGAACAAAACAACCTTTAATTAAATTACTTTCCGTCAAASAATGAATATTAGCAATGTGGACTTTAATGCCAAGAGATTTTCAAACTAAGATGAGTCTTAGCTGCCAGTGCCATCACAGAGTTTTGAGTTATGGCTAAAACTGATTCACTTAATTGGGGCTTCCAGTTAGTGACCATGATCTATACATAGAGATAATATGACAACAAGAGGGATCAGCGTGCAGCCATCATTGTTGTAGACATCGACAAATAAAAATCCAACAGTGGAGGCTGATTATGTAAACATTATTCATGAGTTTCTCCCCCCGAAAAATTTGAATAAAGTAAAGCTGCCATTTCCTGAATTCTGGTGTATTTTAACAGGTTGTTAAACATATTTTTACCTAAATAAGTAAACACCTGATGTGAGTATTCTCTCAAGTGGAATGTATTTGTTAAGAGATAGATAGAGCAGTAGGTGAACTAATTTTTATGGCAGTTAATATGTTATGGTGTGTGTGTGTGTGTTGTGTGGAGTGGGGTGGGGTCCAAAAAATTCGATTTTATATGTGAGGGGGACACCTTCCCTTCACAAATTATTACCGTGATGCCTATGAGCTATTTTTCCTTTTACAAGCATTTACAAGGAACAAGCTTTCTCAGTTTTAAAGCCACCACCTTTTCAAAACAGTCTGATTTGCTTGTTGATGTTTACTGTAAGTTTAAATACCCAAAACTAAAAAAAGACTAAAACAAGAACAAATACAAACTACATCCACTGTAGTATTACCATAAGATATTTTTAATTTGATTATTCATGACGTATTAGTTGATTTTGGTCTGTGAGAAGAAACAGAGTACCTGGAGAAAACCCACTCATGCACAGACAGACCATGTAAACACAAKCCAGAAACGTCTTCTTCAGAAGTTACTGCCACTTTACTGCCTAATGCTGTATTTCTTATATAATTATTTTAATTATTTATTAGTTATATATTTAATTAATTACATATTTAATTAAAACATCTATCTATATAGCCTCCTGAGAACCTCCATCTTTATTTGAGAAACAAAATATATATTTATGTTTTAAACTCTGAAGGGGCTCTGTTCCTGGGTACTCAAGARGATTAATTGTTTGATTAATTATTTGAGAAAAAGGAGCAGATATAAGATTTTTTCTTCTGCTGCTACCTTTCACTTATGGTTTGTATTTTGTTGTTGAATTTATGTTGTTGTTTTTAAAGAAATGAATAAACTAAACTAAACTAAACTGAAAATTAAACTCGGGGGGGGGGGGGGGGGACAAATGTTCAGGGGGTACCATGACCCCCCGGTGGCACCCCTGTCCTTCATGTTTTACAAGTATTTTGAGTTGTTCTCTGTCTGGCCTGTCACCTGGAGACACAAGGGGCAGTGTTGCAAGAGACACTTAAGTAAAAGTACAAGTATCTTACTATAAAATTACTTTGTTTAAAGTTAAAAGTCTCCTCTAAGAATATTACTTGAGTAAAAGTTTTAAAGAATCTTATATTGTACTTAAGTATCAAAAGTAATTTCTGACATAAAACGTACTTAAGTATTAAAAGTTAAAGTATTGAGTAAAAGTTAGTGGCTACAATATGGATTGTGTGACATGATTTGTGTCATACAGGTGTGATGGATCGAGTGCAAACCATGGTGTCAGAATTGTATATAAATATTTGTATTTCTCATCCAACCACWGTTAAATATACACTATCCAGGGAGCACAATTCATCTGGATATTTTTTTACAATAACAAGACAAAATGAGATAGATCTTTATTCTTACCCCTTTTTTTAAAAAAAATGTAAGGAGTGAAAAGTACAGATACTGTGGGAAAACGTTAGCAGAAGTAAAAAGTTGACTGAAAAATAATTACTCAAGTAAAGTACAGATAAGCAAAATTCCTGAGACAATGTATGTTGTGACTTGGTGCTATATAAATAAAATGAATTGAATTGAAAATTTATACTTAAGTACAGAAACAAAGTATTTTTACTTTGTTACTTTACAACTGACCACAACTCCACCATGATAAAATGACATTTCCAGAGGTGGTGATTTAGGCTCATTTAATTTAGACTCCAAATTTAACTGTTTTTATTAAATATTATCATAAAAAGATAAAACCAAAACTAATTTGGGGTTGAAAGGATTACAGGCAGTTTGTTCTTTCACTTTGTTGACTCTGTCCTTCATCTTCCTTCTCCTCAGCCCCTATAGCTGCTGCTGGTTTCACCAGGAGYGCAGAGTGCTGCCTGTTCCACATCTTTTTTCCCCTGTCTCTCTTTTCTTGACATGGGATTGGTTTTTATCTAAGTCTCAACTCATGAAACATTTTTAGTGCCAGCTGCTAAAAGTTGTATATTTAATGATCAATTTGTTAGAATTACAGTATGCACACCTGTAAAAGATGCTTCCAGTCGATTTTTTTCACTTCCATCTCCAACATAGATGTCTTTAAATTTTTCACAAGTTGGCATACGTTGTCTAAAACGTTATAGTTGGAGAGGGCCTTGAATGCTTGCAGTTCAGATAAAATACTAACTTATATGTTAGTACAGGCTGTTAGCCTGGTCATTCAGCACAACAGTTAACTGAGCCAAGACTGAGTGTTCAAAAGACTTGAACTAAAATTTCTGAGGAAACAGAAACACAACATACTGTCAGTATCTGAGGTCAGAGGTTATCCAAAACATGTTAATATATTGAGTGGACATGCAAATATATAGATAGCAGGAATTTTTTTTAAAAAAAGATGCATTTCCAAACAAAAAGCAACGTTTGTGGTGGAAAAAACAACAACTATGATTCCAAGATTTATCTATTTTAATTCTATACGACACTGCCACCTGGTGGACAATCTGCAGCAACACAACAGACACAATCAGCCTTTATATAAGATCTATGAACACAACTCCTGGCAGCTCACTTTAGCTTTTCAGATTGATGTATTTTTATATTGGAGTGTGGAAAATCCCAACAATCAGCAGCACAAACAGCTAACTTCACTTGAAGTCACATTTATTACATCAAAAATACCAAAGTGATGTGCACAAAAATGGAAAGTTTAATTACTTTATTACTTCAGTAATGTAGGTTATGTTTTCAGTAACGTTAGAGCACAACATGAATTAAAATGTTATGAACGTAAACATTTCTATTAAGTTTCTAAGAGTTTGTTGCAGCAGTTTGTGCTTAATTTTGGCTACGTCAAGTCAGGGCGTCACATCCGTAAGAAGAAACAGGCGAAGTGCAGCTTTTTACAGTTTTTATTGTTGCTGCAGGCTCTAATACAATGTGAATTATAAGCTTTTACAAAACAAAAAATCCAAACAAATGTTTCCCCTCTAAAATGGAAACAACTAAAATGTTTCAACTGAGACAACAAAAACAAGTACCCCCCAAAGACAGTAGAGAGAGGAGCTGAAGAGAAGGGGAAGCAACCGTCATGTTTTTTTTAATACTCTGTTTATGTTGGAGGTGGGGGTGGGGCATTGTGGCAGGGTGATAACAGTCCATCCCCATGCTCCCACACAGCTCACAGACATGCAGACAGAGTGAAATAAAGTGTAAAAAAAAACATGGTTGTGCACAAAGAAAAGGCCGCCCTCATGTTCACATCACCTGGAAGGCTGACAGTGGAACGTGGACAGTTAGAAGTCTATACAAATATAATCAGACAGCTGTCAGAGACCAAACGGGTGCAAAATATAAATCTGATGGCACCGCTGTCATAGCCCACAGCAACCAACGGCGCAGTCCAAGTCCTCGACACCGGGGCGGAGCGGGGCCGCAGTCGCTGAGAATGCATCGGGGATTATATAACTACACTGTAAGATTATCATTAACCGAGGTAATACCATCATATTATTAACACAGAAGAGTGTGACTGAATGGCTTCATGGAAACAAAAACAAAAAAACAAAACAAAAAACAAAGACGGGAAAGTAACAAAAGCTAAGCATTTTCTCCTTTTTGTTTTCGACAAATAAACAGGTGCAGCACTGAAACAGGCATGGAGGGAGAGACATAAAGAAACCAAAGATGGCAAGTGAGGCGGAGAGAGTGAAAGACCAGAAGAAACATGAGCATCTAGTTGTTTTGTTTGCGTTTGAGTGCGTTCATTAGGTCGACCCTCATCGCCTCCTTCTGCATGATGTCGGCCTGCGGCTGAACGCTCCTGTGCAGAGGAAGAGAATACAGAGTCAGTATGTGGAAAAATAAAACGCCAAAATTTAAAAAGGTTAGATGAGATTATTTGAAGTGAGGTTCTACAGAAAGTTCATGAAGTTGTTCTGACTTGTTGTAGATAGTTCTTAGAAGAGACCTCAGTTTGCAGTGAGACAAATATTTATTATCATTTCTTGTGAAAGACATTCTWCAAACCTTTCCATCACCTCCAGGTTTACATCACTCTGTTAAGACAAAATTCTGTCTGTACTGTTAAGAGAAAAAAGCAGCAGCAGCCAACTGTAGCACCTCCAATGCAGCCTGGGGCACATCCCGAAAAAATGACTGAACACTTTYCAGGGGTAGACATGGACAACCTGTTGACAAAATCTGGTTGTCCGCAAAACATCTTGGTTGTCCAAAAAAATCTCAAGAAAAATGTAATTTAAAAAGTAGGCTATATTGTCCTGTACACAAAGTTTACTGTATACAAATGTTCTCAGTCAGCGGGTTGACAGTTTCAGGAGCTGCTTGAGTAAAACCTAGTTCTCCTCATCCTTTTCTTTGAAATAAAGAACAAAAATCAACAAACAACATCCATAAGTTTTCTGCTTACAGGTCAAACGTTTTCATAAATAGTAGTATACTGTGTACATGACCTTATTAAAAGTTACAGTTTAGTGTTCTTAGGACTGAAGACGTTAAGGA
>NW_013952437.1:187262-193807 GCF_001266775.1 Austrofundulus limnaeus
ATGTGATTAATAAGGATTTTTTGCAACAATTGTGGATTTTTGATGCTCATTATACAAGTAATCATCTGAAGGGTTGATTTCTATGGACTCTAAGTCCCGGGCTGGTCAGAGCTGTGCGTGGAGAGGTGCAGCTGTGGTCAAACTGCTTCTCAGCTCTCACTTTAAAAACAGTCAGCTGACCTGTCYCGGTTTTGTTGTGCTGTGAACACACGGTGTTACGGTGGAAATGCTGCGAGGTGCTTTTAGAAACATGTATATTATTGGGTGAAATAACCATCAGTTTAATCCCTAGACGGCTTTAACAAGTTTTTTTCTCCTGTTCGTTTTTACAGTGACGAACACCTGCGAAGGAAAACTTTCATCCAGGTCTCTTTTTCTTGGTTGTCCACTGGACAAGCGGGAGGCGGGATCTGGTTGTCCCAAATGAAAATAGGTCGTCTCGGACAACCTAGACTATGGTTATGTCGACCCCTGCTTTGTTCATAATTATCAAGTACATCATATTCAAGTGGTGTTCAAACTGCACCATCACCTCTATGGTGAATGGCGAATGAGTCTTTCTCCAAACTGAGGTTTTTCCCCACAGAACCATCTAGAGCAGGTAAGATATTAATTGTTCACAACCTTTCCACAGAATCCCACTTTAAAAAAAAAAAAAAAATCAGAACTCTGACTCAGAGTGTGGAAAAAAAAACAGAAATCAATGCGTGTTACTTATATTCACTCTGTTGAGAGAAAAATGTGAAAAAATCGTCCTCACAATAATTAACAAACCAACTGCACACATGTGAAACTGAACATCATGCTGCCAGTCTGTAAAAATCCTCAACATAAATGTATTAATTGTTCACTTTCATTTAATAAAAGTCTTCAACATTTGCACATAAAACTCTTGATGTTTCACTTACAAATGTACTTTCTTCTAAAACCTTATTAGGGGACAAACAGAAACTCAATGTGGAGTGGCTCATTTAAATGTATCAACACGGTTAGTGTGTTATCATCTGTTAGACTGCAGGTAAACAGAGCTGCTCAATACTCAACGACCAGCATGCACATTATACACAAACACAAGTCAGGTTTATAGATAAGAAGATTCCTCCTCCAACACGAGCAACAGCTCTACACAACATGCCTCTATAAATAATACTTTTCTTCATTGTTTTAGTGATATCACTTCCTGAAATATCTTTCTTCTTTCGTAGGGGTCAAGTTAGAAACACTGACAAACAAGTGCATCCACACACAAACACTTGGGTGTACCTCTGACCCTAATCAATGAAGATTTGACGCRGAGTGAGGACCTGCGACAGCTCCCTCTGGAGCTGCCGGTACTTTTGATTATCGGGCAAAGACTCAATAGATCTGGAGCAGAGAGGAGAAGCAGCAGGAGAGAATTCATGAGGGAGAGAAATGAGCACATGAATGGCAGCAGAAATGTGTGGTTTTTTTTGTGTTTAAAAAATAAAAGAAAGCTTGAAGGTAAAAGTTGGGATGAGGGATGGGAGTAGTGAAACGGGGAAAAGGTACCTTCAAAAGTATTCAGACAAAAGAGGTAAATGAATAAGATGTATAGCAACTCAAATGTAAACAGTTTCTGTTAGGAGAACAAAGCTGCTGACAGGAAACAGTAAAAGTAACAGGAAGTTGATGCAGTCGTACCTTAGACCGTTTACAATGTCCTTGGTTTTCCCAAAGTAGATTTCATTCAGTGTGGAGCGAATCTTGTTCTCCATGTCCTGAATCAAGACAGGAACAATTATAAGTCTGTTTTTTTTTATCCTTTATTACCTTGAATGTACAAGTCAACAACACACAGATAGTGTCCCTGTCTTTTCATGACCCACAAAGTGGTTCTGACTTCAGGACTCAGCGGTCTAAGCTATACTGACTTCAACAAGGCGTCCGATGTTGGCGATGTGAGGTGAGGATTCTCCAACCGTCTCGTCTTTCTCCATCTGTGAAAAGGTGAAGATGCAGTCTGACTTAAGGGCTCGACACACGGGGAGCGACAAACTACAGCGATTAACGGCTGTCATCGCAGCCAGGGTGAAACCCGACACACAGGACACGATAGCGATCGCAGCATTGCGAATTGCGCTCTCAGATCGCTTGTCTTCACAAAATTTGATTGGTTCTTGACTCTGAAGGTGGGTGTGCATTACGGACGTGTAAACTAAACAACTCTTGCAATGCTAATGATATTGAAAAACAAACACACATCAAGATACAGTTTATGAGGAAAAACTTACCATAAACTTCACCCTGGTGCCAACAAATTCCCACAAAGCTTTTTAGTAATCACTTGGTGGAAGTGTTAGCTAACTGCAGTGTGTAGCATACTCTCCTCTCATTGGTCAGTCAAAAAAAAACCTCGCTGATTGGTTGTACGCTAAGCGACAGCGACAAAAGTTGAACATTTTTCAACTTTCATATGTCGCGTCGTAAGCTCGCGTGTGCACGTCTACGTGTACGAGCGCGAAATTTCACATGRACTATTTTRGCCGGTCGCTTAGCTGGAGGAGGGCAAGCGATTGTCGCRTCACCGCACAGGCTCCATAGGAAATGAATGGAGAGCGAGCGACGTCGCCTCCCGTGTGTTGAGCTCTTTACAGATTACCATCATCTCCATCATCATCATCATCATCAAATACTCCTGTTTAGAGCAGCACCCCACCTGTCTTGTGAGGCTGCCCCCAAGGTTCATGGTACCAGAGCCGGTCTTGTTTGTCTGAAGCCACAGCATGACGGTGGAGGTGAGTTTATAGTGAGCAGTGCGACCGCTGGACTTCTCCTGGAAATACAAACCAAAACATAAACCCTTTATTTAAATGACTACAATCACTGGACGTTCTCAGTGTCAGATTTTAGATTTGAACACATTTAGGACTTTACTTTAAAACCAGACTTGGCAGGACTAAAATGAACTGGTGACAATGTGCCGACTTGATTTGCATTATAATCAACTCCCAGATGTTTTCACAGAATCTGAATTCTTCCTAATCTTCATGTCAGAGGCTGAGGAGAAATTTACATCTTATGGAAATTTTACAGATGTAACATTATTGTTATATAAACAGCTCTAGTCTTTTGAGGTTTATATTTTATAAAAACAACTTCACAAACTTTTTTTAAAAAATCTGATGTATTTGTTAGGCTCGTTTCCAAACAATAAGTCACTTTCCCCCCTATTACAGCAGGTAAATAAGACTTGAGCTGAGACAGAAACTAGTGGTAGGATTGATCCAGGTGCAATTAAATACTTGGATCAGGTCTAAGGTATTGTTGCCACGACTGAATATAGACCACACTGAAACAAATTAAAAAAATTATAGATTAAAAATTCTACAGTTAAATTATGTWAACAGTTAAATTGTTATGAATACACAGTAATAAAATTAAAGTTTATTCCAAAAGTTTTGCATTTCTTTAATGTTTTGCAACATTTAAGTCAAAGCTTTTGCAGGTTTGCATTCTGGTTAAATTGTTTTCTTGCAATTCCGTCGTGATGATGAATAAACTCAGATTAAAAACAATATTTAAGAAAGAAGGGAGAAGTTGAAATCATCTGAAAATCTCCGCTCACCTGAACTTCCACCACATGAATAGAGTCCCAGCATCCCTTTATCTTCTTGGAGCCATCCCCGGCCTTTTTAATGAGAATAACTCCTGCAAAGCCGTGATCCAAGTCCCAGAGGTACACGGAGGAGACGCCGCCCTCAAAGTACCTGAAGATCACGAGTTTCAAAAGTCATGACAGGTCCGGGTCGATGGTTCAAAGCCATCTCCTTGTGGTTTGCCCTGCGGTTACTTACAGGTCTCTGTACTGATCGAAGGCGTTGTTGGCTTCAACTTCCAGTTTCCTCAAGCGAGCCGACGGCATCGCACCATCTTCAATAGGAGGTTCGTATTTATTACTCCACGGGGATCTAACGAACAATAAAATAAAAAYCACTGTTAAGAAAGGTCTAAACAAACGTGGAATCTATACACCTGCTATCTGATTTAAAGCTAAAAACCCTGCTCTCAMTATCGCCAGTCAAATTTACGAATTGTGTTTTTCATGTCTTCTCTCAATGAAGCTGTAATAATTAGCCTTATACACTCAACCTGTAGGAGTCGCCATCTCTGTTATAATCACAGAGCAGGTAGTCTTTTCCCACCACCTTGTCCCGGGCGATCTTCAGGGGCTGGTCCACAGAGGAYAGGAGGTCCTCACACAAACTGGGTACCTGGATGCAAGCAGAAAACTCTGTTACGAAAAACACAAGATTCCAACATTTCCCCAAAACTGAACTTTGAGACTCAATAAGCTCTAAAACAATTGGTTACCATGTTACATTAATCTGACAGTGTAATTTGTTTTTAACAAAGATTTACTAAACGACTAGTACTGATAATGTAGTGTAGCTTACAGAGTTAAAGAAAATCCCAAAAAATGCTGTTTAAACTCCCACAGTGTGAAGCCTTATTTATGACATTTAGTCCCAAAAGACACACAGACATCAAGCTCAATCTGGCTGAAGTTATTTTACATACATTTTGGTTGTYCTTCCTGCTCAGATTAGTTAGCTTATTATTTGGTCAGAAAAAATATGTTCATAATGAGGTCATTTAAAGATCTATCCACAACAGGTAAGATACAGTCATATGAAAATGTTTGGGCACCCTTGTTAATTTTTCTGATTTACCTTTATAAATCATTGATTGTTTGGATTAAAAATATCAGTTAAATATATCATATAGGGGACAAATGCAGTGATATTTGAGAAGTGAAATGAAGTTTATATGATTTACAGAAAGTGTGCAATAATTGTTTAAACAAAACTAGGCAGGTGCATAAATTTGGGCACCATAAAAAACCTTACCTCAATATTTAGTAGCTCCTCCTTTCACAGAAATAACAGCCTCTAAACGCTTCCTATAGCTTCTAATGAGAGTCTGGARTGTGGCTGAAGGTATTTTAGATCATTCTTCTTTACAAAACATCTCTAGTTCATTCAAGTTTGATGGTTTCTGAGAATGGACAGCTCTCTTTAAGTGGCACCACAGATTTTCAATAATATTCAGATCTGAGGACTGAGATGGTCATTCCAGAACGTTGTACTTGTTCCTCTGCATGAATGTCTTACTAGATGTTGAGCAGTGTTTAGGGTCGTTGTCTTGTTGGAAGAAGCAGCCCCGGCTTCAGCAGCTTCAGCTTTGTCWCTGATTCCTGGACARTGGTCTCCAGAATCTGCTGATATTGGTTGGAATCCATGCGTCCCTCAACTTTAACAAGATTCCCAGTCCCTGTACTGGCCACACAGCCCCACAGCATGATGGAACTACCACCACATTTCACTGTAGGTAGCAGGTGTTTTTCTTGGAGTGCTGTGTTATTTTTCCTCCATGCATAACGGCCCTTGTTCTGACCAAATAACTATTTTAGTTTCATCAGTCCACAGCACCTTATTCCAAAATGAAGCTGGCTTGTCCAAATGTGCTTTAGCATACCTCAAGCAGCTCTGTTTGTGATGTGGGCAGAGAAAAGGCTTCCTCTGCATCACTCTCACATACAGCATCTCCTTGTGTAAAGTGTGATGCACAGTGACTCCATCAGCAGCAAGATGATGTTGTAGGTCTTTGGTGCTGGTCTGTGGGTTGACTCTGACTGTTCTCAACATCCTTCACTTCTGTTTATTGGAGATTTGTCTTGGTCTGACACTTTGATCCTTGACTTGAACTGTGCCTGTGGTCTTCTATTTTCTCACAATGTTTCTCACAGACGAGACTGAAAGCTGAAATCTCTGAGATAGCTTTCTGTATCCTTCCCCTAAACCATGACGGTGAACAATCTTTGTTTTCAGATCATTTGAAAMTTGTTTTSAGASTCCCATGCTGCCACTCTTCAGAGAAGATGCAAAGAGGAGAAAAACTTACTATTGCCTCCCTACCCTCTCTTATAATTGGAGTCACKTGTGTATGGAGGTCAAGGTCACTGAACTTACCAAACCAAATCTGAGTTCCAATAATTAGTTCTAAAGGTTTTGAAATCAATTAAATGAAAATGCTGCCCAAATTTATGCACCTGCCTAATTTTATTCAAACAATTATTGTACACTTTCTGTAAATCATATAAACTTCATTTCACTTCTCAAATATTACTGTGTTTGTCCCCTATATGATATATTTAACTGATATTTTTAATCCAAACAATGATTTATAAAGGTAAATCAGGAAAATTAACAAGGGTGCCCAAACTTTTTCATATGACTGTAATATTATCTGAACCATCCCTTTAAATACAGCAGCTGCCACTAAACATTTCTACTTTTTATGGAAACCATTAAATATAAGAACATGTATCCAAGAAACAAACAGGAACTGGAAAGGGAAGCAAAAAACATAGAATGTGGGTCTGGGTGTTTGATAATTCAAGTTCTAAACTGTCACATTCCAGTTTCACCAAATACCTAACAAAGTCAGAATAAAAAAATAATTAGGAAGTACAATATCCAAGAGATAAGGGAGTACAAATTAGTTCTCACAGACTGACATGGACC
>NW_013952437.1:193902-214162 GCF_001266775.1 Austrofundulus limnaeus
TGCATCAGAGAACAGATACAAAGGAAGCCCTGTTATTCTGGGATACACTCACACTTACAAACCCAAGGACACACACACACACACACCTGGCAGCTCAGACACACAACAACAAGGGTGAAGAAAGAAGTGTGGTAAGTAAGAAAAATGTAGATCAAAGAGGAAAAGATGAGAGATGTGGTAAAAACTGAAACCTTTTCCCTCTCGACTCAGATTCAGCAAAACTTGCCTATTTCAGAGCGGGAGCCAAAAGGAGAGCTTGGCAGAAAATGTGATTGACAGCTGTGATAATAACCACTAATAATCGGACACAATGATCGCAGGGTAAGAAAAGAGCATGTGTCTGCAGGGAGAGGGGTTAAAGGTGAGAGAACAGGGAGGTGAACAGGTGGGGGGTCCGGCTGAAAGGGATGCAATAAGAAAATCAGGTGCAAATCAGACAGAAGTGTGATTTGATTTATGTCTAATTTAGAATAATGTGGTGAGGTTAGGGAGAAGTTAAAACACAAAACACAAACAGTCAAAACTGAAAATCTATTCCAGTCATTTGTGCCTATACTCAAACAACAGCCACTTTCACGTTGACAGAAACTTCCTTCTTTTAAAGATTAGAATGATGGGTGGAAATAGTTGCTTTTGTTTGCACAATGCAACAAACTGTAGACAAAATTCACACACAGATCAAGTTTAACTTATTATTTTTCCTTTGAGCAACTCACCAGGTCAATGAGGTCACTGAGGTTCTTCTCGATCTGCTGAGGAGGCAGACGCCTCATCAGGTCCAGAGCACAGTCCAGCTGCTGGTCAGTCTGAAAAACAAAACCAGCACAGATACGAAGATCAAATTACAGGAAGCAGACAGTGTGTTGGCAGCATATACAATTCAGTTTTATCCTACTACTGTGGATTTATTTCAGTAACAAACAAAACAGGACAACAACGTAATTTTATCAAAGAATAAATTCAGAAACGTGTACACAGATTGATTTTTATTCTCCGATATTAAACCATAGGTGGTGTATTGTGTTGACGTCACCTCAACAACTATGAACACATTTTTAGGACACAGTATTATTATCAATTACTGAAGAGCGTATCACCTTATTATTTTGTACAAGTGGTTCCTTAGCTGCTGAATCATATGAGGTCTTTAGTTTTTCACTTGTATTTGTTAAATATGGTGTAAATGTGACAAATATATACAAATCCCACTGAACATTTCAGTAAAAAATGTTTGAAATTATATTTAACARATTTGATTTTCCACATTCATACAGACAAATCCAGCAACAAACTGATATTTTGATTAGGAAGAGATGCTTGAAAGACACATTATTTTCAGCACAAATTGTATTGGTACTGTCATCAAGACCATTTCCATCAGAATACAAGGGAATGACTCCTCACAGGATAGAGACATCATAGAAATTTAATTTTGTAGGGATTTTTCCTGTCAATTCTTTTCCTACAGTTGTTTTTTTTCCCTTTCCCTTTCTAAAATGCAAGTATTAAAGCTTTAATGACTTATAGAAAAATCATTGCACACATCAAGGCTACTGGCTCAATTTGTTGCCAGAAAACAAAAATAAAGGGTTCTTTAACTGCATTTCAGCATTATAGTCAGTGGTGGACAGTAACAAAGTACATTTACTTGATTACTGTACTTAAGTTACATTTTTTGAGTATCTTTACTTGAGTAATATTTTTGTTTGGGAACTTATGACTTTCATTCCACTACATTTATTGGAAGCTTGTAGTTACTTTTTTCTTTTGGCTTTGTAATCCACTGTTGCCGTTTCCTTTCTTGAAATGCAAGTGGCCACACGTTATGTTCCTCACAAGGGAAACCAATCACAGACGTAATTCACACCTGGGATCGATTTGGAATTACATCATCCTTGTTAACGGTCGCAAGGTGAGCCTGAGCTTCAACCTCCATTTCACACAGAACCCAGCAATGAAGACGGTTAAAGAAAGACGAGAAACCAGCCATATCCATATCCATATCCATGGCCACATCTCAGCTCAATGTTTGGGATTTCAGGACTGAAAAATAATTTGTTTCAGTTTAAGTGTCTTCTGTGTTCACCATGGATAAACTACATTTCTGCATTTAATAACTAACTTTTTTGCATTTTTATGCTGAAGTCTTTACAGGTGGTGTCGAATTTGTAGTAGAGTGTTTCTACGTGTCAGTGCATCAGGTGGTTACAATGTTCTTTAAAATCACTCTGAAAACAATACAGCAATGTACCGATAACAGAAAATACAATTTTTACTTTTGAATACTTAAGTATCTTTCAAAAGTAAGTACTTCAGTACTTTAACTTGAGTAGATTTTTCATTGAGCAACTTTTACTTGCAGGTGAGTAAGATTTGACCACGAGTATCAATACTTTTACTCAAGTACTAGAGCTGAGTACTTTGTCCACCACTGATTATAGCTCCAAACAAACTCTTTACAATCTCCAGGTCAGCACAGTGTTAAAGAAAACCACTTGTGTAGGTAATATTCACACACTTCTGTGCAAACCTCTTTATTACACTCAGGGAATACCTACAAAAACACACCATATTTGCGTTATGGAAAAAATTTTTAAATTAAAAAAATAGAACGAACCCATGGTTTGTCACGTGAATATTTAGCAAAAGATAGTAAACGGATAACTAAAGTAGTGTTAACATGTAGCTCTACTGACTAGAGGAAGCAATACCAAAGCAGATCAAATTGATAAAGCCCAAAAGAATTTATTGTTCAACACTCACCCTGAGAGACAAGCAGAAAAACAAGTTTGTGCGTGGGGAGATTATGCAAAAAAATGACTTTTTGGAGTTTTATGTTGTATTGCTATTCCCCCATAAAAAAAATAAATAAAAAAAAACAGACCCAGAGTGTTGCTTTGAAATTCATGCATGTTTTAGAAATCCTTGAATCTCCCGTGGCAGCCATGTAAAGCTGTCTAGAGACTTGCTGGTACAAAGCACCGCCTATTTACACAAAGCTCCTCCCTGGAGCTCAGTACCCAGCCAAGCTCCCATCTCACAGAGCACCCATCCCACAAATATCTCTTGTGAAGGTGTGCTGAAGTGGGAGTGTCTGAAACTGAGGTTCTTAAAGAGAGAGAGGGGTCAATTTAAAAGCGTTTAAATAAGACTATGATTGAGTTTAATGTGGTTCTGAGGTAAAAATGTGACAATGTTAAAGTTTTTCTAGTTCCATTATGTGTGCCTTGAGAAAAGATAAATGTGGGGCATTGGAAAATACATTTTCACACAAGATAGAGTTAAATGTAGAACTTTTTTTAAACATTACAGTCCCACAAAATATATAAAAGGCATTAAATTATTTTCTATACAGAGTAAATATAGTTATCCTGCATGAACGTATCACTTCAGGTGAGCTAAAGTGACATTTAGTGTTTTACTGTAATGAAAACCTTTGCCTCTGTGCCAAATGGGTTTCACCATGAGCAGTAAATAAAATGAACCGCTCTAACTTCACTAAGTGGGTGTGACGTTCAACACTTCCCATCATCAGTCCTGATAGGTACACAGAAATAACGAGCAAGTACTGTGTATAAATACAGAGCTGTTGAGACTGTGGACAAAGAAAACAGTGATAAGGCATGTGTCCTATCAGAAAACATTTAGGTATCTTGTGACTTGTGTCGGACCGCTTGAAACAGTGCAGCATTATGTTCTGTTTCAATGGGCTGCTTTTGTTTGCTTTTAAAAACATAAAAGGTGTCAATATTTATTTTAAGTGTTAACCTCTTATTACAGCGGGATATATGTGCTGACAAACTGCTACTGAATCAAACAAACCTTCATCTTTGTATCAACATACAGAAGGTAGAATCAACTGAAGATTTTGTAGGAAGGAATAAGATGTTCATACTGTATGTCTGAAGTTAGAAAAATATCTCTTGAACCACTGGATAGGCTTTATTGAAACTATCATTAAACAAATATTTTGATTAAAATAGGAGCCAGTTCAAAAAGTCCCTTTAGAGGTTGTTGTCTAGAATAAAAACATTTTCGTCTGGACATTATCAGACAGTGGCATCAAAGCATTTTTGGTCCTACTGAGATAAAATCTAAAACTTTTCAAGCATTTTGTCACAATAAAGTCAAAACACAAGAAACAAATAGCAGCCAAAACTTGACTTCAAACACTAACAACAAATACACAAAAACAAAACAAAAAAAATCTCACGGCTATCACAACAACAAAAGCTCCCTGTTTGACACCCATTGTCTGTCTGTTATCCCTGATTAATTCACATCTTTTTCAAATGTAAATAAAATCACCTGAGTCATTTGTYTCTCAAGTGTTCACTGGTGTATTCCATTGTGTAATTTGACAGGTTTTATTCTAGAAAACCCTAAAGCCGTAAATATTTTCATTAAAAGAAACCCTGAGGAAAGGCCTTTCCTGCTATTTCCCGTCTTCCTGGTCACTTTTTATCTGTTCTAAAAACCTGCTTTTCATCAAACACCTACCTTTCTTGACARAAAGTTTAGAACTGCTGTTTTCTCAACGTAAACATCGATCAGAGCAGCAACTCCTGAGGTCAGAGGAGAGCAGCAGAGATAAAACTGTTTAGAGATAAAACAGCTGCTCTACTTGTTTCAGGCACTGATTGAGACACACTTAACAGGGCAGCTACTTTACAAAAAGAACAAAGCAAAAAACTGGAAGCAACATGAAATTTGAGGTTTAGTATGGCAGCAATACAAAATAGAGATCAGTGATGCAATTTCTTACAATAAGTGAATACATGCCTCARTTTTGTTGCCAGAGGTTTAGACATTAATAGGTGTTTGTTGTCTTTAGTTAATTTGAGGGGACTGCAAATTTACACGGTTATACTAACTGAACACTGACTTACATTGTATCAAATTGTCATATATTCAGTGTTGTCCCATGAAAATATAATATAAAATATTTACAAAAATGTCAGGGGTGTCTTTAAGATATTGCATCTGTCAATAACAACCCACCACCTTTACTCTGATTCCTGCCCATTTATGAACAATTTAAATAAAGAAGCACTAAAGCAATGAAAAATACCATAAAGAAAAGACTTGTCTTAGTGATATGAAAATGTTTTCAATATCACTGATGTGGAACAAACTGATGTACTGTGCAATACAGCTTTTTAGCGAATAACTTGTTGCTGTATAAATAAAAAACAAACACTCATTGACTGGGACTTAATATCAGTAAATCCAACGTGACTCAAGTTGTTTAGATAAACTACGTTTTATGTTTGTGTGGGTCAAGAATGTCTGCTTTTGCTTTAATATTAATTCATATTTACTAGCAAAAATGCAAATTGCTTGTTTTTGTAACACCTTTACACAAACTGTGTGTTTACATGATGTAATACAAAATCTATTAGAAACATTCAACAGAACCTTGTTTTGTGCAGCTGGTTCATTAAGTTTGAAGCATACAATCATAAGATTAACAGTATATTAAATGACAATATGTGAACAATGGCTGGTGAAATGAGCTGGGCTGAGAGGGACATTTGTCCAAGGAAACAAAAGCTAAAGACATAATGATTCTCTGAAGAAGCAGAAAAGCCAACACTGCAGGCTGCCAACTTGTCATGGTTAGAAACGGGAGGAGCAAGCAGTCTTATTTTAGATACAAGCAGTCCGCTGCTTGACTGCTTTAGCCTGAGCTAAAGCGTGCAAGGAGAGTGTGTGAGCTATATTAGGAATATTCACCGCTGTTAACTTGTCTCAAATCCAAAACATCCTGTGCTAACTTCTACGGAGCTTGTAGCTCGAGTAGGGTTAGCAGGAAGCTAATTAGCAACTTAGCCTCGAAGCTAATTCATTCTCATCGCGAGGTATAAGTTTGCTAACAGTGCAAGTTGGATGCACTGAGCGATTTATGCTCTCTGGTCCTATCGGATTACCACCCAGCTCCTTCGGCCAGCAGTTCAGTGAGCAGGAACACCCACTGAAGCCCCGTCTCTCCCACCAGCTTCCCCCGCGGCCCTTACCATGTCTGCGGCGGTCTCTGCGAGGAACGGTCTCACCGATGTTTGTACGCCTTAACTCTACGGTGGTTTTTCAGTTTACTCCTCTGGTCTTTTATTGTTTCGTTGGGTTTATTATTTTAAGACCCCCGCTGAAGATGTTTTTCTTCGCCTCTCCCTGTCTGAACCCAGCCCTGTCAGCGAAATTCACTTCCTCAACCCGGGCTTACAGGAAGGAGGCTGCGGTGAGAAAACAGGCCTCGTTTGTACATCCGGGTCACTCAGGTTTTTTTTTCTGCAGCAGCCAATAGCAGCAGAGCAAGAAAAGCATTGCCAAGTATGGAAAGAGATGAGCTGCGCAGTAAATATGCAGCCTGAGAGGGCGTGAGATACACACACTAACCAACACATCACAACACTTTCACACTGCTGACAAATTTGTGTTTACAGTGGGGAGAAAACAACATCATAAAAAACAACTTCTTGCTAGAATTTGGAGGGAATAACTGTGATACAAAACAAATGCATTGCTTCCAAAGAAGTTTTTCCAAAAAGTGTGCTAAGATTTTTTTCAAATAAGGGTTTATTCGTAAACCCATGATTTCAAGTGGAAGAGCTTTAAAATAACTTTTAAGAGTACATTTTGGGTTTAAAGAAAAATACGAAACGTATATTTAAAATTCAAACTTGGCACAATTAACATATTGTTTTTCTGTTGAACCATGAAGAAAGTTATCTATCACAATAAAACTAGTTTCTACACATTGTTAGAGGCTGCCATGAAAGATTCAGCAAATGTGGATTTTTAAGGATTTAACTTAAAAAAATTCGTGTTAGAAAATTTGATAAATAACAAATGCTTTTCTTTTTTAAACATAATTTATTGGAATAAAATTAATTGACTTTAGTGTAATAGGACCTTTTATGAAACATCCACATTTTTATTTGATCAGATAAATAAAAAGTTAACTTAACTGGCAACCAGGGTATGCAAAATGATAAACAATAAAAATGTGATGGGTAAACTGAAAATATATGGCAGATCAGTCATAACTGCTAATTTATTCAACAAAAGAATGGGTTATTTTGTACTTTTCTAAAAAAAAATTATTGTATGCACAATGCTAATTCAAAGACAATGGGAATCAAAGAAAAGATATGAGATTGTACATTAAAGTAATAAAACAGAATTCACGTAACTTCCTTGAACTCTCGCGATTTTCTGTGAGATCTCGTCACAGCAGAAAACATGGCGGACGATTATGGACGAAAATGGGATCGATGCCTTGCTGATACAGCCGTAAAAACAGGTTAATATCTTTATTTAAACACTATTTTTTAATATTGCTATAATAAAGCATCCAGGGGTTTATTGCGCCAACTAAATTAGCTGGGTTAAAGCTTTGTTTAACCGGATATACTTTGCTCACCTGGCAGTAAGGTCAAACAACTGTCGGTCTGCTGAATCAATAAAATTAGGTTTGTTCATTATTAAATTGTAAATTTTATAATATGAAAAGTTGACTGGGAAGGCTGTGTGGTAGAATACTGGTCCGCAGTCATTTTAGTGACATAGTTAAATTGTCTGTATGGAGTGTAAACATTAATCATGTTATAGCAGGGAAATTTGTCAGGGTGCAACTTCGCTCATTTTGCTTTTTTTTTTATTATCATCTTTCTATTTATGTGCAAACATGTACTTGTGTCCTGATAACTAAGTCAGCAGTTTTCTGTTTCCAGACCCTGAATGACTGAATCAGTTTTTTCTAAATTGTCAAAAATGAACACGGAAATTAATGCAACATGGCAATATTTCAGTGGCTAAAAACATGGACTCTTCTGAAATAAGAATAAAAATCCTGGTAACTTCTTCTTAAAATGGACTTTATTCTTTAACCTTATTTCCCTCTGGGATCAATACAGTATTTTTGAATTGAATTGAATTTTTGCCTTCTCTTTGTGTCATACACTTTACTCTAAACTGAAAGGTTAAAAGTTCATTCAAAATCAAAATGAGGAACCAGTTTTACCAGATTTTGCCTATTGCCTGTTACTAATCTAGGTGTTCATTACTGCATTCAGAGCTATTTTTACAATTAAATTATTCAGCATATTTCTATCAGATATTTACCTGTGCAATCTTATTTTTTAATTTGTCCTCTCCTGTGTGATATGCACACTTTGAAGTAAGCATTCAGTCAGTTTTCTGCACATTTACTGTGTCTAGTTGTATTAACAAGCATAAAAAGTAATCTAACAAAGCTAAAGGAGATTGTATTTAGCCTTTAAATATGTTAAATCAATTTTATAGTTTTTTATTAAACTTAATTCCAAAAGAGTCAAATCCAGTTTCTTCACAGTTTTTAACATTTGCTAATGAAAGCTCTTTTCCGTGAAATGGACTTTATTCTTTAAGTATGTTTTTTTAAACGTGGCCTTTCCATCCGTCTTACAATTAATGGCCACACATTCCTTTATAGAGTCACCCTCCAAATTTCATGCCAGAGTTATAAACTAAGATAATTTTATAATAAGCAAGGCAGTTTTGATCAGACCTTATAAATGATGTTGGCAGTYTGTGGTTATGATGACTGTCAGCTACTGCCACACAAAATTTGGATCAGTATCTGTAAAATTTACAGAAAACTTTGTGTTTGCTATTGACTAGCTAAAGTCCATCTTGAATTGTGTTCACTTTAAAAGGTTGATGTTTATCCAATGATTACTTTTTAAATTTCACTCAAATCCATCCAGTGGTTCATGAGGTATGTTGCTCACACTACAGGAAAAATAATACAGACACAGGGAAAACATTGTTGCCCTTGTGCCTTCAGTTATAAAAACTAAAACGTCAAATGTGGAGATAAGGACTGTCGAGCAAAAACATTTGCCTGAGTTAAACAAGTCAGGGTTAGGTTAAAAGTTTTGCAGTATTCAGTCACAATGATTGAAAATGACTCTTATTGATGCCATTTGTTGAGAAATAATCCAAACATTGAAGAACAATGCAATTAGGCAGCTCTGGACTTCATTTGCTGGAAGAAAAACAAAACATACAACATTGTTTTACATCTGAGGGGGTTCTGCATTTCAGTTTACTCAAGTGCAAATGTTTTCGGTCTGAACTCCGTTCCCCTGGGAGACGTTCAGACAAAAGAAAGAAAAGCCAAAATAAGATATTGATCGGCCCTCAGATTTTTTGCCAGCGCTCTCATTGTGTTACTGTCAGTGGAAAATCAGAGGCTTCAGAAACGCTCTGGCCACAGAGCAAAGAAAGACAGGCTGAAACAGATGGAAAATCTTAAACTTATCTGAGTCATTGCTTGCAATGGAAGCCCAGTTTTATGATCTATGGTGGATATGTGCTGATAATAAAGATGAGCTGAGGTTCTTGTGGTCTTGTTTGACATGTGTAAGTTGTGTAATAGAGAACAGTTGAGGATTCGGGGTAAGGCTTATTGGTCACGCTGCATAGCTCTCTGAATCTAATTAGGAGCCGGAGGGCCCCAAACGGCTGGTTTTATGTGGTTTCTGCGCTGGCCGGCCTGCTGTTGGGTGTGGCGTGGCCTGCAGCGAGGTGAAGCTAAGAGCATAAACACATTCTTCGTGATATTTCTGTTTCGTCTCGGGACGCCCAACAGCTTCGTGCCGCTGACCGACAATCTGCTCCATCAAACGTGGTCACGTTCCAGTTTGTGTTTTTCACCCCGTCAGCATGAACACTCAGATCAAATGAACATTTAAAGCTCAGTTTAGTTTACTGTCAAATATTCACACGACCTTTTATCTTATTACAAGAGATTCGCAGTACTGTGCAAAAGTTTTAAAACAAATAATTTCTGTGTATTTTGCAGACATTCGCAGGGGGGATGGGGTATTTTGTATCTTCAGGCACATAGTTAAATTCTACAATCAAGTAACTATGTTACCTTCAGTTGTTGTGAAAATTACGTAGCACCATAGCCTATCCAGGGGAGGAGCTTTATGTAAATAGGCGGAGCTTTGTACCAGCAAGCGTTTAGGCAGCTCCATGTGGCTACCACAGGAGATTCAAGGATTTCTCAGCATGAATGAGTCAAAGCAACACTCTGGGTATGTTTTTGATGAGGGAATGACATTATAACATGATATAAAGCTCAAACAGTTAGTTTAAAAAATGTGTTTTTTGTCAATAGTTTGTATTTGTTTTAGACTTCAGCTGCTTTTTTCTCTTTTTCAGTCCAGTTTTTTTTTTTATCATCCTTCCAGACCCATTACATAGATGTGCATAGCTTTGCTTTTGCTTGTTTATTTCTCTGTGCTTCATCTTTGTTTGTGTACCGTTTCTTCCAATTCCTGTTTCTAAGAACTACTTTTTCTCTCTCTCTCCTTTTTCTCCCCTTGCAGTCACAGGCCTCAGTGTTGGCATCGTGTTCTCCATCCTCCTCTTCAAACGTAAGCTCAATAAAGTAAAACAGGTTTCTTTTTTTCCTATTTTTTTTTAGTAATTGCTCTTTTTAAAAACAAGCAGAGCTGACTGTTTTTCCTCCACCAGGGCGAATGTGGCCTCTGTCGTTCGGGTCAGGCCTGGGGTTGGGAATGGGATACACCAACTGCCAGCATGACTTCAGGTCTCCATATCTGATTCATGGCCGCGTGCTTAAGGTGAGTGTACATGGGGGGGCTGTTCTAGGAGGATCTTCACACTTCAATATGTCATTTTAAGTGTTCTCTCTTGTTTCAGGACCAATAATGGAACGAAGGCAACAATGAGTTTCTCGTCTGTTTGTGTTTAACGCTCCTCGTCTCTATCCAACAGTTCCTAGTGTATATCAAAAACAATAAATGTATATTTATTAAAGCTCTTTTCTTTGTGTTTTATTATTCTTGTAGGAATTTTTCAGAGGGAAGAAATGTTTTTTTTCTTTTAGGGGGTGGAAGGTAATTCTGTGTTAATGAGCTGGGAGACTCGAGACTCCTGCTGTTTTGGAATGAGAGCCAGGTTCGGCATCTGCAGACCTTCCAGAGAGAGAGAGTGGGAGTATGAACAGTTGTACTGAATGATGAGGTAAAGACGTGCAGTTGGTAGAAGAACAAAGCTGATTCTGACTGAGGTTTTCACGAAAATAACTCTTGTGTAACTCCATTTCTGTCTGTAAATGTTGGCGTAACGTAAAGACGTAAAGGGAGATTTCTTTAAAGACGCAACAAATTCACCCTGACGTTTATAAAATCCAAATTATTAGCAGACTAAACTTGTAACGTTTTGCTGTTTTAGATCACATGATAAACCTGTATTTCTTCGGCCTAACTGATCATTAATATGTGGTTGCTTGAGTTTGCTGAAAGAGTGGGGGGGGGGACTGGTTTTTGTGAGATTGTGCACACCAGCCCTCCTGGTGGAGCAGAATTTCTGGAATGCAGAGAGAAATATCGTTTCTGGACCCCGAGCTCGGCCTTATTACTAACAGGTGAGTTCTGTGGCTTTCACGTCGGAGCAGAACACATGTTGAACACTTTCACATCAAAGACAAAACACTGCTTTCTGTTACACAGACACTCAATGCTTCTCTTTTCATCGCTGCAACAGTTTAGTCAGTAATGTAAGCACGAGGCATTCCTGGGCATGATGGAGCGGAGCTTGCTCCAGTGGGGTTCAAAAGGCCCGTTTTTTTTTTCCTTCAGCCGTGGGTTCGGCTGCCGTGCATCTGGCTCACAGTAACCCTGTCAGGGATTAAGCCGCGTCACTCATCCCTTGTCCATTAAAATACTTGTTAGCAGGTGAAGCGTGAAACTGATAGGGGTTCACGTGGACCTGAGCCAGGATGAACACCTGTGAGCAGAAATGTGCGCCGGTCGGGAAGAGGGCAGGAGTGGGATGTTCTATAAGAGAGTGTGTGTCCTCCGTAACCCAAAGGCTGAGCAAGAATCCCCCGTGATCAATCAAATCCTGCAACACTTGATAATCATAACACGTTAATCAGATGATCAGGACTCCTACACAGAATTAACATTTTAGTTTTTCCCAGTTCTGGATAAGTTTGCATTTCATATTTTTTAATGATATTAGTCCTTATTAAAGTATATGCACGTGTCATTTAAGTACTAATAAAGCTAAAATAGAATTATAGAAATACTTAATTTATGTTACCTATATCTGACCACATGGGTCAAACTCAAGGCCCAAGGATAAAATGTGGCCCGCGAGAGCTTCAAAGAAATGTCTTAAAGAAATCCARGATAGACAATATTTGATAAACATTTACTTAAACTGTAAAACAAAGACAGTAAAAATACTGTAGGTTGTTTATTTTTTAACACCGCAAAGCATACTGGTTAAATTATGGTGTTCACAAGGTTTTCCGGTGCGAGGCTGTGCCAGCTCTTATCCACCTTGAAGCTTAATCTTGCACAATATCTGACAATCAGCTCTTTTAAATGAAACCAGAGCATCTTGTCAGAGGAGAATGTAGAAATGACAGCCTGTAACTGAGAATGTGGATGGAGGACCTCAGTTTATCCGACCTATTAGCTTTCCCGTTAGCACCAAGCTAATGCATATTTAAGGCAATATAGCGTCAGCACTCGAGCTACATGTATTCACTCACCGGCCACTTTATTAGGTACACCTGTCCAACTGCTCATTAATGCAAATGTCAAATCAGCCAATCACATGGGAGCATCTCAATGCATTTAGTCATGTAGACATGGCCAAAACTATCTGCTGCAGTTCAAACCGAGCATCAGAATGGTGAAAAAAAGGTGATTTAAGTGACTTTGAACGTGACATGATTGTTGGTGCCAGACAGGCTGGTCTGAGTATTTCAGAAACTGCTGATCTACTGGGATTTTCACCCACAACCATCTTTAGTGTTTACAGAGAATGATCTGAAAAAGAGAAAATGTCCAGTGAGCTGCAGTTCTGTGGGTGCAAATGCCTTGTTGATGCCAGAGGTCAGAGGAGAATGGGCAGACTGGTTGGAGCTGATAGAAKGGCAACAGTAACTTAAATAACCACCCGTTACAACCGAGGTGTTCAGAAGAGCATCTCTGAACACAAAACACGTCGAACCTTGAGGTGGATGGGCTACAGCAGCCCACAGGTGCCACTCCTTTCAACTAAGAACAGGAAACTGAGGCTACAATTCACACAGGCTCACCCAAACTGGACAAGATTGGAAAAACATTGCCTGGTCTGATAAGTCTTGATTTCTGCTGCAACATTCGAATGGTAGGGTCAGAATTTGGTGTCAACAACATGAAAGCATGGATCCATCCTGCCTTATATCAACAGTTCAGGCTGGTGATGGTGGTGTCATGGTGTGGGGGATTTTCCTGGCACAATTTGGCCCCATTAGTACGTACCGATTGAGCATTGTGTCAACGCCACAGCCTACCTGAGTATTGTTGTTGACCATGTCCATCCCTTTCTGACCACAGTGGATCCATCTTCTGATGGTTACTTCCAGCAGGATAATGTTCCATGTCATAAAGCTGGAATCATCTCAGACTGGTTTCTTGAACATGACAATGAGTTCACTGTACTCAAATGGCCTCCACAGTCAGATCTCAATTCAATTGAGCATCTTTGGGATGTGGTGGTACGGGAGATTCACATCATGGATGTGCAGTCGACAAATCTGCTGCAACTGTGTGATGCCATCATGTCAATATGAACCAGACTCTGAGGAGTGTTTCCAGTACTTTGTTGAATCTATGCCACAAAGTATTGAGGCAGTTCTGAAGGCAAAAGGGAGTCCAGCTCAGTACTAGCAAGGTGTACCTAATAAAGTGGCCGGTGAGTGTATATGGCGATTTAGCGTAAACTATGCACATCCCATATTTATTAGTTATAGCATTACTTTTCGAGCTAACAATATTAGCTTGGCGCTGATCAAGAGTTTTATCAAATTGTCTAGTGTTACAAATAATCATGTGGATTCCTTTAAATTAAGTGTATGCTGCTTTAAAGACAGCTTTGACAATAAACTAGACTTCACCCACAATGCATGTTGATTATTTTACCTGCAAAATGACAGCATCTTAGAGGAGCACAGAACTGAAAAGTAGCCAGCAGCTGGTGAAATTCATTGTGTTTGYTTGTGGTTTGGTTTATGTGGCGCAAATCAGTCAACACAACATCTGACCCGGTTGTGGTTTGGTTTAAGTCATGTTGGTCCACGGACCACCTCTGTCAAACCAAATTCGGGCCACCAGAGGGTTGTCATTCTTTGCAGTATCTGGTGTGACTATGTCTTGTGTGACTATGCCAGAAGTGGGCCAGACAACATTTGTTATGTGGGTCTGCTGACAGGTCAGCGGAGGCAGGGAGCACCAAAGCCTCTCAGCAATTCATGAGTCTCAAGAGCCTCAATTTGTCACAAGCTTCTGTTCACTAACCAGCCATTTAGGCCTTTTCAACAACTGAATGTTTCTTTTATTTTTAAATGTGCCAGTTGAGTAAAAAAAAAAACAAAGAGTCACATCTGTTCACATCTGTTTTCAAGTCATACATCATTATTACGCAGCGTTATTAATGTTCAATTACACAAATCTAAACGCACATGCTACCAAAGCAATGCCAGATGTGTGTGTGTGTGTTTAATCTCGTGATGTTTGCATATTTATCCGGTCAATGTGAAGGAAATATTTGAACCTCTTCCAGCCCCCCACCCCCCCTCCAGAAATCGGCGCAGCAGGACGRCCGTCCGTGGGCTCGAACCGCGCCTTAAACCCTCCTCTCACGAGTTTTTACAAGAAAAGACAACAACTCGAAAAAGGGAGAAAAAAAGAAAAAAATGTTTTAGAGAGGAATTACGGGGGGAAATTCAACACTGGATGGGCAGAAAGGAAAGGGGAGGGCCCCGGGTCTGAGCTGCTGATGCTCTCCTCATCCCTGGACTTCCTTCCCTCGCGCGCTCCGACACACGGATGATGTAACTGTTTCATGACAGACTGAGCTCGGATTATCACGATTAACGCGGGTTTTCTTTAATGATCTACTCACGATACAGTTTATATCTTCTACCTTTTTGTGTGTGTGCGTTTTTTTAACCAAACGCTCCGGTCCAGGTTCGGCTCAGCGGGGACGTCGCGCCGAATTTACGCGGCAGTTCCTCAGCGATGATGGGCAGAGGTGAGTGCCTCAGATGACCCCCACGACCCTCGCTGCTGCGTCTCATTAATCATTTATTTATTAGGGAAATTGATGTCTTTGCTTCTCACTAACCTAGAAGTTGTGGTGCATTACTGACAGCTTGTCTCTTCAACTTATGTTTTTGAAAGTAAAGGTTTGGAACTTCCCCTTCCTGTTCAAACAACTTTCAGGTGAACTTCATTAACTAATTAGTTTGGAAATCACATGCGTTTCAAATTATTATGCAAATTGTATTTAAGTGTTATAATAAAGATTGCTATTTTCTTTTCAATTAAACTCGTTGCTGGTGTCTGAAGGCTCTTTGGGTCACTGAAATAAATTTCAGACACCTGTGATGAGTTTGCAGGTGAGGCCAATTAAAGGAAAAACTAATGATGTTTCTTTCACATGAAGCAGATCACCAAGTTCAAGTAATATGGGGGTGGGGGGGGGACTTCTCTGCTGCTGAAAAGCATGAAATAGTTGTTTGTCTTGGACAAGGTTTCATGAAAACAATCATCGTACTGTTAAGAGATTTGTTTTTGATTCTGAACACACGGGTTTGTGAAGATAAAGGCACAAGGAGGAAGGTTTCTGCCAGACAAACACATTAGATTAAAGGGGACGTGTGCAAAATCCACTTTTTTAGCAGTTAAATGCATTTTGTTGTGTACTCGGACTGGTACAGAAAAGCTGGATTTAGTCTTTCCCTGTGCTGCGTAGCCTGGTGCACCAAAAAAAATCGTTTTACATCAGAATCGTGATTCTCATTTACAAAGATTCAGAATCGATTTAAAATGTCTATTTTTATAAATAAAAAAATAAAGCAAATCCAATGGCTATCAGCCTCCATTTTGTAACAAAATGGGACGTCCTGACGTCATCATACAGCTGCTTCTGCAACATATGAATGCACAGACAGCACCAAAACAAAGAGGAAACTACAAAACTGGAGGAAAGAGAGATTCGATTGGCCCTGTCTTCATTGAATGCAAAGATTTGGGCTCATTTTAGTTTTTACTGAATGAGTCTGAGTTTGACATGCGCGAGGTGTGTGAGATTTGCAAAATGAAGATGAAGCACTTTGGGAACATGACGAATGGGCTCACATTATCAGTTTTTTAATGAAAAATCGATTTTGAATCGAATCATGAGAGAGTAAAAGATTCCCACCCCTACTGCGTAGATATCTTTATGTTCTGTTTGGGTCATATTTTTCAATCCATTCAGTACATTTTCTGAATTATTACGTCCCAGTATTTGTGACAGAACTGCCAAATAAGGTCTGGACTTWCCAACTACAATTGTCGCCTTCACTCTCCTCTGGCTCTTGATGGCTCCAACACGACAAGCTGGATGAAAAAGTCTTCCCTTGTCAACATCTTTTGATTATTTGTAAATAAAACATTTCTGTGCCACTAGTAGTAAACCCCTCTATCAAACTAGAAAGGACGGCTCTGGAAGCTGGAGGGAGGCAGAGTGTGACTACGTTCACACTGCAGGACTTAATGCTCAATTCAGATTTTTTTTATTCCGATCTTTTGGCGTGAACGTTCACATTACATTTTAAATGTGACCTGCAGCAGACTCCAGTGTGAACGCTCCATAGCACTGATGTGACACGTGCAGAGTAAAAGAAGTGACTTCTCATTCAGCCAGCTTGCTTGTTTACAGAGCTAGCATGGATGCTACTTTTAGCACGTCAAAGTTGTTGTTTAATCTGAGCCGATTAGATAATTATCTGATGTGCTTGTTTAGTTCAGTGGTTATATCTGAACCTGCCTCTGATCAGGATGCTCCGGTGAAGCTTTTTATTTTTGGAACGAAGCAACAAGCTGAAAATAAAGTATCGACTGAGTAACTTTAGGATCGATACGCTCTGCGACCCAGACTGGACGTTACTATCTACATGGAAAATTAAAAGTAAAAAGATGAAGCAACTGGACTTGTGTTTTGGAGCTGTAAACACATGGAGCTGCAGATTTAAACAGCGAGACTTMAGGTTAGTGTCTTATCGATCCTTCACCCCCTCCTCCTGATGAAAAAGTCAGATGAATGTGACATGAGCGTTCACACTGCAGTCACTTTGAAAACATCAGATATGTATCCGATTTAAAACCACATACTGAAACGGCCTGGGTTGGATTTGAAAAAGTCAGATTTGTCGCGTTCAGACTGTCATAGAAAATCAGATATGGGTCACATGAGGCAACAAAATCAGATTTGGATCACATTTACCTGCAGTGTGAACGTAGCCCAAAGAGTCTTGTTTGGATTTAAAGAGACAGCCTCAAAACAAGTTGATCTGAGACACACCTCAGAAAATGGGTGAAAGAGGGGCTTGTGGAGTTACAATAAGGAGGAATTCAGACCAAAGCATTGCAGTTCATTTATTTAGACCCCAACTGAATGAYTTAAATGTGAAAAATAAGGATTTAAAAGCATTACATGACTCCTTTAAATAAGCAGCTGCTAAAATTCCATAACAAAACAGCAAACATATATTTGAAGCTGCTGGTGCTTGGAGTCCCACAAACTTCCTCCAAAAGARTGCAGTTCTGCAAGCATCTGCACTTGGCCCAGAGATACATGAAGACTGAAATTATGTTCATGCATGAAAATCTACCATCTCATGCTGCAAGAATACCTCTGCATCYTCAGCTGCTGCAGGAATAAAAGGAGTGAAACTCATAGCGTGGCCCCCATCCTCCCCTGACCTCAACCACTGAGAACCTTTGGAGCCTCAAGGCAAAGATCTCTGAGGGTGGGAGCCAGTTCACATCCAAACAGCAGCTCTGGGAGGATATTCTGACATCCTGCGAAGAAATTCTAGCAGAAACTGCAAAACCTCACCAGTTCACTGGATCCTATCATAACTTGACCTGTTTGGGATGTTTTTGATTGAAAGAGCTTTTGATTTATACAACCACCATTTTCAGTTCTTCACAAACTGGATAATATTTTGAAACTCTGTTGTGTGTTATAGTTTCAAACAGTGCATTTTAAGTTTTTTTTTTTTGATAAAAATACTGTTACCATTGGGAGGTTTTTCAATAACATTCAAATTATACTGTAAGTTGATGACTAGTAAACATGCTGTAATTTGCATCCATTGTTTAGACRATCGGAGTAAATTATAATTGGCATAATAATTAAAAAATTATCATTAAGTTCAACATTGAAACCACTTATGTATTATTTTTCTCATCATATCACATAAACAGCTTTAAACCTTTATTTTACTTCATGAGTTCAATGACTTCAMCTACGTTTTTGTGTATTTGTCTTGTGAATTTCCACTCAAGTCGTCTGTAATTTACTAATATTTATTATTTTAGACTTTTAAACTAAATCTGCAAAGTCCATCATACCAATCATAGCCAATAATTGGTTGTTTGGAAACGGTTATTCATTCACTTTTAGTTGATTAAGTATGTTCAGACTTAAACAAAAGCTGTCCTAAATCACAACAAAGAACATACTGTAAATATTATGGATTCAGTTTGTTCTCTGTGGGTTTAGAACCTGCCTGTTTGTATTTTAGTCCTGACAATGAGTGACCACTTTGCCACTGTGTCCCCGCTGTGCTCCGTCTCATGAAGAAACGCGTTAACGTCCAACGCTTTTTTTTTACTCTTCGTGAGCAAAGTCTGCGTCTGGACTTTGGAAGTCTGTCAGAACAAAGAAAGAAAAAGAGCATTTTATTAAAACAACTCCTCCTCCCCCCTCACAACAGAAACATCAAAGATCCCCTTTTATGTTTTAAATCTGTGCAAATTACAGCTGAAGGCTTTTGTTTCGTTTTGTTATTAAACAGTGTCGGTCAAAGCCAGATGGAAGTGCCAAAAAGTGTGTAAAACAGCTAAAGTCAGTGACTACAGGCACTTTTTATAAGCAGCAGGAGAGTTTGTAGGTCATAAATGACGTTAGTGGTTGAGGCATTTTTAAAGAAAAGAGTGAAACAGAGCAGAGGCAGGAGCAAAGATTTGACTTTCTTTTTTGATTTGTTTCTGCAGGGAGAAGACTAAAGTGGGCTTGTTTTTTTAAATCATTAAAATGTGCCATCCCTGTTAACTGGATAAAATCAGACGTGTGTTGATGTGTCAGCAGGAYCACACTGAGCTGAAAATCTGACCAGCAGCAATCAGGTGGCGCAGCTTTCAGAGTTATCAGAGCGGTAACATTTTTGTTCTGCTCCTTTAGGTGCAGTCATGTGGCAGAGGGTCCAGATCTGCTGCGCGCTGTTCGCTCTGTGTTCGGCGGCGCCGCCTGCACACATCAACCGCCTGGCCTTGTTCCCCGACAAGAGCGCCTGGTGCGAGGCCAAGAACATCACACAGATCGTCGGGCACACAGGATGTCAGCCTCGCTCTGTTCAAAACAGGTCAGGATGAAGAGGCTTGCTCAGTCTGTGGCTCTGTGCAGAAACAAAAAAGAAACAGGAGGAAATACAGTATCTAACAATAGTTTATCATTTATTCAACCTGTTAATAAACTCCTAAACTATAAAAGTAACAGATGAAATGTTAAAAAAAAAAATAAAATGTGCAGAAAAGGTATACGTATACAAACTTCATGAGATTACAATCAAGTAAAAATATTCTACATAACTCAAAGCCTTTTGTGTCACTTTTTGCAGTGCAGACTAAATTAACAAATTCCTTTTAAGGAAAAACAATTTGCTCGTATTTACGTTCCATGCCTCATGAGACATCAACCTTTGAAAAAGAGATGGATAAACATTCATTTCAAATAAAACAAACACTTTCTCAGCCAAGTATTTTGCTTACTTGTTAATCTTTGGATCAAGTTTGAGCTTTTGACTTTTTTCTTTTTTTTTTTTTTGTGCAAACTTGCTTTTAAAATTGCTTTTAAATAGAAGAATGTCATTAAGATCTACCTGAACRATATTTTCTCATATTTTCTCATCACATATTGTTTAAGTCTTATTGAAATCATTATTGCGTAATTTATAATAAGAAAACAGAATAAGTTATTATATTAAGTTCTGGAGAAGGATGGGTTTAAATAAGTTTACTTCTTTTCACTACTTTTAAAATACGTTTCATTTTATTATCTTTTTAAATTATTATTATTATTTTAAATAGACTAGACGGCATAATAGCATGATCATATTTTATAAAATTATAGC
>NW_013952437.1:215944-217168 GCF_001266775.1 Austrofundulus limnaeus
CACACACACACACACACACACACACACACACACACACACACACAAACCACAAGTTCAATAAATAAAACAGCAGTTTGCGTCTCACTACCAAAATCCAAAAATCATTTAAAAAATGGAAAAACAAGATTAAGAGATCCCTGTAGGTGGAAAAGAAGCCAGGATTTCATATTCTTTTAGAGTTCATTGTCTCCGTTTGGCCAGAAGGAATTCATTCTTAGGAAAACAAAGGCTTTGTGTGGCGGTGTGTAGTTTGGAGTGGTGCCAGGTGGACGAGGCGGGCGGGAGCACAGGTGAGGTCACCTCGTGTTTCCGTGGAAAATATTGTATCTCTTGGAGCYGATGGTTGTTACCAGATAGTTTGATTAATGTTCTCGCTCTTTCTGCTGCACTACAAAGGCAGCAGAAAGTGCTTCTACACTCTCACTTTCCTCCTAATRATCTGGAAACGGCTGTTTTTGTCTGTGGATATGATTGTTGTTTCAGGACCTGAAACTAAATTCGGTTTGAAGCAGAACAGAGTCGGTTCTCACGAAAGAGGACACTGCTCCCCCCGATGCTTTGGCTCTTGATAAAATTGCTGAACGATCACTTTCAGAGGATAATGGAAACAGTGAGGGGAAAGTTGTGTGAGGTCTGGGGAGCCATTCGAGCTTGTGTAATGCCAAACTCCACGGGGGGGGGGGGGGGGGGGGGGGGGGGGATTATATATTTACTGTTATATTCAGTGTTTTCAGAGTATTTCTTTGCTCTACTGAGTATCAAGCATTCATGGTCTAAACTAAGGCTAGAGGATGTTAGGCAAACAGGATTTAAACCAGTCATTACAGCGCTCTCTACATATTTAGCGGAGTGGGGCTCGGCTGATTGTTAAATTTGTGTTTTGCTTGCAGTTTTTTGCTCACGATGTTTTGGGGCAATAGGCAAAAGTTTTTCATCAGCTGTCATCAGTTCATTCATTGGCAGATAGTTTGAGGACAGGTGGAATAACCAATCCCTGTTCTCCTTACAACTGTGAAAGAAGACTGTAATGAAAATTCAAGAAAGTTTGGGATTATTTATAATTGATTTGAGATTAAGTTCAAGTTAGCCTTCTCACTTTAATTTCTTAGTATTTTTTTTTTATTGTAGTGTTTTTTTATTGCCATTTCATTAATATTGTGTTTTCAATGTTGTAAAGTGTCCTTGGGTGTCTTGAAAGGCGCTAACAAATAAATTGCATTATTA
>NW_013952437.1:218166-222237 GCF_001266775.1 Austrofundulus limnaeus
GAGCTAAATATCAAAAATGTGTTAGTGAAATTTTTATCTTGACATCTTATAGCAGGTTGGATTCCAACAACAGAAGCATCCAAGAAAATCAGCTATAAATTAAGATTATGTCCTTTTTTCAGTACAAAAACAAAGTGTAAAACAAACCACTGCTTACACAGAAAATCTGTCAGTTGTCCAATACTTAATTCCCCTACTTTTAATTATAATTTCAAGCAGAAAAGAGATTTGTTAGCTACACTGACTGTTATCCTGTTCTTTCACTGAAACAAGGTCAGATAAACTTCAGTTTTTCAGCTTTTCCTTTTGCTGAATATAAATATCCCTTTTTATATTGAATCCAACCTCTTCACTTCCAGTTTTCCTCCAAAAACATGAAGGAAAACAAGTGAGAAATTAAATAATCCACCTATTTATGTTAATCTCACTTGCACCTACTCCAGGTGCCATCATGTAAATAGTGCCATCACTGCCAGACCTGGCCCACACCTCTCAGCTATGTGGGACAGCGTTACTATGACCTTATGTGTTTGTGTGCCTGCCCAGGTGACCCTGGAGTGCCCTGGCAGCGAGTCTCCTCGGGTGGACAAGCTGGTGGAGCGGATCTTCCACTGCAGCTGCCAGTCGTGCAGTAAGGAAGGCGTCCAGGAGGGGGCGGTGATGCAGCTGTATCCAGCAGACAACACCCTGGACTCAGCACCGACTTCATCCGATTCTCTGAGCGGGGTTCAGTCTCTGCCTCACTCTGATACGCACACGAACAAACACGTGCAGCTGCACACAGACCATCACACACTACCGCACACGTCAGACGGAGGGTAGGACGGTCATCTGTTCACTAAAAACAAAATGTGACTCTGCTCATCCCTGCTCTCCTCCACGCTGCATCTTCTGTACCAATCTGTAGTTTTGTAAAGATAAGACTCCACTTTTTGTTGAAAGCTATCTGAACGCACCTGATTCAATATGAGCTCACACAAACTCTTTTGTTTGTTCATTAATACTTGCATAAATATATCCTGTTAATACACCGTAGGCCTTTAATCTGCTTTCAGTACAATAAATTCTGGTTTTGTGGTTCTGGTCTCCTGTGTTGTTTTCACACAAATGATGTTCAAATGACAAGAAAATCATAGATGAGGCTTTTTTTTGTGTCATTCCAAAGACTTGCCCCCACAACAAAAACAAAGCTATGTTTCTGTTTTGTGTTGGCACGTCTTCTTAATCCCTTTAATCAAGAAAACTCCAGCCCCGGACCAACATTTAATAGATGCTCAGTGCAGCGTGGTGGGAGGAACCCATGCTGTTTGTCTGCTTTGTAGCTCTGGATCTGATCTGCCTCTGCCACAAAGTTCAAAGTTTTCAGGCCAAAAAAAAGGAAAGTTTTTATACCCAGCTTTTAGTAGTTTATCTGTCTTAATTTTGGCTACATATTTACAATTTTCTGTGGCTCACAAAGATGTATTAGTTGGGTTATTTCCTCTTGGACTTGTTTCATGATGAATGCAATGTTTTATTCTGTGGGTTTTCAGTTATGTGAGGCTTGTTTTTATTTTCATATTTTTGGTTTTTATTTGGGGTGGGGGTAATGCAGCAGAGGAGGACTGATGGACCTAATGTATCACTGCCATTATAAAATCACAGCCTCTTTATTTACTTTAGACGTGTTTTTGTACTGCAGTATGTTTCAAATAATAGCAGTAATTTTAGCTGCAGATTTAAACTAAATCAACCTGAAATTAACCAGATGCCCACATAATTACCAGGTCTGATTTAATCTCTAATTTAATTCAGGCGCAGCTTTACTGCATTTGTCCTGATGGGTGTTTCAGGTCATCTGGTGATAAAATCTTATAAAATATATTCATTTGGTTATATTTGAGTCTGTTTTAATGGCTGTGTTTCAGCTAACAGCCTTCAACACTACTTCTGGACATTTCCTGTTTGGTGAATATAATGATTGTCAAGGAAAAAATCTTCAGATGGATGGATTAATGAATGAATAGATGAACAGATGGATGGATGAATGGACAGATTGGTAGATGGATGAATGTATTTATGTATGTATGTATGTATGGATAATGAATGAATGAATAAATGATTGGATGAACGGATGGATGAAAAGATTGGTGGATGGATGGACAGTTTGGTGGATGGATGGATTAATGAATAAATGACTGGATGAATGAATGGATGAACAGATTGGTGGATGGATTAATGAAGGAATGAATAAATGATTGGGCGAATGGATGGATGAACAGATTGGTGGTTGGATAGACAGATTGGTGGATGGATGGATGGATGGATGGATGGATTAATGAATGAATAAATAAATAATTGGGTGAATGCATGGATGAACAGATTGGTGGATAGATGAATGGATGGATTAATGAATGAATGGATGAACAGATTAGTGGATGGATGAACAGATTGGTGGATGGATGGATGGATTAATGAATGAATAAAAAATGATTGGGTGAATGGATGGATGAACAGATTGGTGGATGGACGAACAGATTGATGGATGGATGGATGGATGGATGGATGGATTAATGAATGAATAAATAAATGATTGGATGAATGGATGGATGAACAGATTGGTGGATGGACGAACAGATTGGTGGATGGATGGATGGATGGATGGGTGGATGGATGGATGGATGAATGGATGGATGGATTAATGAATGAATAAATAAATGATTGGGTGAATGGATGGATGAACAGATTGGTGGATGGATGAATGGATGGATGGATTAATGATTGAATGGATGAACAGATTAGTGGATAGAAGAACAGATTGGTGGATGGATGGATGGATTAATGAATGAATAAAAAATGATTGGGTGAATGGATGGATGAACAGATTGGTGGAAGGACGAACAGATTGATGGATGGATGGATGGATCAATGAATGAATGAATAAAATAAATTTATTTCCAGTTTCAAAGCCCCACAGTCTGTGTGCCACTCATCACCAGATTAAGGTGGGTTTCCATGGTAACCAGGATGCTGTGGAGTTAGTGGATGATGAGTGGCCTCGCTGGAGGCTTCAGAGTCTCACAGGAGCCAGAGACAACATGTTCAGGCTCTGCCAGGATCCTCAAACTGAATTACACACTAAAGTTCACTCAATAAAGCAGAACATTAATGATGGTCCTGCTGGTAGGTAAAAATAACTTCTCTGCTCTGGATGTTCTCTGTCTCCATCAAGTCCAGCAGATGTCAGTGGATGATGCAGGCACATTCTTAAAAGATAATATTTATAGTTACATCTGTAAACTTGGTGTATCTGTCTCTGTTTCCAGGTCCTCTCTGTCCGCACACCCTCCTGTCTCGTCTTCTTCTGGGTAACTAAATTTGATCAGACAACAGCTGACCGTCTGTCTGCTTGTGCAGGAAAACAAATCGATCATCCTGTTATCTCACAGAAGCACATGCTGACAATGTTTTCATGTATTGTGGAGGGGAGACACTAACAATCACGTTTCTGAACATATCACAGCTTAGATTAGCTTGTTTATGAACAGCTGGATTTGTCAGCTCACTTTAAGCTGCAGTCCAGTTCTGTTCTCACGTTTTCTCTCCCAGCAGGCCTCATTAGAAACATTTTGTCATCTTTAAACATTCTGGAGGACAGTGGTTTCTGGTAAACCTCCTGCTGAACATTACATGCAATCTGATAAGAAGGGATGGATGGATGGATGGATGGATGGATGGATGGATGAACAAATGATAGATGGATGGATGGGTGGATGGATGGATGGATGGATGGATGGATGGATGAACAAATGATGGATGGATGGTGGATGGATGGATGGATGGATGAACAAATGATGGATGGATGGTGGATGGATGGACAAATGATGAATGGATGGGTGGATGGATGAACAAATGATGGATGGATGGATGGATGGATGGATGGATGGATGAACAAATGATGGATGGATGGTCGGATGGATGGATGGATGGATGAACAAATGATGGATGGATGGATGGATGGATGGATGAACAAATGATGGATGGATGGATGGATGGATGGATGGATGGATGAACAAATGATGGATGGATGGT
>NW_013952437.1:223846-226860 GCF_001266775.1 Austrofundulus limnaeus
GATGGATGGATGGATGGATGGATGGATGGATGGATGGATGGATGGATGGATGGATGGATGGAAGAACAAATGATGGATGGATGGTTGGATGGACAAATGATGGATGGATGGATAGATGGATGGTTGGATGGATGGATGGATGGATGAACAAATGATGGTTGGATGGAAATACATTAAATTGCAGCCAAAAGGACAATAATATTTTTGTCTGCTGTGTTAGTAAAATATCATAAACCACTGGACAGATTTTATTGAAACTCAGTAAATAATCATTGGTTCAAATATTAAACCTGAATAACTTTTAAGGTCAGCTCAGTTCAAGATGGCTGCCACAGACAGCTGATCTTTAACAGCACATAAATCAGTCATTTCCACAGAAAATCAGCTCCACTGCAAAAAATGTCTATCTAATCAAGTTTTAAAATCTTACAGCCAGCCAAAAAGTCTTTTTGATCTTGTTTTCAGACTGATTTACCAAACAAGAACTGAATGTGTAAGAATAATAATTTTGTCTTACGTGTAAGATTATATATCTTGTTAGCCTGGAAATTTGACTCAAATTAAGTCAAAAATTTCTGCCAATGGAGTAAGAAAAGTTTACTTGGTAAGATTCTTGAAATGAGGAAAAAATTGAGTCAAATCAAGTATTTCAACAATCTTTCAAAGTAAACTTTTCTGACTCTGTTGGCAGAAATTTTTGACTTGAGTCAAATTTCCAGGCTAACAAAATAAATAATCGTACCTGTTCTGAAAACAAGATTAATATTCTTACACATTCAGCTCCTGTTTAGTAAATCAGTCTCAAAACAAAAGACTTTTTGGCTGGACGTAGGATTTTAAAACTTGGTCAGATGCAGTTTTTACAGTGTATTTGTTGTGATAGTAGCTGATAGTGCACGCTCCGAGTTCCAAATGCTCAAGCGAGATACTTGTGTTGTTTTTCAGGTTTGCGTACTTAAAAAAAAAAAAAAAAAAAAAAAAAAAAACACCGTGCGCGCGAGCCTGATGGGTCGCTCACTGCCTCGCTGTCGAGGACGCGCGTGTGCAGGATGAGGACAGACAGGACCTGCACAAACGAAGCACTAACCAATCCGCTTACTAGTTTTTATTTTTTGTGTGGGTGGGGTGTCAGCTTCACACAGCTCAGACAGCTGGATCAGTTCAGCAGCGCTGGGTTCAAGTCCTGTCTGTCTGTCTGTCTGTCTGTCTGTCTGTCTGTCTGTCTGTCTGTCTGTCTGTCTGTCTGTCTGTCTGTCTGTCTGTCTGTCTGTCTGTCTGTCTGTTGTAAGCTCCGCGTCGATCAGAGGAGGAGAAATATCTGACTAATTCACGGACTGAACTGCGTTAGTTTATTCATTCAGGTAAGAAATTTTATTTTTTACTTACACACATCATCACATGTCTGCATTCTGAGCAGTTTTCATGATGGTTTTACAGTTTTAGATATGAACTAAGTGCATTTAAAAATAAAGTTGAGTTTAAATGAAATAAGCAATCATGAACGAGGCTCATGCAAATGAGAAATATTTGCTTATTTAGTCAATAAAAGTGGAAGAGCAGTCACGTTGGTCAATGCTTGAAAGAAATCAACAAACTTCAGATGTAATAATTTTCATAACTAAGAAATTACTTAGAAGTGTCTCATCAGCAGCCTTTAAAACTTTTCATATCCAGTCATTTTTATTTTTAAAAGATGCTACTGTGGTGTTTAGGATGTGTGGCATGGATGTGGACCTGGATGATGGTGGTCCAGCTGAGGAGGAGGAGGAGGAGTTTTGGATGGGGGATGCTGTGAAGATGCTGCCGCCTCCTGTGGCCCACAGCGAGGGCAGCGCGTGGGGCAGCCGCAGGGGCCGGTGCGGCTGCGTGGCCTGTGGGGCGGTCCTTGTCCTGTGGAACCTGTGTGTCCTGGCAGCTGGAGCTCTGCTGCTGCTTGCTGTCTTCTCTGTGGTCCTGATGCCTGCGGCGCTGCTGCTCTACGCCGGGTTCCTCTGCCACTCCAGGGTGAGCTCTGGTCACACTTCAGCACAAAACTGCTTTCATTAATCTCTTTCTGATTTCTGACATTTTAAGAGCTTCTTCTCCGTTTTTATTATTCAGACATCAGCTCAGAGCTTATTATACACATAATGCGATTCATCACATAAAGTTGTCAGTTTTGTTTTAAATTAGCTACTTCTTAGTGTTAAATGTGACAGTGAGATATGAGAGCCATCATTTGGAGCATATAATTTTAACAAATGGATGATCTCAGTACTCATTAGGATGTTGATGGTAAACAGAATTGGGAGGTCAGAGGCAGGTAAAGGAAAAACTCACTTTAAGATGGATGGATGGATGGGTAGATGGATGGATGGATGGATGGATGGATGGATGGATGGATGGATGGATGGATGGATGGATGGACAGGGTTAGCATTTCTTGAAGGAATGTCATCTACTGTCTTTCATGCCTGGGATCACCTGGGAGCATACCCGATTCAAAGAGTATACCCTGAATGTCATTGAGTTTAACATCAGCCTATCAATCACTCACTCATTTCAATCAGGTGTGTTGAAGCAGGGAAACATCTAAAACATGCAGGACAGTGGGTCAAGTGGAACAGAGTTGAAGATGTCTGCCAGAGTCCTCTCAGAAGACCAGGAAGATGTGAATGTTTTATTTATTGACCTTTATGTAACTTGTCAAATCCCGCTGAGATCACAAATCTTTTTTTGCAAGGGGGGCCTGAGGGTAGCCCAACGTTCAAGTTTTCAGTCTGTGGGAAGAAACCAGAGGACCTGAAAAAAAAAACATGCAAACACAAAGAGAACATGCAAACTCCACACAGAGAGACCTGTTCAAACCATAGATCAAATCCAACGTTTTGCTGAGGCAACAGTGTTGGGCTGTCCTGTCTGATGATGGAAGGATGGATGGATGTATGGATGGATGGACAGGTGGATGGATGAATGGATGGATGGATGGATGGATGGATGGATGGATGGGATTCTGTGAACCATGATGAAGTTTGT
>NW_013952437.1:228184-232187 GCF_001266775.1 Austrofundulus limnaeus
GGATGGATGGATGGATGGATGAATGGACGGATGGATGGACGGATGGATGGATGGATGGATGGATGGATGGATGGGATTCTGTGAACCATGATGAAGTTTGTTTTTGTAAAACAGCTGAAACTTTATTTAAACTTAACAACAAAACTTCTCTCAGTTTTTAATAATTAATAATCTCAACAGAACAGCTGCAACTTTATGATTTTTTCTTAATAAGAAATTATTTATTTTAAAACTCCTTCGAGGAAAGTGCAATGTTTAATTTCTCCTGCTCTCTTTCAGTCTGCTGCAATAATTAAATACAAGGACATTTATTGCTATGCCGTAGCTCCATATTTGTTTTCTGCTCATAAATTAGTATTTAATTAAGCAGCTGTAAATATTTTAGATCGCTCACACATAACTACTTTCTTGATCCCTACTGTTTTATGTTTTTTTTTACTTGTTCTTGCTCAGAGACAGGCAAAAATACTAGAAAAAGTGGACTTTTAAAGATACTGGTGCAGAATTATTTATAACTGAAGAGGATAAAAAGGTCCAGCCTGTGTCTCCCACTCATCCCTCATAAATTAGACAGAAATGAAAGCAATAAAAACAGATGAAGCCACGAAGCAGATATTGGATGACGCCTGTGATTGTTGTCATGACTGAACAGAGCTTTTTGTTCCTGATAAACTGCGGGGATAAAAAGCTCCCCGCGTCCCGCCTGCACCCTGACAGAGATAAACATGACACAGACGCGTTCTTCCACCCATCCAACCTCCTTCAACCCCTCCTCGCTCCCGGGATTTCACCACAATTTACTCTTATCCCAACCTGAACAAAACTACAGAGAAACATAATTTCTCCATCTTCTCAGGAAGCTGCACCTTCTCAGATCTGATCGCAGCAGGATGTCCACAGTCATTATCTGCTCAGTGGTTTGTGGAAAATGAGAACTGCCTTTTTTTTTTTGTGTTGGTTTTGTGGTGCTGGGGGGTTTTAAAGATGTTTGTGGGGAAACAAAAAATGAATTTGGAAATCAGTTCAAAGCTTTTCAATGTCCGAAACTGAGAGAATAAAGATATTTAGATGAGTAAAATAAAAATTTATATGCAGAAATTGTACATGACAGATTAAAATATGAAATARCAAACCTTGAGGTTCACTCTGGGGGGTGCAGGATGGGACCAAACTGGATGGAATTGATCAGATGGAGACATGAGTGCAGCAAAAGTAAAGTTTTGTTAAAGTAAAGGAATAGTTCAATTATTTTTAGCTTAATTCTGACAAGATTTGTGCCAGCAGGAATCGAATTTGAARTGCTCAGATTGAATCTGAATGTGCATAATTTGAAARTGAATGRYTTGGTTTGAAAACGAATTTCACTAAATTGAGACTGAATTTAATGGTTTGAAACWGAATTTAAAGTTTTGAATTTGAATGAATTTGCTTTGAAACTGTATTTTGATTTATTAAAAATTCAGTTTGACTACTTTCACTTTCAGTTCTAAAATTCAGATTTTTGTGTCACATCCTGGTCCTTGAAAAAGCCAGCCAGACTAATCAAACACAGATCTACAGATTTACGTTTCACTTCGGTGAAGTTTCCCTTCTGTAATGTAACAGAGTTGATGCAATCCACTGCAAAAGTGACAAAAACAGACAAAGTTATTTTATTGCAGTGATTAATTTTTAACTATATGTAGAAAATGTTACATTTACATCACATCATGGATCACATATTGATCAAATGCTGCTGCTGACTGACATGTTTTCACCCTGAACTGCCCAAATATTTGCACACAACTGCAGAAATGTGCTCACAAATCATTAAAGAGGAGGAATCAGCTTCTGTGGAGTTCAGGCGAGTAGGCTCATATCATTAGAGGGAGATAAATCTGTCGCTAAGCTCAATTGGAAGCAAAGAATCACTAAACTTCTGTGACTGAATTTCCTGAGGCTAAAAACAAACAAACAAAAAATCAAGACTCAAAATCTGCATGACTGTATGATTAAACTCGACTGATGAGGCTTCAGAATCTGRGGCTCAGGTGATCAGGTGTGGCAGACAGCTCTCAGTTTACATCTGGAAATCAACCACAAAGATGAAAGAAATTCACAGAATCTGGCAGTTTTTCTTATCACTATCTGAAGGATGTTATCCTTTAGATCTTGATAAAAACATCAAAGTTTATAAATAAAATATGACTAATTGTTACAAACTTTGCAGCTTTCTTTTGTGTCTCTTCCTTCGGCTTCTACACTCTGACTCCACAGATTAAACTTCTCTAACGCACCCCTCTGTGCCCCCCACCCCGCAGGTCCTCGACGCCCCCTCCGCCATCTGCCGCTACCTTGATGACAACAGCTCCTCCYCCCTCATCATCCTGGGCTTCGTGATGATGTCGCCCCTCGTGGTGGTGGCGGCGGCCGTCTTCTGTGGGCTGCTCCGGAGGTTTCGCCTCTTGCTTTTCATTCAGCCGATTCGGCGGGCCTGGTACAGAGGGAGGCTGCTGGACTGGGGGGGCAGCTTTCACGTCTGGGTCTGAGGGGGGGTGAAGGGTGCTGTGGAGGTGAAGAGTCAAGTTAGAGGGGTGATGATTCCTGCTTCTGGACAGTGTTCGGCTCTGATTGTGCCATCAGCTGAAAAAGATGGAGGCTGAAAACTGGGTTGAAAAAAAGCCGGTGCAGTCTCATGAGACCTGCAGGTTTGAGAGGTTCTGTCAGGTCGAACAGGACTGCACGGTGTCAGCGTAGATATTGTGACGTGTGCACGTGCTGTGGTCTCATGCTGTTTGAATAACCTGCAGTTTTATGTCGAACTAAATGCATCAAACTCATTTCTTATCATCAATGTGTAAAAAGATAAAACCATAAAAACACTGACCCTCAGTTCAGAGCAGCTGAGTCCGTTTATTGGCAGGGTCTAAACAAAATCACAAATTTAAAATAAGAAAGGTATACATTTTTATTTTAAAGGATGCATATTTATGAAGATCTGATAGTGCTCAGAGCTAATACCAAACCTAATTTATGTGAGGAAAATTTTTTTTTCTGTTGTAAGGTTGTATAGCAGCCATCTTAAATCCAGAGTCCAAACATTAATCAGCTGTCCAGGGGTTCATGAGACATTTTGCCAACAATTAAACACACAGGTATTGGCTACATTTTAAGGTAGCTGATGATAAAAGTTCAGGCTGGTTAATTATTAAGGCTGCAGAAAAGCTGAGATGTTTGTGGACTTTCAGCTGTTTGAGTGTCATTTATAATCATCACATCATGTCAGATCACTGACTGTAACCTGAGTTGGATCTGATAAATTACAATTTTAGTGTCATAATGAGCCAACTAGTTAAATTATCTGCTTTGAAAAGCTGTGACATCACTGTGCTGTTGTGTTTAGTGAAAAAAATAACCAATTTTACTAAAAGAGAACTTGGAAAAAATTACAAAAACTCAAAGAAGTCAGGACCTTTTAATAAACATTATTTTTTTATTTGGTCTTTAAATGCAGGTGGACTCTAATTACCAACTTCAACAACTAGTTTTTCCTGCTAATTTGATTAAAATTACTATATTTTAATAAATATAACAAAGTATATAACTGTAGTAGAAATATTTTACAGAACACCTCAAGGTTTTTTTTAATAGAAATCAAATGTAAACTTCCAGCATATAACAGCTTGTTCCTCCGTTTATAGATGCATTTTATTTTCCATTTTGTGCTGTTTGTGATCTGAGACATGATGTTTTTCTAACTTCCACACGTCGGCTCAGTTTGTGGTTTGTTTCAAGGAAAAATATCTATAAGCTGACTGTTGTAGGTTTTCTTAGACTTGAAACATCAAAGATTAAATGATTAAATGTGATGAACAGATGTTCCAGCAGAATTTCTCTCTTTCTATTTTTCAATTTTATGTTGCTTGTAACAAAGAAACTCAGCTTTAAAGGACAAAACAAACTTTGTTTTAATTTCACACACACACACACACACACACACAATGAACACCATCTTTATCTGTGT
>NW_013952437.1:232218-234374 GCF_001266775.1 Austrofundulus limnaeus
TTTCTTATGAGTTCCAGAAACCTCTCCCAAAGATCACCAATCCCCCCCCACACACACACACACACACACACACACACAATGAACACCATCTTTATCTGTGTTGTCGCTGTATAATTCAGTGTTTAAACTTTAAACTTTTAGGTTGCAGTTTCTGTTCTGCCATCGAGCTCAGTTTGTTGTTAAAATATTTTGTACTATAGATGAATTTATGGTTTGATTTATGTGTTTTTATACTCAGTAAGAAGCATGTTCCTCTGTCAATAAAAACATTTTTTCATCTCAGCCCGTCTCCTTCATGTTGTGAACTGTTTCCAAAAAACATGGATGACATAGCATTTCATTTATTATGCAACAAGCACAATTGCAGTTATAATGTAACACAAACAACCTGAGATGGGATGAATGTTTGTCAAGAAGCAGTTTGTGTTGATTAAATAACACAGTCTGCAGGATGGTTGTCTTCATAATGGTCAGTATTCAGTGAACAGTGATGAAGCCAATAACTTGTAATAAATGACGTCAGCATCTCACCGATGAGATGCCATGACGTGGAGGAGTTACTGATGAGCAGCAGAGGTTTCAGGTTTTCATTTATTCAGTTAAATGTCTAGATTTACTGTAAAGTTTTTGAAGGATGGCAAAAAGTGCATACAGACTTTCCCATCAGCATCAATAAACTATCTTCTGCAGAGAAATGGTRTTAGTGTGTTAAAATCACCTTGTCATTTCTGTTTTTCATTAAAAGGTTTCCAGTTTTTTTAAATGAAGGCCTATTGGGTGTTTACAGTATATGTTCATCCTTTCTAGATTAAAAATCCTGTTTATATTGACCTTATGTATTATTGAAAGTTTTAGATAAACTGAATTAACATATTTATTAAAATGAACAAAAAAACTTTTAAATATAATTCAAATATTATAAGAGTTTCGCTTTTTGAATTGAATTACTGGAAAAAATATTTTTTTTCAAAGATATTCTCATTTAATAAGATGCATCTGAACTCATGGAGGCTGTTGAAGAAAAAAAATATATTTTTATGTGACTATCTTTTTAAAGAATCCAGAAAAAAAGAAATCATTCTTTCCCTTTGAATGTGCTTCTCCTAAAAATCTTTGAGTACAGGCTTTTCTTCCTTTGCAGAATATCTGCTGATACTCAAAAACAATGAGTGGCTCTTCCCTGCATCAGTTTTTGCAAATATGATGAAATTAACTCAAACTGAATGGGTTGAGCTAAAAGTTGTTTTTCTGCAGAGTTTAAGATATAAAACCACATAAGTAAGACAACATGTTTGGCCTTTTTATTTTAAAAGAAGCCATTAGATTTTGTCAAAACGTAAAGATTGAACTAAAATGTTTCATGTCTGAAGAAGTGGGCTTGTTGTCCTGATGCATCTCAGTAATCCAGGTAGAAAAAAATCAAAAAGAAAAAAATAAGTAGGTCTTCTGGATGGGTTCTTCTTTAGTGAAAKGTTTCGTCTCTCCTCCAAGAGACTTCTTCAGTCTGATGAGTTTCAGGTGAACTCAGCCTTATAAGCACTGCCTCCACATGGTGGACAAACAGGTTAGTCACATGCAAAAGAGAGCCATTGCCTAACAATAGGCTTGATTAGCTCTGTTGTTCATAGAGGGTCATGTGCCCCATCACCTGACTCATTGGTTTGGATGCTTCGGCTGTGGTTCTTTGGTGTCGTGTCATGTGTATGTAGTGAATGCAGGCAGGGCTCAATGTCCTCTTGTTTTTGTTTTTTCCCTCTTTGTGTTGGTTTTCGTTGAGGCCCTGATTCACACCTTTTGCTCACAGGGGTCTGAGTCATACTTGCAATAACAGCGTTGTAGGAGGAGGACAACTGGACACGAAGGCCTCCACCTCTGTTTAATGGTGGACGGTTTTTCTTTACAAAGACGGCTTCCTAATTTTTAACTCTATTCGTCTTTTTAGTCCATTTTCTCTACGAAGTCTGGGTCAACTCCCATACTCTGAGACACTCTGGGACACAGGCACAGCTCGTCCACCCTTCTTCACCAGATCACAGCCCAGCTTTCTGAATGAAGGACCTGAAAACCACAGACATCCTTTTTTTTTTTTGTGAAGAGAAAATAGAGAGAGAGAAAAACAGAGAGAGAAGTAATTAGAAAGATAGAAAGACTGAAAT
>NW_013952437.1:234384-251466 GCF_001266775.1 Austrofundulus limnaeus
GGAACTGGATCTTTGGGGTGAACTAATCTTTGTCGTAACGTGTTTTGGGGTTTGAAAGCCACTGGACATTATTGATGGCTGGTCATTATATTGGACATGAAGCCCTGTGGTGCTGCAGGCCAGCTTCAGCTTGTCGTATCTCCTTCCCTCAGGGTGACTCATGCCAGGAAGCTTGGACGTTCTGTTCTGGTGCACGCTGCTAAGTGCTAAATGGTCTGACATGCTCCACTGAAGCAGAGGCAGCAGAACAGAAATGGATTTTGTTCCRCTCTCTTTTCTGTTGAAAGTGAAATGCAGATTGATTTGCAGCAGCTATGTTGTTAAAACGARGTTAAGTAGCTGACGATTAGAGCAGATGGAGAATATAAGGGAACAAGCTCTGAAACCTAAAATATCATGATTGTTAAAACTATGATRAGAGACTTGAATCTGCAGTCAGATCTGCACTTTGTTATTATTTAACAGCTGAGCATCATGTTGGGATCACTTCAGGTAATTAAGTTTAACAGCAGTCACCTGAAGCTTTTAGTTTAATTGTTGGCATGACTGATTAAAAGGGTGTAATTACAGTATGTCTGAAAATCTCACTCATGAATGACTCCTAAAAGAGCAACTCTTTAAGTCCTGATTCTGGTTTGGACTCAGCTCACAGTTTCCATTACAATGAAATGGTCTGGATTTACTGACCCATCTATGTTCCAACCCTCACCTACAGAARGACAGAACGAGATCCTGGAAACAAGCAGCTGAAATGATGGGCGCACCGGGCTCAGCCTTAGAGATGAGATGAAGAGCTCCATCATCCTGGAGGATCTTGGAGTCGAGCATCAAAAGGAGCTGAGGCGGTTCAGGCATTCAGTCAGGATGTCTTCTCTGGGCACATCCCACCAGGAAGAGACCCCAAGGTGTTATGGATCCCCAATATTTTCATTTTCATAAAGCTAGATGATTCCGTGAGCCAAAGATTCATGAATTTGTTAAATTTGTTCTCATTTTTATTTTTTTATCTTTATTAATTTCATAAGAAACCTATACACAACAAAAATACAAATCACAAATAAAATGAAAGGCAGAAGAAAGAAGACAAATTCTAACAACTATCTGCCCCTATTTTCCAAAAAAATATTTCAAACAATARTAATCTTCAAGTACAAAACAAAAACTTCAACTCCTTCTCGGAAAACAACTCTCATAAACACACATTATATGATTTTATATTTCTTTAACGAACTATTTTATCATTCTCTGCTGGTTCAAAACATAAAACCAGCATTTTTATGAACACTTTCTTATTCCACAATCTTATTCCTTGAACCAAAATACATCGGTCCTTCAAATTTGTTCGAATTTTAGGTTTTACAAACATCTCTAACCTTTCAGGATTATAACAACTTTCTCTCTCAACAAAATTTGATGGGATGTTCAAAGGTAATACATTTTTACGAGCCCTAACCTGCAAAATCTTATAATCAATCTTATCATACAATTTTTATAATTTCAATTGATAAAATGATGTATTTGATGGATGGCTGTAATGTTTTCTGGTGATAATTCTTACAGCTCTTTTCTGTAAAATAAAAATAGAATTTGTAATTTGTTTTACATGCTTTGCCCCAGTCTTCAATACAACAGATCAAGTGTGGAACAATTATTGCTTTATATAATATAAACAGTGCTTCATTATTGAATAACTCTCTTACTTTATGCAGTACAGCAATGGATTTGGCTGTTTTGTTCTTAGGTTTATTGGTGTCTGATCTGAACAGTCTCTAGGTCTCATTTATTCTTGATAAAATTAGCGTTWTATTAATTTTTTTCCAAYAAAATAACTGTCATTATTATTGTTCCATTTGTATTGTGATTCAGCTTCCACATAAACCCAAACTAATTTGCTTCCATGGGTTTTTACATGTTCTGCCATAACGATTTTATTATAGAGAAGACTGATTATGTGTAATTTAAAAATGAATGAATACGACACAAAGCTGAAATGAGCTCATTTCATGAACCAGATCTGAGACCTTTCAGTCTTAAAGATCCTTTAGTAAACTGTGGGAAAAAGAAAAAGGGATGAAGTTCATCTTTTGTGAAGTTACTTTCAGCACAGAGCTGCCAGCTGAAACACTTTGTTATAAAAGGCCAAAAAACACAAACTATCAGCAGTAACGTTGTATTAATCATGTTTTCTTCACAAAGAGCGTGAAGTGTTTTGTTGTTTTAGTTTMTTCCACAAACCAATAAGTGTTTTTCTTGTATGACAAATAAAACTCTGTTCRAGTATCTGACCTCACATCTTTTTAAAGCAGAGTGTTAACGTCCGTTTTGACTCATCTCTTATTAAATAACAAAGGTTTAGATTTTTTTAAACCTCCCCAGTTTTTGTGTCTGATTGRAGAAAATCAGCAGTGAGATTATTAGCAGCTTCCTCTCTGCTCCTGCAGTTGTTGTTTTTTTTTTTTTAGACCATTATTAATCTGGACTCTGCCTCACAAAGCCTCATCGTCTCTGTATAAAGAGGGCTGGAATAAAAAAGGCAGAATGTTTTCCTGGGCTAAGCCACTAATGCAGGATGGACTCAGAGGGCCTGATCAGTCTCTGTGCCTGCCTGTGTTTGTTTAATGAGGTAATAAGAGRCCTTGTTCGGAGCTGTCACAGTGATGTACTCGCATTGTGAGTCCAGTTCAATGGGATTACGTGTGTTGGAGCCACTCTGCTGAGGAGCAAATGTGTCAGTTCACAGCTGCTCACCGGCACAAACGAGCAAACAAATGCAGATTCCTCGTTTTTCTCGGCACATCCTGTCGCTGCCAGCTGTTGGTGATGAAGCACAGGAATACTGAGGGACAATTACTAACAGCCTGCTGCAGAAGAGACAAGGTGGAGGTGTGAGAGATAAAGGCTTTCAATTAGTGCAATTAGCCTTTTTCCCCATGTTGGCTTCATTTAATCARAATGACCTTTTTCCTGCAGTGGTACGGTTAATCCTTCATGACTCTGCAGGAGGAACACAAAACAACAGATCAAGGTTCATTGAAGGAATGCGTATTACCTGCTGCCTTTAAGTAAAGTCTTCTTGTGATGAGACATATTGGTGTTTTAACCGTTTTGATCAAACTCTGAAATAATGTTGAGTTCAGTAATGACTCTCAGCTGCATACATCAAATTTGACCCAAGTATCTGTAAAATTAACTGAGTCAGGGTGATTTTTGTGTTGTGTTTAGCTCTGCTGATGGATTCTTTTTGTTAAAAGGGAATCGTTTCTTTCCATTGTCGCCAGTGTGCGGCTCAGGATGTGTCAGGATTCCTGTTTTTTTCCCTCCACTGTTCACTTTGGGGCAGCGCTGCCTCTGACAGCACATTAAAGGCTGAGCTMCACCATGATTCTTTGTTGAACTATTGAATTTCACATGTTTATCTGATAAATTGCTTGTGTTTTCTCATGAAAACAACTTACCTGAGTTCATTCATAAAGTCTGTGTGCTCCTATAACTGCCTAATTGAGGTTCCATGTCTTCAAACCTCTCTCCTGTGACTCTTTTATGCTGTATCTCTCCTAAACAGTTAAAGTAGCATCAGCTCAACCTGCCTAACCGCTCTTACCGATGAAACTTACCTGGAATCTTCAACAAGGAAGAATACATCTCTTAGCTATCAAAGAGTCAGAGCAGTACGTTTTTTACAGTTCATGTTTTTCAGTGTGTTGGAGCATCCTAGAGCAATTCCAGGATCAGGTGCAGTTATAGTGTTAAAGATAAAGAAAACCATTGGAAGATGAGTATCCTGCACATTTTACTTGTTTCCCCTGCTCCAACACACCTGATTCAGTGACTGAATCATCTCTAAGTTCTGCAGAAGCCTGTTGATCATCCATTCATTCAAATCGAGTTGAAGCAGAGAAATAAAAACATGCAGGATGGTGGCCCCCAAGGACCAGGATTGGACTGTCCCCTGCACCTAACTAACAAAATATTTACCTGAACCACCTTCTGTTCCAACCCTAAAAAATACTTTGCACAAAAAGTAAAGAAAATTGTGTTTGGTAGATTTCTTTGTTGTAACAATGCTTCTTCACAARAAATTGTATGACTGGCAGCACCTGGGGTAACAGGAACTCAAAACAAGTGTCAACACAGCAAAATAAACTGTCTAGCAGAGATTTGGCTTTTTTATGTACACAACCCACATACTCAGCTCTACTGCTCATCTCACAAATGCATGTTCCTTACAAATGTGGCACAGTTTAAAAGAGAACTGGCTTTCCAACTGRAAGATTTATTACCAAGAAGCGTTGTTACAACAAAGAAATTATCTACCAAACACAAATTTCCATGACTTTGTTTCATGAAATTTGTGCTACATTTATTTCCTACAGGTGTGCGTGAGCGTGTGAAGCCTGTTTGTGTTGCTAGACTCTATGTGATGCTGCGATGGACCTGGAACCCGTCCAGGGTGGACCCCACCTCTTGAGATGGAGATAAACAACAGCAACCTGGAAAAGAGAGGTGGTTAAAGATAATGGATGAATGGATCACCCCGCCAGTATAATTTACTGTATGTCACATGCAGTAAATTATACTGGCGGGCTGAATGTATTGCAGTATAATGAGAATGAATTGACTGTAATTGGATTTAAATCTTGATCTGAACTGGGTCTACAGATCATAAACACTGGGGATGTCACAGCGACTGAGAGCAAACAGACTCAGGTAATAAATGTTTAATGACAGTATAGTTGAAGGTGTAGCCAGGCAGGTAAAGGTAGTGTTAGCACATGGAGGATTAAACGGTTCCAGGAATTCTACAGCAGAGACTAGAAGAAAACAGAAGAAACAGGTAATTTGTCAAACTATAAGGTTTTAGGTGACCATCAATGATACAGAAAGGCATTAAATGCACCAGCAAAGAACAGATCATCACAGCAGCCTCACCCCTCATTCAACCCCTCATCAATGGAACAAGCTGCAGCTGCTGCCAATCTGGAAACTGCAGGTGGAGAAAACACTGTAATCACACATTAGATTAGTTTTTTCTTATGTTTAGTGCCCTGACATGACTTTTATTGTGAAATGGCTCCACATGAGTGAACTGACCTGATCTGTGGAGTCCTGAAAGCACCTGTAGACCAGGTGAAACGTGTCTCTGACAAAGCAAACACGTGGGCTTTTGTATCATGAAATGGTAAACAAAATAAATATTCTTGTAAAACGGTCAAATGCTTTAATGCAAGCCAACTTGCACAACCTATAGAGCTTTATTTTCCTTCAGGATTTATTTATTTCAGTTGTTGAGGCTCAGCTTTTATAGCAAAAGGTTTAAATCTGCTCAGAAACCAGCAGGAGTCCAGGTCCTGGCAGATTACACCTCCTGCAGAGTTCCTGTTCATGGCAGATTATCAGCCACTGATCCTGTGTGGGTTTTTAAAAAGAGGCTTTCGTTGAATCCAGCGTGCTTCCTTCCTGCTGGTTTTAATGGCAGAGCTGTGTTAACCATTTTCAGACTATAGCTGTAATCACAGCTCATCAGAGCCTCTGTTCTGAAAAATGACCTCACAATCAGAGGCAATCATCGAGGAAAATATATGCTTTTCTTTTCTTTTTTTTTTTTTTTAGTCATCCTATTTCTTAGTGATGCTGAAAAAAACCTCTCAGAACTGGTAAAAAAAAACGGCAGCAATGTTTTAAAATAATAAAATTAAAAACACATTTATAGACAATAACATGAAGGTTTTTTGCACACGGCTTCTCCTTCTTTGTGTCTTTCGTTGCTGTTTTCTGAAGCACTCTTGTGAAAAGCCAAACTGTTCTGTGAGCCATTAACATCCAGCTGTCGTGTCCATTTCCTACTTGTACACACACACTCTCTCTCTCTCACACACACACATACACACATAGTATCACTTTCCTGAAACAGAAAATTGCTTCTCTCATCCTGTCAAACATTATCTCCCCTCCTCTTCCTCTCTGTTCTCCATCGTCTCACCTTGAAGAAAACAGTCGTCTTCTTCTGCAAACCTTTTAATTTAGCTTTGATTTACTTTATTTTAGCAACATATCAAATATTTTAGTTTTTTTTTGGGGGGGGGACATGCTTGTAGGCTTAGTTTTTATGTTCCATTGGACAAATTTGAATAAAATTAGAAGAAATCAATCATTGGATTTGAGTTCATAATGCATTAACTTCAGGAGTCAACCTAAAGATTGCRGCTGCAAGAAAACGCAAGAATGACTACAACTTAGTTTTACTGATATTGAGCTCACAAATTGTTTTTTGTGTTTAATACTGCTTGTTTTCATTCATTTCMTCATGTTTTATTTCCTGCCTGAAGACAAAAATAAAGGACAAAATCCTCACGGCCTCTCTCTCGCCTGCGGTCATTCAGATACTTACAGGTCTGAGCTGAGATGGCTCTGCTCTGTCTGGGCAGACATAGTGCTTTGTGTGATGGAGCCTGAGGGCTGTGAGTTGTTCTCAGCAGATTTCATTAGTGTTTTTTAAAACRCTACGTTTGTTTCTTCCCTTTTTCCTCCCGCAGACACAGAAGATGGGGAATCAGTTCATAACGGAACAAGCAAAAGCAGCACYGAGGAAAATGGATTTTAATTTTTAAGGATGTGGAAAAAGAGGAAGATGGTGTCTGTCAGCAGGGTCTTTCCTCTCAGCTCAGGTGGGAATGTGGGGACCAGCACTTGAACAATACAAGAGCAGACACAATGTGGACAGTTTATTCTTAGGAAAACTGAGCACAAGTTTTATCATTCACTGATTTCTAAGATATTTTGCTGACAGACCCACGTCAATACATTACTGCCTGCCTTTGATAGTAGTGGGTGATAATGATGATCTTTGATAGACTGATTTTTTAACAWCTGTTCATTTTCTCACTCTGCTGTCTTTAGACACTCTCCCCTATGTTTGTTTTGATTGTTTCTTTTTTAAATAAGCGTTTTCTTTGTCTCTCTTTCACAGGAAAACACACCTGGACCAGTCATGTGTTTGTCTGTGTCTCTTTCCTGTCCCTCAAACCCAGCTAGTCGAGGCAGACGACCCCTCGTCCTGAGCCTGGTTCTGCTGGATGTTTCTTCCTGTTAAAAGGGAGTTTTTCCTCTCTACTGCTGCTGACATGATGCTTGTTGTGACCATATAAATATAAATAAACTGAAATGAACTTTTAATAAGACCACTTCCACCAAAGAGCTTGAGTGGTCCTGGTGAAGTCTCTGATCTTTAAATGATCTGTCTCCGATGGTCATCATCAACAGGTTTCATGTTCTTATATAGAACTGTTTGATGATTTATTATCTTTATTATCAGTCAAAATAACCTTTCACCCCACTGTAATCATGTATGTTTTTATTAGACACACAAATTGTCAGGACTCAGAATTCATGCTTTGGATTTTGGTTACTCTGTTGGACAGTTCTCTTGGAAAGTTGGAAAAAACAGCTTTTCAAAATGTTTAAATATCGACAAAATATAGAGCTTTAAATATGACTGTGAACCTGTTCTGATTCTTCCTTCATCACTCACTGTGTGAACAGCATAGACCTGCAGATTTAACCTGAAGTTTCCGCTTAAACAAACTGAAAGCTCAGATTTTCTAACCTGGATTTTGCAACTTAAAAACAAACAGTTTAGGTTTAGGTAAATGAGCTGACTTGAGTTTAAACCATGACCTGTAGTGAAAGTTAGARTGGTGATGCAGAAGCTGCTGCAGGAGTAATCACGCTCTTCATGGGGCGGGTCATCGATCGGGTCACATCACAGAGACATCAATGGGAAAACAGCACGAGGCCGCGGAGAAAAACCCTCATCTTAAAGTAAAACACCCCAAGAAGTGCTGTTCTGTCCTCGTGTCTTTACTCCCTGAAGGCTGACTGTTCAGGCGTCCACATGACTCAGAATCTTTTGAGTTGATCTGTGTCCGCCTGGTCTCTGCAGCTCATCTGCCCACAGCCCAGCGTGGGTCTTCTCTGTCAGCATGTGCTGATGAATAAATGAGGGGTGAGCATGTCTGGTCTGCAGCCGATGCGCATCACAGTCCATGATATGATCTTGAATTTGGCTGACCATTAATTACTTTTAAACAAATACACATGCAAAAAGGAGTGAAACAGTACTTTCTCTCTGTCCTCCTGTCTTCTCAGAGGTGCTTTCTCATCAGTCACTGATGCGTGTTGGACAGAATCGGCACAGCAGGACTGGATCAGGATGAAGGAGAAAAGCTTCTCCTGAACAAAGTTTTGGGAAAACAGAACAACAATCCCTTTATTGGAGGAGTGAATACTGCAAAAATAAAAGCTTCTGCAACATTAAAACGATTCAAAATGCTGCAGCTCAACTTTTAACTGTGACACAGAAACATGAACATAAAACAACTGTATTAGCTTCACTACACTGGTTACCTGTATCTTATAGAYTTGATTTTAAGATTTTATGGTTAGTTATTAAAGTTTTGAAAGGCCTAGCTCCAACCTATCTTCAAGATCTTTTGCATCTTCATTCTRCTTCTAGAACATTAAGGCCAAACAATCAGATGCTTCCAGATGCTCCAAGTTGAAAAAAAAATCCTATCTGCTAATTATATTTATTTTTTATGTTTTAACAGTATACAGTATGTCAGGCTGTGTAATACATTTAATGAGTCAGAGTTGTAGGCCTATAAGAAAAGAGAGATACCTTGTTCTGAATAAGATGTGTTTTCAGAGTCATTGTGTAATGTTTAAGTTCTAACTATTCAGTATCTGCAAGTATCCAAACTGAAGTATCGAGTTTGGGAAAAACTGGTATCAGGACACCCCAAATAATAAAAATAATATTTTTTTAGCTTTAAAGAGACAAAAGGAAATGGTTTGTAAATCATTTTTCTTTTCTATGTGTCATTTTTATTTTTCTGCCTTGTCCCAAATTGTTTTTGAGTCGTAACGTTGCTGCAAATCAAAAATGTCTGCAGGTTGAAACCTTTCAGTCGATGCTGAGACCTTTCACTAGGCAGAGAGGCTCGTTACCACTTTATGTAAAATACTTTACAACCCTCTGCAGGTCCAGAGGAGGGAATAATACTGCAATCAGCTCGGCTCAATTTATGTCACAATTTCTGTTACTGGGGGGGACGTTTCCATCTATTTTTTTATTATGATTGTTCTCGCTGTGAGGCGAGAGTTGTAGCCCACTCTGCAGCCTGGTTTTGTGTTTTTATTCCAAAACTGTTACAAGGAAAAGTGGGTAAAGAAATCAGATGAAAATTAAAATAATTTTCCTTAATATTTGGCACCGTATGATGGGAACATAACATATTTTATCACAAAATTTCTATGAAATTATCAGTTGAAAAAAATATTAATTTGACAAAAAAACAATAATAATCTTCTAAGTGTGTCTGCAATAAAAAAAAGTTAGACAAAAAGTTGCAAACGTTTTGACAGGTCAAATATTAGGTAATGTTTTGTTTATTTCAGCTTTTAGTGTTTATTTTTTTTAGGTTTTTATGTACTGTTTGGCTTCAGTTAGCTCTATTAGCTTTTAGCCAGTGTTCTGATTGTTTCAGCTTCAGTAGATTTCAGCACCAGGCGTTTCCACTGAATCTTGTGGAAATTACAGTTTCTCTGTTGTTATATTAACCTCTCATCGATCAGCTGCTCTAAAAAACAACTTTATTTGAAAGCATACAGCTTCTGATCACAGATTGACTGAAGCTTCAGAGAAAAGCAGATGAAATGATGAACTTCTGTGAGGAACTGTGTCACATTTCCTCCTGTCTTCTCTGGTGAACAAAGCTGAATCAAAGGTTTTGTCCCAGAAGAAGTGCCTCAAACAGAGGAACAACATATTGACCAGACTACTGGTTTGAATCAGCGGCTCTTCTCCACAGCTCGGCCTCGGATCGATGACACGCAGAGGAAATCTGGGATCTGAGCAGCTTTTTTGTTGTTTAAAATGCTCACAGCAACAATAATCTCTCCAGCAGCAGGTAACTAATGGTCTTCTCCCTGTGTGCTCAGGCTGATGGGGTGTGCATCACAGAACGACGAGGATTATAGAAGTCAGATTGTCATCTTTATGGGTTTTTATTCTCCCACCTTCAGGCTTCATTCAGCAGAACATCTGATGAGAAATTCAGCAAAACCCTGATGATGCCTGCAGGGCAAACACTGACAATATCACTAGTTTATGTGTTTTCACATTGGCATTCAAAAGCCCCCATTTCTTTTCTTTTCTTTTAAAATAATAATCATGAGGTRAATGGGTTTTTCTATAAAGACCACAAGGACATTGTAGGTCCTGGTCTTGCAGCAGTGTTGGTAAGAGGGTCATGGGAGGTGAGTACAGGGTGCCACAGATGCTTCTAAATATTCCAGTCTCAAGCAGGAGCCCTGTCTGCATCCTCCACACAAACTAAGGCTTGTTCTCGGTGCAAGTTGGGCTTTGCCAGGGCTGTAACTTGTCTGCAGTCCTGTTTGTAGTGTTTGACAGGATCTAAAGGCACAGTGGTGGAGAGGAGGGTGTCTGGTTCGAGAACCTCAGGGTCTTGTCTCTGCTTTATGCAGATGAGGTGGTTCTGTTGGCGTCTTCMGGCCAAGACCATCAYCGAGCACTGGGGTGGGATAGATTCTTTGCATCAGGTGGATCAGTCCATCCAGGCTTCTTGATCATTAATGATGGTAGGATGGAGTGAGAGAAGGATAGATGCCTCAGGGTTTAGTTTCAAGACCATAAGACCTGGACCTCAAGTCTTTTCCTGTTCTGTCCTGTTTATTTAACCGTTTAAAGGGGCAATATCATGTAAAATCAACTTTTTTGAGTTTTATATCATGTTATAATGTTATACTCTCATTAAAAACATGCCCAAAGCCTTGCTTTGACTCATTCATGCATGTTTGAGAAATCCTGCAGTGTTTTTAGGCAGCCATGCTGAGGAGCAAAACGACAGGTGGGGACCAGAAACGCCTTTTGGTACCAGAAACGCCCCTGGGACGTGTTTTTAAGCCGAACTTCCTCATGGCAGAGCGCACCCCCTCCCCCATCCACACACCCCGCCCATGACTCCTGCAGGCTCTCAGGTGAAAGTGAAAGTGAAACCTAACTGTCTGCTGAGCTCTCAACATTAGTTCTCACTCAGTGAAGTTCTTTTCAGATTAAAAAACCTTTGAGGAAATATGTTTTCAGATGCCAAGTAAACTGGATCATGCCCCCCCCACCCCACACCGAAATGGGCGAGACAGAAGCGAAGGTGGTTTTTAAAGTGACAGAGGCCAATTTCAAGATGTTTTGAAGAGGAAGTGATGAGAAGATAAGTTTATTTTCTATTTAATCTTAAAAACAGCATTTTACTAACAGCTGAAGGTGACATAGATTCTTTATTATGGTATAGTATTTAAATATATGCCTGAGAAGCACATTGGCCCTTTAAAGAGTTTTTTTAATTATTGCTAACACTGCTTTATTGCCTATCTTGTTAGTCTTTATGAGGCCCTTTGATGGACTGGTGACATGTCCTGGGTGTACCCCGACTAATTTACTGGAGACAAGTTCCCCACAACCCTGAACTGCACAAGAGAAAATGGATTGGATGTTTGAGATTATACAGAGAGCAGAAGGGGATGAAAAGTTCAGACAAATTGAATTCTTTCAACCTGACAGCAAACAGGCTTTTTAAAAGCCTCTCCAAACTAAAAGACATTTCTGGCCTTTGTTATGGCCTAGCTCAAAACCATAACACCTTGAAATCCATCATCCAGATGTTATTTTAAAACTCTGAAACATCTGCCTTCAGCCTCCTGAGGGTTTTCCATCAAAATAGAACTAATTAGGTCTTGGATTTTTCARTTTTATATTGTGTCTGTCAGGCTGCAAGCTGCGCTCAAAAATAGGCAGTTTCATTTCAAACAATATGTAGTTGTTGTTTTTTTCAGCTGCTGCCTTCCTCGCAAACATCTGCAGCATCACTGAACAAACGAATGTCAATTAAAGTTTCAACCATCACTGCACTGTTTTTTTTTTTACAAGTCCAGTTCAACTTTCAGAACAGGTCACATTTTCCTGCTACGAGTCCAAAAGTAGCAACTTCATTTCCACATTTCTTAAAAGAAACGCAGCTGTTGAACAGTTCACTGAATTCAGAAACCTTTCTCTGATCAGCTTTTACTCTTTTTGCTCCTGCTGGTTTCCTGCTTTTACAGGAGAGTTGCTCTCAGAACCTTGCCTCTCTTTCTGTAATTACCCCTGTAACATTTTGAGCTGGTTGAACACTAAAGGCTCTAACTGTGCCAAAAACAAAAATCTGACACCACCTGCTGTGATACAATCCAACAAACAATCCTCCGGATGATCAAATGAGTGAAATTCAAGTTGTTGTGGGTTTTTTTTCTGGGTCACTCATTGCCAAAACTTGTTTTCATGAAATCTTTGTGTTTTATCAGGTCGCTTTAGACCATATCTCTTAAATCTAATACTGGAGAGATTGTATTTAATCTAATCAACTTTTAAAAAATTAAACCTTTTTTTTGCTAACTCGATTTAATGAAAAGTTCCAGCTCGGTATTTTTCCAAACGTCCAAGGAATGATTGCAGCGACATCAGGAAGGAACTCTTCATCATAATTAAATTTGTACTTTGAGGTGATTTCTTCTGATCAATACCTCCAAATAAGTTGCCATTTTTTCAGTTCAAAGTCATCCTCTGCCTGCAGCTCCCAGCTGTGATGCTTTTCTCTGCTCTCATGGCTGCAGCGTAATGTCGGGCCTTTGTTGAACGTTATCGGACAACAAATCCTGTTAATTGTACAGCCGAGGCAGAGGAAGGTGACGGCCACATTATTCTGAAGCTAAAAACTCCTGCATMCAGACAGCGCTCATCGATACGTTGTTCTGTCCACAACAACATGCACAGAGCAGAGCACTGGAACAAAATTATGAGAATGCAAAGCCAGAGTTATGTGAAATATAAAGTCTGAATGCTGAGTCGGCGCAAGCTGATGTGACTCAAAGCAAAGAAACAGACTCACTCCTGAGGTGAGGAAACTTAAAGCTCCAGCGTTCAGGTTGCTCTCATCTCCTGAGGCCATCATTTATTCAGTCTTTTATCTTTATCTAGTAACACAAACAGAAGCAGGGGGAAACAACTGTTATAAATGATTACATTTGACTCAAGTTATCCTTCTGTGTCGGCTGAACTCGCCGTCTAATGGACTGCATGAAGGCTTTTTCTTTACACATTGATCTAAACAAGAGTCTTGGGCCCCCTTTTTTAGTTCATGTCCAACTTCAGGGTTTTTAATGAGAAAAGAGATCCTCTCTGACTGGAATGGATGAAGAYAAAATAAAAATATGTTTATTTTAGTTGTGTCAGACTTTGATTTTGTCCTTTTTAATTTTATTTGGGCTTATTGAACACGATCATAAAACACCTGCTCAGATGAGCTTTTGTTCTTTTTTTTTCATTTTAATAATGTAGAGCTTCCAATCACAGGCTGACATTCTCTGACCTCTGAACACCCTAATAATTTCAATCAGACAAAAACATACTGAAGGTGATTAAAGGCCTAGCATACATTGAACAAATGTCACCTTTCAAGTCACAGTTTCAGACTGAGATCATCTTGTGAAATGACAGAACTAGAGCCATATTTGTTCAAACATTGCCTGAAATTTCAGGTGATGATCTGAGCTCAGAGTATGTGTTGTGAATTACCCTAAGCTACTACCACGGCCAGTTTCAGCTCAATATCTTTAAAATTTACTGAGTTAGACACATTTTTGTCTTGCTGATTATTAGAGTCGGGCATCTTGAATTGAGGCTACTTGAAAAGTTGTTCATCCAGTGATTAATTCCTGAAAGTTTTATTAAAAACCGTTTAGTGATTCGTGAGATATTTAGCTAACAGCGAGTTTCCAGCAGAAGAGGGAGGGTTGAGCTGGACTGGAAACCGATCTTAGTTCAGTCATGGGGGCAGAAAATAAAACTTTTTTGCTATTTGATATGTTTCGATATGAATGTACAGAATACGTAACTCTAAATTTTCATGTCCTAATCAAGACACAAAAGCTTGGATTCTTCAGTGTCTGTGGTATTTACTGTATGTTTAAATGTACAAGTATCAAAATAAAGTAATTTAAAAAAATGTTTCTTTACAGTCTAATGAAGTTTGTGACCGCCACAGTTTGTGAATTCTAAAATACAAAAGGTACGAAAACAGCAAGCTAATTCACCACTGTCTGCTGCAGTAAATTGGTTGATTTAGTTTAGTTTTTTAACATTTACTGATTGACATAAAGTGAAAACCTAATCTGTGATCTCATACTACATGCACACAAACAGAAAGCTCCTGACTTCCCTCTGGGTCCCAGTACAAGAAGAAAAACTGCAAAGCAAGCACGTTTTGGATCAMGGAAGCTGATTAATCTCTTGTGTTTCATTAACATGTACCTTCCAGCTCCCAGAGGCTGAAAACATTGTGTCGCTTTGAGGTTTTCTGCGACCTTAAGAGTGGCTGATTTATCAGACCACTTCATTCCTTTTGTGAGCTATGAGAGGATAAAGCAGTTTCAAAAATAGAGAGGAATGGAACATCTTTTTAGTTTGTTGTAACTGGAGTTTAACATGTTGGGAAAGCTGTTGGAGGGCTGAAGTCTCTTCTSTGAGCAAACTTTTGAAAAGAAGATGGAGCTAGCTAAGACGAATCCAAATACCATGGATTTTGGAACAAACAACACAAGGAAGCATCCCAGTCTTGTTGGGACAGGATTTCAAATCCCTGTGTCCCCAGCACAGAGCGCCTTTTACATAATTCTGGTGGCTTTAGGATTCTTCGGTAATGCCGTCATGATTGGAGTCATCGGTAAGAGTGTAATTATGGGCCGAGGTGGGGGCCAGAACTCGGACATCATCATAGTTAACATGGCRCTGTCCAACCTGATGGTGTCCGTGATGAGAAACATGRTGCTCATCATGTCAGACCTGGGATTTGAGGTAGTAAGTAAACAACAYTTAAGTTAACAGTTTATTCAGAATAGAAAATATTTAGGCTACWTGTTAAAGTGTCTAAACYTRATGGATGTTTGRAGGTGRATTCTGGTAAAAGGMGCTGRCAGTTCCTGATGGGCGTCTGGGTGTGGCTGCGTTCGGTCAACGTGTGGTCCACGCTCTTCCTCAGCGTCTTCCATCTCCACACTTTGAAGCGAGTGGCTCCCCATGTCAGAAACCTCCAGGGGCCGAGGAGCATGCTGAAGACCCTGCTGCTCAGTTTGAGCTTGATCTGGATCATCAATCTCTTTTACGCCATTCCTGCTCACATCTTTTCCACCAATGGCAATGAAAATACCACAGAGGTCAGAAACTTTGTGTTTTACTTTTCATGAATTGTAGAGGGGTTTCTTCACTACAACAGGGGTTCAATCTCATTTTCACCAAAGGAAAAATTGTAATTAACTTCAACTTTTCATACTTAACTTTGACTAAAAACACAAAATGTCACGTTCCTCGTCTCGTTGCAACAGCTGAACACCGCTAACAAACAATAACTGAGCACTACATGGTATTTCCCGTATAGAAACACAAGTATCCTCTTATAAACACTGAAATGTACTATGTAACTGATTTAATGTGAAATAAATACTATTGAAGATAAAAGGAAGAGAATTTTACTCTAATACTCTAACTCACTAATATCGTGGTAATCCTCTTTAGGTAGTTCATTAATCCAGTCAGAATTACTCTATAAACTTCAAAAGATCTGAACTGTCCCTTTATGGTTCAAAGCATTCTAACATTTAAAAAATGTAGTTTTTATGGTGGTAGCATATCAGTAAAACTGATATCAATATGTTCTGTCAAATGATTTATGATTTAAGATAAAAGTTCATGAAGTAACAATAGCTGCAGACTCAAAAAGCCATTTTTATTTTACTCTGAATTACCCTTTAGTTTTGTATGTTAGGTTATCCTTTCTGAGAGACAAATACATGTCTGTGATTTGCAGAAMTAATACAAGTTCTTGTTTCTTCCTCCTCTTTCCTCAGACCCTGATGCTCCTCAGCAGCACAACACACCCCCTGCTGGGATGTGTGTGGAACTTTCCCTCCAACCACTCCGGCCTGGCCTATGCCACCACGTCATTGGCCATACATGAAATATTTCCAATTGTCCTGATGGTCYTCACCAACGTCACCTCCCTCTACACGCTCTACACCCACAGCAGGATGAGGAGCTCTGTGCAGGACGCTCCTGTCATCAAACAGGTCCCAGCAGAGAGGCGAGCCGCCAAGGTGAGAGGAAATCTGTTGTTGGGCCAAAGTGCTGCACACAAAACAGACAGCAAAAGAGTCAGAAGTAAATACAAAAATTGCATCTGAAGCAGAATTACAAAAGTTACAAATGGAAAACTAAACAGACTCCCCTGATGTATTAAAAGCCAGTAAGTACAGAATAGTTTTAAGATGGAATTTAAAAGCTTTAAGAGCTGAAGCCTTCCTGACTTGAAGGAGTAGCTGGTTCCACAGTTTAGGATCTGCAACTAAAGACCCGATGACCTCTGTAGACCAGTCTGGACCTTGAAACAACMAAAGACCCAACCACCATTATGAACCAGCCTGGACCTTGAAACAACTAAAGACCCAATCACCTCTGTGGACCAGCCTGGACCTTGGAACAACTAAAGACCCAATCACCACTACGGACCAGCCTGGACCTTGGAACAGCTAAAGACCCAATCACAACTATGGACCAGCCTGGACCTTGGAACCACTAAAGACCCAATCACAACTATGGACCAGTCGGACCTTGGAACAACTAAAGACCCAATCACAACTATGGACCAGTCGGACCTTGGAACAACTAAAGACCCAATCACAACTATGGACCAGTCTGGACCTTGGAACAACTAAAGACCCAATCACCACTATGGAACAGGCTGGACTTTGGAACAACTAAAGACACAATCACCACTATGGACCAGCCTGGACCTTGGAACAACTAAAGACCCAATCATCACTATGGACCAGCCTGGACCTTGGAACAACTAAAGACCCAATCACCACTATGGACCAGCCTGGACCTTGGAACAACTAAAGACTCAATCACCACTATGG
>NW_013952437.1:251767-257051 GCF_001266775.1 Austrofundulus limnaeus
ATTATTATTATTATTATTATTATTATTATTATTTGTATCTTAAGTCATGAGGGATCAGCCCGGCAGAAACCAACTTAGAAAGTTACAAAAATCCAGTTCTGCATCATCCATTCAACATCATTAAAGGATAAAAATAATTTCACTTGGACAAAAGGATCTCTTGATGATGACAATAATCTGTTTCTCAAATTTAATTTCACCCAGGGCTGCAAGAGAAATGCTGCACATTTGTACCAGGATCAACAATTATATTTTAATTTTATCCTTGTTTAGMTTTAAAAAGTTTGAAGCAATCCAGGCTTTAACCTCAGAACAAATGTACTTTAATTAACAATAAATCTGAGTGACATTTGTGTATCAGAAAACATAAAAACACCTCTCTGAAGTGATGCACATCAGTAATAGTTTTAGTTTTGTATTATTTCATCTAAATTTTCTTTTTCTTTCTTCTTCAGGTGATTCTTGCTCTGGTCATGCTCTTCATTGCGTGTTGGGGAGCCAGCATCATCTCTGTCAACTACTTCAACTACAACCGAGGCTCCTCGACMAATTTCCTCTTGGTCATCMCTCGTTTTGCCAACACCARCTTCATCGCCTMGTCACCAGTGGTTCTYGRGGTGGGACACAGGGGTCTGCGTTCCTGCATCAAATCCACACTCACATACTGAGGCGGCCTCAGAGCGACGGCAGATACATTTTTATATAATTATAAACCATCTGAAAAGTCCTTCAGTTCAATGGACTATTAAGCTATAGTTATCAAAATTTTATGTGCATGACTGGATGATTGTTTTTTTGATATGATGTCTTTTTTTTAACAAAACATATTTAAAAAATGCTAACATTGACTGTACCTGAACAAAATAAAAGAGAAAACACACATTAACATTCTTTTTCTTATATTGTGAATTACTTGAGTGAAAGTAATCAACCAGACTTAATGTCTTGACATTTTTTTATTGAGCTGAAAGTAATAAAAGTGTTTTACAGCAGATAAAACAAAGAAATAAGTCAACAAACCCAAAAAGAAGCTATAATGATTGAAATATGAAAACTAAGTATAAAAAGCAAGAATAAAATTCTAAAATCAAATACTTAAGGAAAACAATTATCATTGAAAAAAACATACACATTGACCAAATATGTTTTAAAAACTGGATATTGTCCGGTTCGAATTCTAGATCTTATTAAAAATTCTTGGTTTGAAGCAGACTGAATATTTTGTTTAAAGAGACTTGACAGTTTTAAAAACCATGCTCTAAATAAGAAACCAAAGACAAAAAACGTTCACTCCAGTTGTTATTTTAAATAATCCTGTCTGTCAAAGAATGAACAGTTATTTTAATCAGAACTTCAAACATTTTTTATTAAATCTCTGTGAAAACTAATATAAATGTACAAACAGTTTGTTTAGTTTTAGAAGCTTCCTGATGTAAAATCAGTTATTTGAAACAAACTTCTAAAAAGTAAGTCTCTGTACCTCAAAAATGTATAATATTTTATATTCTTTTCCCGTGAATGCTGCATGAAATACCATGTAGAGCTCAATTATTGTTTCTTAGAGATGCTCGTAGCAATGAAACAAGGAATGTGATGTTTTCTGTTTTTCATCAAAGTTAAACATAAAACATGGGAGTTAATTACAACTGGCCCTTTGAGGGCAAGCAAAATGCTCATGTGGCCCTCGGTGAAAATGAGTTTGACATCCCTGCTTTAGTAGATGAGGTCGATAGTTTCTACAAATAAAATCATATTTAGGATTTTTAGCAAAAAGAAATTTCAAACAAAATAAGTCATTTTGGATTTTATCACCTGCTTGAGTTCACTGCCTGATTTCAGACTTATTCTTGGAAATGGTAATCCATGCCTTTATCTCAGCCCATCTTGACTACTGTAACAGCTTGTTCACCTGCTTAAATCAGAAACAATTAAACCAGCTCCAACTCGTTCAAAACTCTGCTGCTAGACTTCTAACTAGAACATCTAAATTCTCCCACATCACCCCTATATTATCAGACCTCCACTGGCTACCTGTACAACTCAGACTCAAGTTCAAATTCTTGGTTCTCACTTTTAGAGCTCTACARGGCCAAGAGCCAAATTACATCTCTGGTCTTCTCTCGCCTTAGAACCCAAGACGCAACTTGCGCTCATAAGACCAGAATCTTCTGTTGGTCCCRGGTACCCGCTTCAAGACCCTGGTGACTGTGCCTTTTCCTCAATGGCTCCCAGACTGTGGAACACCCTTCTGTCCTATCTAAGGTCTCTTGATAACACTGACTCCTTTAAAAAAACAACTAAAAACACAGCTTTTCACTCGAGCATTCAACTGAATATATTCTAACCTCACAACTTGAGTTTATAAGCCCTGACTAACAAACGTGTGTGTTATTCTGGTCTAGTATCAATCCTCTCCACCTATAAGTGTGAGAGATAAATTTAACACCGTTCTGTTTTTGTTTCAAATATTGAATGTATTGAATGTATAACTTGTACAGTTATTGTGATAGATTTGCTTTTTCTTTCTGATAATGGATTTACAACACCTTGTGAAATCATTTTCTGTGAAAGGCTCTATATAAATAAACTTTTACTTACTTACTTACTTACTTACTTACTTATTCTTATCTGATCTCTGAAGAAATATGTGTTTTAACATTTAAACCTTTTCTTTACTGAAGCATCAGCTGTTTCATTGAACTTTTCCCTCCACTGTTATAACCCCCACCTCTCTTTTGACAACAGAACCCGTTGACTTCCTTTCAGTCTTTGTGGATTTGCTCCTGTCKCCACACTCCTCAGTGTAACATTGCAAACCTTTAGTCCACACCTGAATCATACCCTTGATTTTCCTCCTCAGCTTCCCGTGTCCCAGAGCTACCACCAGGGGACTGAATCCTACAAACAGCGAGGCAGAGAAATGGGCCACAGTTAGCAGCCCGTGGGCGTGGCGCCCCCTGTCGTAGTTGTAGTATGTCACTGCAGCAACCTGCAGGACCCAGCAGACCACAAAGAGCGTCACCAGTGCCATGATCACATGAGCCGCCTTACGCTCAGAGGACACATGTTTGTCCAGCTCCCCCTGACTTCCCCCTAACTCTGTCCCCGAGGTCACCGCTCGGATGTGCTTGATCAGAGCCTGAAGGGTGCCCAGGTTAGTGAAAACCATCAGCATCAGAGGCAGAACCTCATTGACAGCGAGTGAAGTGGAGGCAAAGGCCGAGCCCTCCTGGATGGAGGGGAACTTCCACACACAGCCTAACAGAGGCCGAATGGTGCAYCTTATCACCATCAGCTCTACGGTGGCGTTGCCTCGAACGTGAGAGGTGTATACCAGCGCGGGGGCAGAAAAGGCCAGGTTGGCTCCCCAAACCAGTCCCATAACTATCCACACCCGCCGCCTCTCCCTCTGCAGCGTGAGAGGTCCAAACGTCACACGCTGCCGCCTCAGGGTCGTWAGGTGGAAGACGCTGAGCGTTAGAGTCATCCAGCAGCCCACGGCTCGGCTCCACATCCACAGCAGCATGAAGACCCTGCACCATCCCGGAGACAGAGACACATCCAGACCRAGGTCTGAGATGAAGATTGGCAGCGTGCGGAAGAGTGAAGTTAGCAGGTTGGCTAGAGACAGGTGAACTAAAATGGTATCGGAGAGGGGGAGTCTTCGAGAAGGACTCTCAAACGAAGACTGGAACACCTGAAACAAGCCAGACTGAGGTCAATCCCAGGCCTTCCTTGCAAAAGAGATCTGCAGTCTCAYTGGGATTTGCCTGGTTAAATAACAGTAAAAAAATAACAAACACCAAACATTTCTTCTACTTAAAGGCATAGTCTGATCATTCTTGGGATGTTTTGTCAAACAGTTATTATTTTATCWGTCAGTAAATAGAAAGAAGCAAAAGWCTTCCTCCAGATTAATGACTAGTAAATGTCGATTTTCTGACATTGCTGACCAGTTCATCCTGAGTTAAAGGAGACGTATTCTGCCTTTAAATCCTCCTTTTTTACATTTAAATCATCCATTTGGTGTTTAAAGTGGAACTGCAATATTTTGGGTGGAATTCTTCGTTATTGTAACTCCAAGCCCCCTTTTCACCCATTTTCTAATGTCTGTTTCAGTTCAGGGCGGTGGCTCAGTTGGTAGAGCTCATGCTGGTAATATTTTATTTGAAGGAGAGTGCATYGCATAGGACTGTCATGACACTGTCATGAATATGACATAAAACCTGTCATGAACTTAAATAAGTCCTCATGAATATTTATGACTGTTTTCTTTAAGTGTCATTCAGTAAATTATGACACTTTTAATGCAAAGTTGACATTGTTTAAAATGTCTTGACATTAACCAAGCAATCATAACCTGTTATGAAAGCTGTTAAGTATCAACTTTAACATTTTATCACTGTCWTTTGTTGTTAGTCTTAACTTTGGCTMGCAMGAGACCAATATATGTCATTAATATTRTCCKMRACCTCAAGTAAAGTGGAACATGTTAGACTAGTTATAAAGATGTCGTTAAGTGTCATTACACTGATAAACACTTATAAATACTGTAACTTGTCAAGACARGTTTGTCTTGGTTAATGRCAAGTTGTCATAACAAAGACATTTAAATAACTTTGCATTAAAAGTGTCATAATTTACCGAATGACACTTCTGGTGCCGAAACCAGGGATAGTTTTGTTAGCAAAATATTCGATCATTAATTCTCACAGAAAACTGTAAAATCAAAGCTTGTCTGTCTCTGTCTCGCCCAGCTTCCTTGCCTTTTTCTGAACTGGAAAATAGCTACGTTTTCCAGTTTCTTTTTGCAGCATATTATTCTTTCTCTTACAAGGAAATAATATTTTTTGTTGGAGTATTGTTTTGGGCTGCTCAGCCTGAAACCTTGAGCCATCACCCTTGCTGTGAGTTTTCAAAGTTCCTGACGGACCTGTTGGTTCTGAAACACTGCCATGTTGCTGATAACTCCGAGTCCATGAGAAGGGGCCTGTTTTACCCATTCGGCTGACCAAGAGAGGCCTCGGTCTGTGCTGTTCAACAAGCATCTACCCAGAGCTGACGTCTGGTCTCGTTTGGAAAGGTTCCCGGGCTACGGTAAAGTTCCTGACGTGTGCTTAACTTTGGTCCACAGGCTCACAGCTGAAACACATCATCTAGAGAACCTTAAAAGCTTTGTTTGTCTTACTTGTATGTCTGTCTCTCTCTCTGTGTCTCTCTCCCATTCTTTCTCTCTCTCTCTCTCTCTCTCTCTCTCTCTCTCTCTCTCTCTCTCTCTCTCTCT
>NW_013952437.1:257084-264605 GCF_001266775.1 Austrofundulus limnaeus
ACACACACACACACACGCACGCACGCACGCACGCACGCACGCACACACACACACACACACACACACTCACTGACCCTTAATGTATATAAAATAACCTGCTTTTGCTTAGTTAAAAATGTTAGACAAACTGCTTAATTAATTAGTTAAACTGCTTAATAGTAAAAACCAATTGTGTTATATTGAGAGCTCATTTATTGTTCAAACCATTGTAACCACTCGTTAATCATTCAATATTCTTTTCCTTTAATAAAAGTCAGTTACTTTTTAACTGGCCAAAATAAAAGAACGACTTTGTGTGTTTTCTGTGTGTATTTTGGTGGTTGAATTGTTTTGTTCAACAGAGACCATCTCGAACCGGGAGGGACAATCTTAATTAAAGTCATATTCATGATTTCATGAGGGTTTCTCTACATTTCAACCATAAATATTCACAAGGACTCATTTAAGTTCATGACAGGTGTTATGTCACATTTATGACAGCGTTATGACAGTCTTACACCCCTTCAAATAAAGTGTTGGAGTCCACAAAGCGATACAGCCTTCAGCACAATGCAGTGATGTAACCGGCCTACAAATACATGGGCTGCTGCCCCTGAATTCAGACACAGTGAATGACTGACATCAGAGCTATTGAGGTACTAACTGTTGATAACTTTTCAAAAATGATCAGACTATTRCTTGACCAAYTAAACAACGAAGGGTTTCCTCACCACATGGATGACCAACATGTTTCCCAGAATACCAGAAAAGACCAGTAACCCAAATAAAACAGCGTCGACAGTGTGAACCTCTGACATGGCACCATCCTCTGCAGGACAACCTCTGTTTTCTTTAGGACACACATGAATGCTGGAGGACGACACTGGAAAAAAAACCCCACCTCTGTCTGTTCCTCATGGTGTTTTATATGTGCACATACAGACAAATGAAGAGATTCATCACACATGAACAGACATCTGCTGACCAGACTCACAGTCCATTAAACCCAACAAGTCATCACTTTCCTTGTTTTCGTCTTGTGTCAGCTGCTACATCTACACATCTTCACCTCTATTGTTTAAAAGTGAATAATCAGTCAGGGGTTAATACATGTTGATTTTAATTTGTTTACATCCTTTTACATGTCAGTGAGCAGGATAATTAATAACAAGTGGTGTATGCAGTCAGTCATTGATTACACAGATTTAATCAGTCAACCTGCAAAACTTTTCCATGACAGCTGAAGCATAACTCGCACACAAATTCAGCATGTTTTATGCTTTTAATAAGTCATCTCCCTTGATGCTAATTATTTTCAACTTTTCCTCCTGGGGAATCCCAGTAGTATCATGGAACAATATGATCTGCTCAGGAGATGTATGTAAAGATTAAGATTAAAGATTATGAAGTTTTGTTTTCTGTGTTTGTCTGTCTTGCACAGCGATTTAGCATCGTCCTCAGTTAATCATTGTTAATAGAGGGGGAAATGGAGATTTTGGATTAGAATATTTATTAACTAAACTTATTTTATGGCAACAGCAAAGTTAAAGGGAACTCAGACTAGCTGGAACATTAGATGTTATTTGATAAACACTTATTTCAACTTTAAAAAAAGAGATTGAAATGCGAAACATCACTTTCCTCATCTCATTGCTACAACTGAGCATCGCTAATAAACAGTGACTGAGCTCTATGTGGTGTTGTCTGCATAGAAACAGCATTTTAACATAGCCTCCTAATCCGAAAAATACTATGTGTACTATGAAAGTAAGAGTGTTTTACTCTCTGCTGAGTTGTGGTGCTCTCTTGAATTCTGAATTRTCCCACTTTCCAACAGGGAATTCCCACTCGAGGGTCATTCCAGTTTAAATTGTAAGTGGGAAATTCCCACTTCGCAGTTCAACTGGGCCGCAGCAAAAATAGCCTGCAAAAATGTGGCAAAATGGAGATTTTACGCTGCAAATTTCACCAGCTGCTGGCTACTTTTGAACCCTGTGCAACTATAGGATGCCATTTCACAGGTAACATAATCAACATGCATTATGGTAGTTGTAGTTTATGATCAATGCTGGCTTTAAAGCAGATTATTTTAAAAGCGGATTATTGTAAGATGTTGGTTTATCATTGAAGCTCTCAAGGGCTACATAAAATGCTATGATGGGCCACATTTGGCCCGCTGGCCTTGAGTTTGACATGTGTGCTGTAYGCTGCTTAGTTTTTATAAATTAAAACATATATCTTATCACATGGATGTCACCATCTTATTTCRTCTTGGAACATAATGGTGCTTACTGGTGCTCGGGTGTGAGCTCTAGCTTGAATGTCAATTTTGTATTAAGGTCAACATGTTTAAGTTGGAGATTCTTTTAACACTCATTGACAGACTGGGTAGATCAGGTTACATCATTTTATGAGCAGCTACTTTGTCAAAAATGTCATGCATCTATCAAATTACAATAAAAGACTGGTAAATAAGATAAACTGCAAGTAAATACATATTTTAATGTGTTGATTATTAATATGTTAATTTGGCAACCAAGACAAGAATTAAAAACTTGCAAAACATTTATGTTTATATGACAGCTTCTGCTTTGTTTGATTAATCTACAGTTTAAAACATGAAGAAGAGGAGCCTGATAGCTGAGTTATTTGTATAAACCTTTTAAAAAGTCATAATTAGCTAAAATAGCTCATAAGGTGGCCATGAATTAAAACAAGTTGGTGAACGATAAAGTTYGACATGAAAAAGAGACATATTTTTCCGTTTCATTTTAATCCTCATAAGGATAAAGCCTCCACRTCTGCAGGTTACTTCTCACCTGGAGCTCTGAGTGGGAGGATGAATCGACATGTAACATTTTGGGCGCGCTCCCACGCGCRATACTGGCACTGTGCGGCGCGCGCGCGCCCTCTACTCCACGTGCACTCACAGCTGAGCCTTTTTCTTTACGTCAAGGCGGACAGGATTCAGGAATGAGAAGCAAATGTGATGGCACTCTGATTGACGTGAGTGCTTTTAATGCGCACCTTCGTTCACGCGCACGGATCGTTTTTATTGTCAGGGTGGTGTTTTGTTTTTGTTTTTGTTGCAGATGGATTTCACCCGGAGAGYAGAGCTGATCTCATGGCAGACATCATCTGATCCACTGTGAGGACTAAAACGACCAGAAGAGGACTGGAGATGACACAACAGCAGCGGACATCGCTGCTCGCCCTGTCGGTGCTCCTGCTCTGCACAAGCTGCTCCTCTTCCTCCTCCTCCTCCTCCTCCTCATCAACATCAGCCTCATCAGAGGTGAGGAACAGCAGTGATGAGAGGCAGGTACCAGGCCACAACCAGGGCAGTGATTCTGCTCTCGTGTCGGAGGGCTTTGGACCGGGTCCAGTTGAAGCGGTGTCACCGGTCTGCGCCTACAGAGTGATCGAGGGGGGCATTTCCGGTCAGCTTTGTTTCAGACGCACAGCCTTGGGGTACAAGTGTCGGAAGGAGGACTGCAGGACCCGGGTGTCTTTGGGGACTCTCGTGGCAAACGTCCTCATCAATGGCAGCGTACTGTTACAGTGGACTCATGAGGGAGACCGGGACGCGGGTCCTGGCCCCGGTCCAACKCTATCCAGTCCTCTTTTCGGGGCACGACGCCACAGACGCGGAGGCTACGAGCTGAGCTGCTGGTGGAACGGAAGCTACACCCAGTTCGAGTGCGCCAGCGTGCGCCTGGGCTCGGGCTGCAGGGACTTCCTGCTGTCCGAGCTGCACGAGAGCATCCCGTACCGGTTCTGTCTGCGTCCCCTGACCCGCTCCGAGCCGGACCTGAGGGGCGCCGAGCTACCGCCGTGGGACTGCGTGGAGTTCACGCTGCCGACGTCCGGGATGCAGGACATCGTGATCGCCATGACAACGGTGGGCGGAGCCATCTGCGTGATGCTGGTGATCATCTGCCTGCTGGTGGCCTACATCACGGAGAACATCATGAGTCCCGCCACGCAACACGCATACTCCTACCGCGCGCATTCACGCCACTGATGTACTAATACACGACTCATCTCACCTGTTGTGTACTAATACACGACTCATCTCCCCTGTTGTGTACTAATACATGACTCATCTCACCTGTTGTGTACTAATACACGACTCATCTCCCCTGTTGTGTACTAATACTCGACACGTCTCTCACCTGTCATGTAGTAATACAACACGTCTCCCCTGTCATGTACTAATACACAACACATCTCACCTGTCATGTACTAATACACAACACATCTCACCTGTCATGTACTAATACATGACATTGCACTTGTTGTGTACTAATACACAACATGTCTCACCTGTTGTGAACTATACTTGACACGTCTCTGTTATGTACTGATACATGACATGTCTCACCTGCTGTATACAAACACGTCTCACCCTTTGTGTACTACAGTAATACATGACACGTCTTACGTTCCATGTACTAATACACTACATGTCTCAGCTGAATAATTTGAAGCGTTTAATGGTAGATTTAACATTTCTTTTGACAACTTTAATGATTTTAAAACAAGAACTGGATGTACAAGACTGAATTTATTTTGGGTTTTCTCTCCTTGGCAGAACTTGTAGAGTTCGTTTAAATTCATTGGTTTCAAGGCAAAAACATATCCACAAATTTTAAAATCTGGTTGAAGTTAGTGATGTTCYACAGCACAGATTTCCTTTCAGATTCTGAGAGAAGCTCAGGCTGGTATTGGCAATACTGAGACAATACTGATATTTTGTGCACTCCTGGAAAATCTAGAAAAGTGTATTTTAAATAACCGCAATGAAACAATGAAGTAAAATAATAAAACCATGAAAACAAATCATTGTATAATTATCAAGAACTACGATAAAAATGAAAACTTGAGTGTGAATTTAGGTTACATGAACATACAGTATCATGAAAATACTGAACATATAACATCTACAAGTGACTGACGTGCCATTGCACTGCAGGCGGAAGAAAAAATAGTTCCCACCAACAGCATATTTCAACAGTTTAGTTACTTTCCATTGTGTTTCTGTTAATGATATACATATCTGAAATAACTGAAATATCAAAATATTGAAGTTTTGATTTAGAATTTTTTAGAGCATAAATTTCTAGTGTCGCGATTTCAGTATTGAGGCACATAAATATGAAGATGTTTGTTTTATCCAGAATCCACAGATATATGTTTTTGTTGCCTGTTGGAATTTGTCTCAGTTTTTGGTGTTGATTTGATAGGAAGTTCACTCACCAGGAGCACAGCATGATGCTACCACCACCATGCTTGACACAGTGTTTTTATGTTTGAAAACCTCACCATGACTCCTTTCATATATACTTCTGATTAATAGACTTTTTCTTTGTCTTGTCAGACCATAAAACTTTACTCCTGAAGGCATTTGGGTTGACCATGTGGGCTTGAAGGAAAACTCTCTTCTCTGAAGATAATCTGGTGTTCCAACAGCTTTTAGTTTGTGTCAGGTTTGATCTGAGCATCATCATAACATCATAACAAATATCAGGGTCAAACATGAGTATTATGCTGTCAAACAAACCTTTTTCATGCAGACATAAAGTGAAAGTACCAGCTGCAGTCAATCATGATTTCTAATGAGAAGTAATTAGCCTTATGTTGTGCTTTCTGCATCCCTTTCTAAAAGATTTAGGTGTATTTCAGCTTGTATGTTCATTTTTGACCCTTTTGTGGATTGGAAAAAAATTCATGAAATGTTCAAACTTATGCGTCGGGTCGTCGAGTCGATCGACTCTGTACCAGAAAAAAGAACAATTCAAATCATTAAAATGTAATTAACCGTCCATGAGGAGTGGATGTGAACCTTTGATCTCACTGTGTGATTTTCACTATGAAACTGTTTTTTTATGACTAAACTGAAGCACAATTTTGCTGTGGCTCTGCAAACAGCATGGCTTGCTAACCTCTGGCAGGGTGCACTGAACCAAAAGTATTTAAAAAAAACTGTTAGTAGTTTACAGTTTTACATTACTGTCTCTTTAAACAGCAATACAAACAGCCTCATCAGAACAAAAGTGTTTCTCTGAACGTTTTGTTGGAATTAAACAAGAATTAAACCACATAATATCAACTCATCTAATGTCTGGTTTTGCTTTTAGATACAGTCGTGTATGTATTTGTGAAGGACAATACAAACTAGTGTACAGTCTCCAAAATATACTGTGCCAAGCATTTTGAGATATATAGAATGCCTTTCACTCCTATCCTGCTAACTGCAAATAAATGAGGTCATTTTTAATATCTCACTGCTGTCCTTGTTCTTCTCTGTGCGCCAGCAGCTGGTCTTACATCCAGGTCAGGTCTGAGACAGAAATCTGTTAGAGAACAGAGATAAGAATATCTGCAGCAGCTGGTGAAAACAGTATAGATCGTTCTTTAAATATATTTCCATAATGACACTAAAGCTGATTTTATTAACCTCCACATGCATCATTTTCTGGGAACTCATTGCTTTTTGCAGAAACTATGAGAGAGAGAGAAAGGCTGAACTGTGAGTGATTTACTGGAGACAAACCAATAAATCTCTTAGTATTAAATTATTTTTAACATTTTATCTCAGATATGAAAATAAACAAATTTTCACATTTCAAAACTTAACACCTATTGCCAGATGCTAACAGTAGAATGCAATATAACAATTTGATCAACTAGTTCATATTATATGTGAGTAAACATAAACATATAAGTCAAGTCAAATTTATTTATAAAGCTCAATAACTCCCATTTGATTAAAAGTCACTGAGAACAGATGTGTTTTTAAAAAAGATTTGAAAACAGGAAGTGAGGTCTAATGTTGTTCCAAAGCTTAGGAGCCACAAAAAAAAAATCTATTTTAAGCTTCAACCTGATTTTTGGGACAATCAAAATGACTCAAGGATTCAAGGATTTTTATTTGTCATTTGCTTTACATAAACATCAAATGTTCATTAAATGGAACAAAACTGGTTGCAAAGGTCCACAAAATGTAAGAATAATAACTAATATTAACAATTTTAAAATAAGACTAAAATGTAGTAAACAAATAAATATCATAGATAAAACAGCAACAGGGCTGGAGCAGGAAGGCTACAGAGACCCCCAGAGTTCAGCAGCTTCACAGCTTCAGGGTAGAAGCTGGTCAGATGATCTCCACGCCTGAGAAGGAACAAAATGCTGAAGCAGGTCAGAGGTATAGGCTGAAACATGAGCTGCARTCTTTCATTCTTTCACAAAGAAATAAGCTCAAAAGAGTCATGTTGAGCGATGTTCGAACAACAAAATAAACCAAATGTTGCCCTTTCCCCCCTGTACAGTAGGACTGGAATAATAAGGTTAATGGAAAGATGTCATTTTAAGATGTAGATGTGTGGAGTCATGCTATAGTTTGACAAAATAAAAAACGGAAGACCTGAATACAAGCAAAAACTCTGAAAGCAGACCCCAAAACAGAACAAAATAGCAACTTTATTTAAAACAAAACTAAATGTGCTGCATTTAGTTTTGTTTATATATATATATATA
>NW_013952437.1:264825-277920 GCF_001266775.1 Austrofundulus limnaeus
GGCAGAGGCTCTTCTGACAGGACACCCTGAAGCTCCGCCCACTGATGACATCAATGTATAAAATCGCATTCACGGCCTTACCTCCGCCATTTTAACTTCCTGCTGCAAATTGAGACCAGCCAAAAATTCTGTGTTCGTTCACGGAACGCCACATCGTTCAACCTTATTGTTTTTACGTTATTATTGAGAGATTTTTTTTTAWTTGTTGTTGATTGTTTTTTTTACCTATCAAAATTAAAACAAGAAACTCTTTTAGTTAGTTTCTGATTGCCTGTACAGTTTAGTTTCGGTCGGAGAGTCGCGATGCCGAGCCACACGCTCCGTGTAGCAGTTGTGTGCTCGAGCAACCAGAACCGCAGTATGGAAGCGCACAATATCCTCAGGTAAAGACGATCCTCCGAGAAGATGACAGCAGGAAAAAGACCACGAAGTGAAGGAGATCTGTYCCGTAACGAGTCGTTTTCCCCCCATCTCTGCCGGTCACAGCTCGACACGGTGACCGTCCGGCAGGCCTCAGCGCAGTTTAACAAAGGACCGACTCTTGTTTTTAGTGTCCCACAGCGGCTGTTTTCTCACTTTAAACACTGTTTTTGTCTGGGTTTTAGGTGTTTTGTTTTCTAAAACAATTGTCTACACTGTGTTCAGTATCAAGATTTTTTTTTAAAGGCCTCACATTTCCCCTTTTTTGTGACAAGTTGACAACAGCGCCCCTTAAGGAAATTAAGGAAATGTTCCGGAAGTAGGCAGTGCAGTTGTGCAACACCAATTAATAACCGTGTTTTTCCACATTAACAGCAAATAGAGTGGTGTTTATCCAGAGTAATTAGTTTTTGTTTTTTTAATATAGTCACTTTTAAGTAGCTGTTATTTATTAAATGCTGATTGGGAGAACATGCTGCTCAGGTTACCTTTTTAATAAATTAAAAACAATTGAATTCTGAAGTATTACATAAAAAGAAAACAGGATGATTTTCGTAGTGTCATCACAGTTTTTGATCTAAAGAGGCTGGCTTTACCTGAAAGATGTGGAAAGTCCTATTTATTTGATGTATGTTTGTTTATGAATTTGCTATGCAATTAACCGCCTTTTGTTTGTCTGTGTGCAGCAAACGTGGATTTGACGTGCGATCATTTGGGACAGGGTCTCATGTGAAGCTACCCGGTCCCTCCCCGGATAAACCTAATGTGTATGACTTCAAAACTACTTATGAACAGATGTACAACGACTTGGTCCGCAAGGACAAAGAACTGTATCCCCTTCACTCACCTTTTTCCTCTCACACATGCACACATTTACTCAAAGCCACAGAAAGACATGACCCATGTTTTTATTTAGGTTTGCTGGAGTTGGGTAGGCGATTTCCTTTGGACAACGAGCACGGTGGGAATCTCATGCAGGGATGTTAAAATGTCACTGATACAATCATGGTTATAAAATATGGGGAAAGAAAGAAAGGTTAACTAAATGCCACTCCTAAAATTGTACTATATCTTTTAGAGTACTGTATCTCACTTTCCCCTCTTTCTGTGGTAAGTTACTTAAGTAAACAGTTGCTGGTGTCCACTTGTTTGCAGTTAAAACCTGGTCAGTAGGTTGGAGTGTTTATAAAAGAAACATTATAAACAGGTAAGAACATGAGAAGAAAATAAGCTGGAGATGCTTTCAGAGATGGAGAGACCATGAATAGATTAGTTCAAACTGTTTAAATAATTTTCTAAACTGGAATCTTAATTTGAAATTGTAGTTATAATGACGCTACATACTTTGTGCTTGGAGCATCTAATTTAAATTTAATTTGGCTTTATAAATAGAACTCCTGTAAAGTCAAGTGGACACAGATGCAAAAAGCCACCTGGTAAATAGCCATTCATGTTGCAAATGGGCTCATTTTAAATGTATTTGGTTTAAAGCTATATAAATAAATTAGTTGTAGTTTTAAAAACTACAACTACCACATCATTTTTTTTTTCTACGTGTGTAAGTGTAGTTTGTGGTCACCTTGAATTTTAGGTTGAATTTGTTTTTCAGCTGCTTGTAAACTTATAAATCAGGTTCCTCACCCATAAAATGTGTAATATACCTGTAATACCTGGTAAGGGTCATATTATCATGGAGCACAATTTAAGGTATTTAGTAATTACTTACTCTTAGAGTAATTAATAGTACCTCTGATATGTTAAGTGGCTTTTTATGTTCAAAAGAAACCTCTAAATGGTTAAGTTGTTTAGTGGAGGTTGAAACAGGAAGTTGATTCCCATCTTTTAAAAAAACAGACTTCTGTTTGTCACCACTAGAGGGTGCTGCAGAGCTTCATTAAGCCAAAGCATGTCTGAGAACGTGGTTTGGCTGTGCATAATCTCATCCATCCACTTTCTTAGTTTAGGTTTGTTTGTCTTTGATTTSTTTCTGGCCGTTGCCGTTTTCCTTGACTCTCACCCCTCAGATACACACAGAACGGCATCCTGCACATGCTGGACCGGAACAAGCGCATCAAAGCAAAGCCGGAGCGCTTTCAGCTCTGCAAGGACAAGTTCGATCTGGTCATCACCTGTGAAGAGCGAGTCTATGATCAAGTGTTGGAGGGTGAGGACTTGTGCAGAAAAAGACAAAGATATTGTTTCCTCTCTAAACATGTTGCGCTGATTTGATTTATTTATTTTATCGTTTACTAATAAACTTTTAATGTGCTCACTTGTCCCTTTTTTTTGTTTTCCCCTTTTTCTAGATTTGAATTCAAGAGAGCAGGAAACTTTACAGCCTGTGCATGTTATCAATGTAGATATTCAGGACAACCACGAGGAAGCCACGTTAGGCGCCTTCCTCATCTGTGAGCTGTGTCAATGTGTAAGTCATTAATGGGGTTTGAAGACTTTATTTTTGACGATTATATAATTAACCTATATCTAGACACTAGTTGTTCATTGTCTGTAGGACTAGTTCTCAAATGGTGGTGTATATAACCCAGAGGTAGTTAAAGGCAATTAACATTTTCAGTCTATTGAGGGAGAAAAAATACAAATACACAAAGAGTTGCATAATAAATCATTCAATAAAAGAAGACCACAAGCTTAATTTAAAATCTGTTGGCTGTTTCATCATTCTAAATCTAAAAAAAGATCTGATTCAGCTCCATTTCAACCTGTCACAGAGCAGCACCAGTCACTCACCTCAGAAACACAAACTATGAAAGCATGGTTGAAATACAGCAGCGATGTAAACACAGACAAGTGCAACGGGCATGAATATATCGTTCTGAAATAATATTTAAGCTACTTTATTCAGCTGCTCCCTGTTCAGGACTCATCTTCCATCTCACTCTGTCTTCACTCCACATGGTTCAATGCAGGGTCTTAAGTCTAAAATCTGAGAATCAAAATTTTAGACCTTAAAACGTCAGAACACCCAGATTTTCATTTAAGTTCTTAAATTTAATTTAGTCTTTTTTTTTTTTTTTTTTTACTTTCGATCATTCTCGAGAAGTGTTGGCTGCATAGAGCATGCCATAATCAGAGGTTGACGTGATCTGTCTTCATGAAGTGCTAAGTTTACTACCGGTCTTTGTACGTGGTTAAACTACAAATCCTGTGATAACTGCAGGCAAAAAATGGCACAGTTTACTTCCATTGTTTTCAACCTCTCTGCTACTGCAACCCGTTGCATACGGCAGCTTGTTCACCCACCCAAAAGACAACGTTCAGTCATGTCCACTGCTTGTCGTTTAAACATAGGAAAGTGTGTTTTCAATGAGACTTTAGTTGGACGCGGTCCACAGCAGTCGATATGGTCTCATGACCGTTTCATTAAAATAATTTAGTGTTCTTGTATTAAAATTAAATATATTTAATAGCTAAACTGATAGCAGTAAAAGGTTTCTATGTTAAAATTTCCGGGACCATTTGAGTGTTAATAATACATTATATATATATAGAACGTTAATAAATTAATGCGTCAGTTTTAGTCTTAAATGTCATTCCTATTGGTCTTAAAATGTGTTTAAAAGGTCTTAAATTGAACTTACTGAAACCTGCATGAACCCTGCTCCAGCTACCTCCATGTCCTAACTCCATTTATCTATCGTCTCTGCCTTTTTCCTGGCAGCTGCATCTCTAACATCCTTCTACCAATAATACCCACTGTCCCTCCTCTGGACATGTCCAAACCATCAGAGTCTCTAACTTTATCTCTGTTGTTCAGCTGGTTCTGTATGWCTGATTTCATTCCTGATCTCATCCATCCTTCTCACTCCTGAGCAGAACGTCATCTTCTCTGCCGTTTCCAATTCTGTGTCCTGTTTTAACAGTCCCATTTTCTCTAAACCATACAACAGCTGGTCTCACAGATCTAATATAAATATTAAATATTTTTATTGTAATTTAGGTTCTCATTTTCGCTTGTAAAAGAAAAACACAATTTCGTAGTGTTGAACAGAGAATCTTATTTTTCACAATAAAACCAAATATCATTTTATGTTTACTTTTTTTTTTAGTTAGTTTAAGAAATGCACTGATGGCATTGCAGTGTTGCCTTTTTTCTCCTTAAGCTAAATACTTGGTGCTGGTTAGGAGGTAGATCACCACAACACCTTAAAGAACCACTGCTCTTTAGTTTGTGTATTATCACAGCCATTGTGTTACAAGGTGTGTGTGGAGCTGTGTTTGACCACTTAAGACCCATCAGTGTCACGCTTGTTTGTTTCCACTCTAATGAAACCTCGGTTGCTCTCATCCRTGCAGATCCAGCACACTGACGACATGGAGAACGAGATCGATGAGCTCCTACAAGAATTTGAGGATAAAAGCAACAGGCCTTTTCTTCACACTGTTTGCTTCTACTGATACGCTCAGATCTTTGCAATAAACCCACATCAGGACCCCAAGCAATCAGGCAACAGAATATGGACAAACAGACCTTATATTCTATGGTCAGGATCTAAAAGAGTGACTGCTGCTGGAAGTACTGGAGGGTGATGAGCTCATCCTTAAGAGGATTGACCTGCTGCTTTCATTCTGCCTGTATTTCTCCAGACCGAATTATGGTCCCCTCATTGTTTCCATCAAATCACTCAGCCATGTCTCCTCAGGGAGAGCCGTGACATCTGCATCCTAGATTTAACAGATCTACAAGTCCCACTTATTTTAGTTCATTACTGCATATTGGTTTGTTTTTCTTGATTTATTACTGTAATTTTTTCAGTATTAGTTTCTAATTTTAATTTGGGACAGAATGAACGTGTTTACACAGGAGAAATATTAAATGTACCTATTGTTTGTGCAACTATGTGTTGTAGATAAGTTAGGATTAAGTTAAACTAGGTTGAGAATAAACCAAACCGAGACTTTTGTTTTCAATACGATGTTTTGAATCTTATTTAAAACTGCGTTGGTGTCTTTCAGGGCTTATATTTTATTTTGTAAATGAAAATAATTAAGGCTTTGTAATTATTTTTAAACTGCGTGTTCAGTTCTGAGTGCCTGATTTTTCTGTATGTATATATAAATCAACTAAAGAAAAGGCATCAAACTTTTCATGACTCTGTTTTGTGTATTGAAAGTTTTTAACCCCTGAAGTTGGACTTTTTTATGCAAACTATAATAGATCAACCAAGCAGGCCCAAGTATTTTCATATTTTAAGATGTTATGCCCTTTAAAAAAAATTAAATAAAAATAGACTTATTTAGGGGACAAAAACATCCTTAACTTTGTTAAAGCTGAACTAGAGTTTCAGTATAGTAAAAGTGCTTGAATAAATCCTGAGGGTGGGGTTATACAGGGGGTTGGTTGGAGTTCATAATACTTAATGTACATTAAAAAATGGTGATGTSTTCTGTAAAGTTGAATTGATTCAGTTTGCTTCATTTTATTTCCCATTTATTTATGAAGAGTTGAATTTGTTTTTAAGTCATATTAGAGAAACTCAGTACAGAAAACATGAGGTTTCTTAAAATTGATTCTTACATTTGATGTTTCTGTGCTCTGATGTGAAACAGTTTATTTTATTATGATAAGAGAAGACCGTCTGTTACCACTAAACATTTAATGAAACAGAGGAACCTTTAGGACAGTAGCAGGACACTCCTGTCGGCAGAACAGTGAGCGTACCGCTCCTCACAGGAAACCAGTAACCTTCACAATAAGAGCATTCATTCTGGTGTGAAAAAAATGTAAACATTAACAAGTGAGTAACGGCTGTAAGATATGCTGAAACACAATTATGTATAATGAAATAAGAAGCAGTTTTATTTTGAGTTAATGGCCATGATTGCTTTAATAAAGAAACAGTTTGAGGCATTTTGGTTTTATTGCTCTGCATCTTCTTCCTGATGGTTTCATTTCTTTGCACCACATTGTTCTGTATTATGTTCTTGTTTCATGTATTTAAATCAACCCTAAGAATAAAGATTTCTTGATCCCTGAATACATCTAACCCAGCCTGGTTGTGAAGAGATACATTTTTAATAGAATTCCTGTATGTGCCCAAAAGCTTGTCCACATTTGTAAAGTTCAGCATTTGAATGTCTCTAACCTTTAGTGTTTTCATTCATGTATGTTCGCACAATTATATCAGTGGATCAAGAGTTTAAAAAAAGCTCGATTAGAAATTTGTGTAAAAACATCTGGGTCATGACAAATTTTAAAAAGTAACATTAACCCTACACACACTGAAATCTATAAAGGATTTTAGTCACTTTTTCTTTTTGTGCTAATGCAAACTGATGGGATGCATTAGCACACTATTCCTGAGTTTTAACCCAAATATCTAAAAATTAAAATCTGAACTGAATTCCTGTAATATGCCATCATTCTCAGGCAATTTATGTCATTGATCTTTCTTTTTATAAAATCAGTGTAAAAATCAAAACGTTTTGTTATCAAATTGTTTTTAATCATTTCAACAGAGACAACATTTAAAGTGTAGCTAATTACAGACACTTTATTTCTAAGTACACTTTTATATTGTATACATTTTACATTAAAATAACAGGTTCAGGCATTATTTTGTGTTATGAAAAACAAAATGACTTCTCTCTCCCAAACTAGTTAGGAGAGTGGGACACTAATGGTTCTAATACAGATACTAAAACTCAAACTGGAGTTCCATCCTTTGGAGGACCGGTCTTGTCCTGTTTTTCTGTCTCTTGTGTTAGACCTGCCTCGGTTGTCTTAACTTCAGCTCTGGCAGCATCGTCCCTGTCCTGTCCAGCTGCTGATTGGTCGTTGTAAAGAGGAGGGGGCACACTTTCACTTTGTTGATTTGAGTTGACCTCGAGGACAGATGCGATCACCTCCTGAGCCTGAGGCGTCTCCTTCAGCGGGAGATTAAAACCCGATTTCCCTCCACTGCCCGACGCCCCGGCTGGAGGAGGAGTGAGACTCTTGGCCTCCTCCTCACCGCGCAGCCAGTCCATCTTCTGATGGTGCTGCTTGATGGCGTCATCAACCCGGGCGTCGATCATGGCTTCTGTCAGGACGCCGTCCTCAGAGGAATACGCTGCAGCCTGGAAGGAAACATCATTATTAACAAAAATAACAATAATAATTCAACAAAGCTGAACTCGTGTTTATATTATGGAAACATGTATATATTTGAAAGTTAATAAAATGTGTCTTATTAATGTCAATTTATTTAAATGGAACATAAAGACAGCAGAAGTTGACCAAAGTGCTTCGCAATTCAGACAAATAAATAGATAAAAAAAAATAAAGCATTAACACTATCAGATCTAAAGAATCTTAACCCCCCCCCCCAAAAAAAAAAAAATTCAAAAGCCAAGGAGWAAAGATGGGACTTATTAAGCTTAAAATTAAAAGTCTTGATGGTCTCGGTGGTCTGAATAAAAAAAATGTCAACCATTCTACAGGTTTGGGGCAGAAACTGCAAAAGCCTGATCACCTCAGAATTTTTCTTGGCTCTAGAATCATCTAATAAACTGAAGCCAATTGAGAACCGGAGATGTGTGTACCTTTTTTTTTTTTGTAGTGACTGTAACAAGATCTAAAAGGTCTTAAGTGCTTTTATTTAAGTGTGAGGATGAAAAGGAGAGAAAACGTACCTGCCAGGCCACACCCAGCTTGGAGATCTCTCTTCCTGACATACCYTCTGTCCTCTTGGCGATCTCTGAGCACTTTTTACCATAATCGAACTGAGCGAGTTTCATCCTCCTTCACACAAAAGATACAAGAGAGGTGGATAAATCAGCTTAGAGATTTAACCTTTGAACCTAAACCTGACTGGATTATTAGGGCCACACAAGATTTTTTAAATTATTATTATTTTTATTACGAGAAAAAAGTCATAATATTACCACAGCATTAAAATGAGGAATGTTGAGCAACTTGTCAAGTTGTTCTTTAGTATTGCTTAAAAATAAATAGTTAATCTTTTAGCACATTAGCATCAAATTAGTAGCAGGACTTGGAAATTGTCTATATGATAAACTGAAGCATGCAATGACAGATTTAGTTGGCACGTAGCTAATTTGGATGAAAGCGTATTAATTTAACAGTGACCCAATCACACTACTTAAGACAGACCTATGGCTGTCCACAGGTGTGAGGAAAATAAGGGGGAAATGAGTAACGGAAAATGGACACYTCATGTAAGATTATGACTTTTTTTCTCATAAAATTACGACTTTAATCTTGTAATGATAATAAAAAAATTTTGTTGTGTAGCTCTAATACTCCGTCGTAGGAAACAACTGACTTCACAGCTTAAAATTAAACTTTCTGTTGGTACGAATGGAAAGTTTATCACTGTTCCTAATGTGTGGAGTTAGAACAGGACTTACTGTCGCCCTCCAGTGGCCGGCTCCAGCACGTATTTGTCAAAGTACAATCGCACCAATCGCTCCCTCTCCTCCAGACCCGGCAGCTTAAAGTTTACTATTTCATCGATACGGTCGTTTATGGCCCAGTCGAACTGCTCCGGCTGGTTACTGGCCAACACTAACATAAACCTAAAAGGAAAAAAACAAAACACAAGTGTACATATATGGAAAAGTTTTGTTTAAAATACATGACGTTACGTGAATAAATCCTCACTTGTTGCTTTGTTCTCCAGTGCGATACAAGAAGGCATTCAAAGTGGCTCTGAGGTCTTCACTGATTTTCTCCTACAAACAAAAACAAACAAACCATTAAGGGATCCACGATTAGTTGTAACATTAGACTTTATTTGATAAACATTTATTTTAACTGTAAAATAAAGACTYTAAAAATACTGTAGGCTGTTTAGTTTTGTAAATTTTTAAAAATATTTTAACACGGATGGAGCCATTTTATTTACACATGAAGCATTCTGAGCAAATGATGACGTTGATAGGTCCTCGGTGTGAGCGAGCTATATCCACCCTGAAGGTTAATCTTGGACAATATCTGATGATCGACTCTTTTAAATGAAACCAGAGAGCGTTGACAGAGGAGAAGGTAGAAATGACTCAGCCTGTAACTGAAAATATGGATGGAGGACAACAGAGCTGCTTCATGGAAGAAGATCCTCAGCTTAGACTGTTAGTCTTTGTGCTAGKGCCGACATTATATTGCCTTATGTATGAGCTTGACGCTAGAGTGACAAACAAGCTAACTGAGGTCCTCCATCCATATTTTCAGTCGCAGACAGTCATTTTTGCATTCCCCTCTCTGTCACGTGGATGGAGGACCTCAGTGATGAGAGGAGAATGTGTAACACTGAGCTAATACATGTATATGGTGATGGCATTGGGGCTAACGCTAAAGCTAACAGGCTAAGCTGCGGTTCATCTTCCATGAAGCAGCTCTGTTGTCCTCCATCTATATTTTCAGTTACAGGCTGAGTCATTTCTACCTTCTCCTCTGTGTCAACGCTCTCTGGTTTCATTTTAAAGAGTCGATCATCAGATATTGTCCAAAATTAACCTTCAGGGTGGATATAGCTCACTAGCAGCCTCGCACCGAGAACCTATCCTCGTCATCATTTACCCAGAATGTTTTGCATGTAAATAAAATGGCCCCGTCCGTGTAATATATTTTAAAATTTTAGTTTAAAAATTATAAAAACTAAACAGCCTACAGTATTTTTATAGTCTTTATTTTACAGTTAAAAATCTTTGTTTATTAAAGAAAGTCTAATGTTACAACTAATCATGGATCCCTTTAACATCCAAACATCTGTGACTGAAGAGGGGTGATAAACTTACTGTGGCTCTTTTGCGAAGGAATGCGTCAGCTTCGTCGACAAACAGCAGCAGTCTGTTCAAAGATGGAGACAAAACATTTGCATCATGTGAATTTAGTTCCTGTTTGATGGAGGCTGACGTGTGTTTTCAGTAGCGTACCCGCGTCTGCTCGTGTTGGCCCAGTCAAACACTTTATGCATGGCGGTGACGCCGTCACGGCCCATCGGCGCCACATCGCCACCAGTCATGATGGCGTAGTCCATCCCAGAATGCACTGCCAGCTTCTGCTCAACACAAACKGCCCATCATTAGGCTAAACCCTGGGTTTCCTTCACCTCCACGGGTCTGACTCAAACCCTCAGGCCTACCTTAGCGAACAGCGTTTTGCCTGTTCCCGGTGGTCCGTACATGAGGATGTTCCTGTACAGACCGTGGTTCTGCCTCGTGTTCCTTGTTGCTATGGCAATGTCACGCACACGCTCTTCCAAGGAAGGCTAGCAGAGGGGAGAACGAAACACTTCAGTAGCACGAAAAGTTTAAAACGAGCAGTTTTTGTGTCAGGAACACCTGATGTTTACTCACATTGAGAACAACTCCCTCAAGAGCGTCCTGAGGTTTACTCTTCAACCTCCTGACCGTCTGCAAACATCAACACAGAAACATTTAATCATCAAATATTTCTCGTATACGCTTTAATCCACATTTCAATTACACATTCACACCTCCCCAAACAAACTGGACTTCCATTAAAGCAGACTAAACAAGGCTGGTGTGAATGCACCCTAAAGCTAAATAAATCCCAGTTTAAGTTAACTACCTTAATGGGATGCTTGATGGCCTCTCCCACAGTGAATCTGGATGTTTCTCTCACTAGAGATGGCTTTCCAAGTCGAGCCTCGATGTAACGTCCTGCCACACCGGTGGCGTTTCGAGCTGAATACACACCAACAGCTAAAAGTGTCAGACCTGCCACCTGGGGATGAAAAAAGAAGAATTACACACAAAAATGATCATTTAGAGGCTGCCAACACTAACAAACAACAGGTTAAGACCCTTAAGACCCTCGTCTCAGGGAGACTCCAGAATGTCTCGTGACTTTCTGCTCTGGTGCAGTGTGCYTTTACGAAACGAAGCTCAAAGTAGAACTGACTGAAATATTGTTACGTTTCGAGACAGATGATGTAATCGTGTTTCTGCAGATCCTCATTCATCCAGGACGTGGAAAATTAAAAGAACAAAGATTAAGCAACGGGACTTCTGTTCTGCAGCTAAAGATGTTTGGAGCTACAAGATTTAAAACAMATTTTCACTTTGAAAAACATCAGATATGAATCTGATTCAGAACCACATACTGAACAGTTCTGGGACTGTCACATTCAGACGGTCAGAAATAAATCCGATATGGGTCATATTAGCCTGCAGCGTGAACCTTTGCTTCTTGCTTGACTGAAATCTGCTTTAACAGCTGGACTTTAGAGTAAACTGGAACCATGTCATGTTTGTCTCTGATGTTTTTGATTTTTACCAAACTGACCACAGATAGAAAATATATGATCTCACCGTTGCAGTAACTTTGTCCCAGTCTGACACGAAGGCCTTGAATCCTTCTCCAAACACAGTACCTGCAGTCCTGACAGAGAAACAAACCCGGTCAAACTGTGCCAAACTAACCGGTCCAGGTCATGCAGTGTTTTGTTTTATTATATTTAAGAGATGAGAACACTGGAACGAGTAAAACTTACTTGATGGATTCCAGCACAGTCTGTCTGTGTTCCGCTGCCTTCAGGCGGATTTGCTCTCGGATTATATCTGCGTTCTCCCGCTCCACGCGCGCTCGAGCTTTCGCCTCGGCCTCGATGCGCATCAGCTCGTTCTTGTGCCTCAGCTCCATCTCGTGCTCTATCGTTGCTATAGGACCCAAAACAACAACAAAAAATGAAAAACTTTGGCTCCAAATGCTTTGACACATTCATGCTGTGAGGTCTGGTACCTTTCCTCATGGCCTCCTGTTTCTGCACGGACTCCTCCTGTTTGCGAAGGTTCTCCTCGTTCAACATTTGCTGCAGAAGGAAACGGAAAATGATCATTTGTTTTAGTCACAAGATGATTCATGACGGAGCTGGAAGATGTTGACCTCACCTGTTGTCTAAGTTGGTCCTCATATCGCTGTCTGGCCAGCTTGTCCTGGTACTGAGCTCTCTGTGAAAACACACAACAGTGATGAGCCTCTTTCACAGCGAGCAAATACAGGAGGCAAAACTACATTTATTAAATCTTCTCACAGCTTGATTCTGCTTGGTCTCCTCTTGTAGGGTTTTCCTCCTCTCCTCTGCCTGGACACGAATCTGGTCTCCTTTGAGCTGCTCAACCGCTGCTTCGTACTCCTGTTGAGATTCAGAATAAAAATTTATTAAAACACAAAAAACAGGTGACCAATTTTTATAGTTATTGTGTTTAAGAACAAAAAAAAATCATTAATTTTACATTATCTTACTTAAAGACACATCGTAGTGCAAATCTCAAAGCATTTTTTTTAGAAATATCCTATATTAAATGTTGCAAATTAATTTTTTATTTACTCTGTTTATTGTTTAATATGAAGAGCCAGACAAAATCACACACTTTGTGCATGAAATCTAGCTTTTTCTCCCAGATGGACAATTCTGGACATTTCCATATATATCTCATTGTTTCTGTATTTTATTATTTCTCTTCATTAGAAAATAAACAATGGATTTTGTTTACTTCACTCTGATTAAGTGTGTACCTTTATTTTACTCTGGTACTCCATCTGAGAGGTCTGCTCCTGCATTCGAGCCAGGTCCAGAGCGTCCTTGGCATGCCCTAAAACAGAGAGAAAAAAAGTTTTCAACCTGCAGACGTGTGTGTGTGTGTGTGTGTGTGTGTGTGTGTGTGTGTGTGTGTGTGTGTGTGTGTGTG
>NW_013952437.1:278947-294284 GCF_001266775.1 Austrofundulus limnaeus
TGTGTGTGTGTGTGTGTGTGTTTGCATGTCTAATTCCAATATGAACAACAAAATTACAAAAACTAGTTCTTAACTATAAAAAAAATACAATTTAAATAAATGAATAAAGATTTCTCGTTTCTGACTGAGCAATGAAACGAATATCAGGACTGACTGAAATTAATTCAAGGATTCAGCCAGGATTACAAGAATGTTTTTTTACTTTTGCATTACTACTAATTAATAATTACTTAAACGTTATTGTATACCAATAATGCATTTAATTTACATTCATTTAGATGAKCTCTTGATGTACATCTTTGTTTTTATTTTTTGTCAAGAACAATTGGTTTTCCCCTTATCTGCTTTATAAGTTTGTGCATTTTTAAAAATCTCAATAAAGATTAATAAAATATAACAATTTTTTTAACAATCCTATCAATGTTTTGTTAAGCGTAATTATTGCTGTGATTTCTTTAACAGTTATACGAATATCCATAGGGACTGATTTGTCCATCACTGAAGGACAAAACAGACATTACTGGGGTCTTATAACGCACAAACACTCAGATCTAATACGTAACACAAGAGGTAGCGTAATCTGCAAATAAACAATCATGAACAGAACAAAAACACCAACTATATTTCAAAATGTTTATTGAACTGAACATTGAGAGAATCAGCTCACTGAAAGAAACAAAAACTGATTTATTTTCACAGGAAAAAAAAGCCCAACTGCTTGAACATTCTGCATCAAATCAAAAGTTAAAACTGAGTATTTAACTCCAGCTTTAGAGATAAACGATCACTTCTTCTACTATGATACTGGAAATAATCAGGAGGGATGTTTTTCTGTAGGCAAGACCAGGTTAAAGAAAGAAAATAACTGAAGGCATGCTACATAATGTTCTGGATACAGCTGTCAGCTTTATTGTGATCATTGATGAATACGTTTAGCTGTTTTTTTTAATAGAGGCATTGCTTTTGGATGATAATTACAGTAAAAAATAAACATCAAGCAAAAATGTCCACAGATTAGCTCAAAGTTATGCAAACCAACACTGTGGTGTTAGGATCTCTGTTAGAAGGATGGTTGAAGGATACCATTTAAATACATTTTATCTGAAAATTTTAATGATTATGTAAAAATCCACATCAACAATCCAACAATTCTCCTCTTACAGCAAGTTGGGCTCTGAAGCTGTAGGAATTCCTTTACTGCATCAAGACACGTGAGAAAACACCGGGAGGCTCTTTTCCATCACCCAAAGCTGCCCGGAAGCCTTCCTGTCGTCGAGCATATGCAATTTTTGCAAGTGACTGGAAAGTCCGAGGTTCTGTGATGGCCAGTTCGCTGAGGATACGGCGGTTGAGCTTAATGCTACTCTGTAAGGAGGGGAAGAATGAGCAGAATGAGGTGACAGCTTATACACCACAGTGACCGGTGCAGAGCAGAAACACTCAATAACACTCACCCTTGTGAGGTTTGCTACGAGGGTGCAATACTTCATAGCGTGCTCTTGTGATGCTGCTGCGATGCGAGTAACCCACAGCTGGAAAACAAATAGCTTCACTTAGTTATATGCAGGAGAGGTCAAAGTTGCTCAATATATGGTGCACATTATTATAACACAATTTCTTCCTCTTTGTTACAAATCACTGGAAATGTCTGTATTCATTAAATGGGTCTTGGTATTTATAGTATTCTGAGGCTCTATTTTCGTGATATTCATTTAGATATAAATCAGACTCCACACCAAGGACATGTGATCCTTTAGCTCCTTTAATCAATGAAAATATAAGCATGGTTAAACCTCACCCTGAACACCACACAGGTCTTCGTGGCTGTAATCAAACCATAACATTAGGGTCTTACCATCTTCATGTTACGTTTTTTAAGCCTTCGAGCCTTGGTAGCGTTCACAAACGCCCTGGTGACAGCTTTCACAGCTAAAGAGTAGCAGCGATTCCGCCTCCCTCTGAAGTGCTGTTCAGGGAGAAGCGACAGGAAAATGTCAGCTACAAATTAGAGCTAAAGTAACTAGCCGAATGAAGTAGTCACAAAACATCACCACGCACCATAAAAAAATCAACATCAGTATTTAACCTTTGATAAGTTCGATTAAAAAAAACTCATCAATGCTAGAAATAGACGGAGCCCTCACCCGCGCATGTTTGAGAAGAGCCTGGACTTTAAAGTATCTGCATGGTCCACGGTTGCGGTTCCAACAGGACAAGGTTAGAAATACCATGTTGTCCTACCCGTCAGTCTATTCCACCAGAATGTATTTCGTTAGAAATAGAAACACTGGATTAAAAATGACTGCACTCGGAAGAGCCTGTTTGTATCATGCCGCTGCTTCTTCTTCTTCTTCTTTTGTTTAATGGCGGTAGGCAGCACGTCCCGCTGCTGCAGAAGGGCAGACAAAACGTGKGTTTGTTTTTATTCCCGCTTGTGCCAGAACAGGAAGAGAGAGAAAAAAAAACAGGAATTTGTAAGCGGTGTCATTCAACAAGACAAAGCTCTTTTAAAATCGGTTTACATTTATATAACGAGTAAACGAAAATTGTAAAGAATGTATAAAAAAACAAGTCAATCAGCCATTTTTAATGTATTATGGTCGGGACACATAGATCAACAAACCACGCGCTCCCTCAGGGACCGGTGACGCTGCCGCGTTGGATGCTGGGATAGCAGACAGTGGAGGTCAGAGAAGAGAAACGCAAGCTTAAAAATGTCACTTGCTAGTTTCACGTCCTTGAGCCGATGTGGTTTTTTGGCGTTTCGCTCCTCAGCGGGAGTTTTGGTAAGCTGTTTGTCGCATAAACAAACCAAACACTTTCCGTTTTGACTYCTGTACTGTCGCTGTACGTCACTCTGGAGAAACGCCACACTGTGACGGAATTCGTCTATGTTCTGGAGACTAGCTTTTCTGTAGCTGTTGTTAGCATTCCCCTTAGCTTTCAGTCTGTCTCAGTTGAAGTTAGAGCGCTTTAAACTGCACGTTTTTATTGTGTAATTTAATTTATTTAGAGGTTGACGTTGCTCTGCCATTTTAAGCCATAAGAAGTTACGTTYTGAAAATAAAATGTTTCATTGGGTTTTGAAAATAACTTAGCTCGTTAGCTAATACAGAAAACTTCAGTGTGTGGTTATAAATCAAGGACACAGTGACTGTCTAATCTTTGTTGGTTTGATCTCTTGAACACTGACTCAGGCGGTCAGGTACGCCCAGACAGCTGCAGCTCCAGCTGTTCAGCCCAGGATAAAGAAGTTTCAGGTGTACAGATGGGACCCAGACACACCAGGAGATAAACCCCATATGCAGACATACGAGATTGACCTCAACACGTAAGTGCTCCATCTTATTTATTTATTTGCCTTTTTTTGTTAAATTGAGCAGCCCCATCCATTATCTGCTTGTTGTGGAGGCAGCAGACTGTAGGGAGATCCAGACATCGTTTTCCACAGCCACCTCTTCAGGCTCTTCTGYAAGGACTTTAACGTGCTCCCAGGCAGCCAAGAGACATTATTTCATCAGACTGTCCCGGGTCTTCCCTGGCGTCTCCTCCCAGTCTGACATGCCTCTTCACTACAACAGATCGGCACTGATCCGTCTGTCTAATCTCACTTTCCATTCTTCCTTCACTCATGAACAAAACCCTGAGATACAAACTCCTCCACTGGAGACCACACCTCACTCCTAACGTAGAGATCAGTCAGTGTTTTCATGATTGAGGACCTTGGCCTTAGATTTGGAGGTGCTGATTCTGATCACAAGATCCCATCCACTGAGCAGTTCTCACAASTTGCCCTCATTTAAACTAAAGTCTCAACTTAGTCTTTATTTYTAACTTTGAACAACAGACAAACAATAGAAAACATCAAAGACATTTTTAGGCCATTAATGTGTCAGTGAACCTGGGTTTTAATTCAGTTAATCTGTTATTTGGTGTGACCTTTTTTTTGGTGGCAACTTTATTTTTATCCAGGCAATGTATTTACAGTATTACATAATACTTGCATAACTCCATACAGCATTATTTTCATGCAATGTATTAAAAATAATATTAGATTTCCATTGCATGTGTAGTTGTTGCRTCTTTTTTAAATCTTCTGTTATAGTTTTCCCGATGTATTGTTTTAATTATGAGTTAGTTATTACATCTGCATTTACTTGAGCTGCACACCAGACCTTGTTGCTCCGTACAGTTGAGTGGATTGACAAAGTCTGTTCTACCTGTAAATAGTTGCCGGCAAAATATCACAACTAGTAGATGAGATGAGGATGAATGCAGTGTTCTCTGTAAGGAGACATGTTAAAACACTTGATCACATGATAAGAAGATTGCCAAACTTTGGTCTCTTGTGTCATGATCTATTAACAGTGTCATGAGTTTTGTCTCTTTCTGGATGTGTATTTGCGTATCGAGAAAAAAAATGTAATTTTCTTGATCTAGCTGTGGTCCAATGGTTCTTGATGCCCTCATCAAGATTAAAAATGAGATGGATGCCACTCTGACCTTCCGCCGCTCCTGCAGAGAAGGTCAGTTTTATATAAGTGCAATTATTAAAGAAATTCTCTGCATTCAAGTCATTTCTGTCACTGAAATGMGTTTTTTCTCTTCAGATTGTTGCAGAGTTTGTCCTAAATGCTACTGTTGTTTTGCATCAATCAGGTATTTGTGGATCTTGTGCCATGAACATAAATGGAGGAAACACACTCGCCTGTCTCAACAAGATTGATCCTGACCTGAGCAAGCCCACTAAGATTTACCCTCTACCACACATGTACGTGGTCAAGGACCTGGTGCCTGTGAGTAAAACTTCATGAATTACGAGTCAACACAAGTAGCTTTGTTTATGGTTGGATTATCTGGAGTTATATGTGTTMGTTTACGTGTGGAAAGTTTGAAAGACTTACTTGGATTGTGTTTGTTGTGTTGCGTTGACAGGACATGAGTAACTTCTACGCTCAGTACAAATCTATTGAACCGTACCTGAAGAAGAYAGACGAGTCAAACGAAGGGAAGGAGCAGTACCTGCAGTCTGTGGAGGACCGACAGAAGCTGGTGCSGCACCAACGACTAAAACTATCAGTGTTTGAGGATAACTGAGGTCGATGAACTCCCTGTGTGTTGTTTCTTGTGCAGGACGGCCTGTATGAGTGTATTCTGTGCGCCTGCTGCAGCACCAGCTGTCCGAGCTACTGGTGGAACGGAGACAAATACCTCGGGCCTGCTGTGCTCATGCAGGTATGTTTAAAACCTACACAACACGGYTTTGTTTTCTTCTTTTTGGGTCCAGAACATGGTCTTGTACCTGAGTAACGTATGTCGTTGTGTTTCAGGCGTACCGTTGGATGATCGACTCAAGAGACGAGTTCACAGAGGAACGTCTGTCCAAACTGCAGGACCCTTTCTCCCTTTARCGCTGCCACACCATCATGAACTGCACCAGGACCTGTCCCAAGGTGACCTGAACAGTCATAGCTGTTTGCTTTATTTCTGACTTACAGGAACAGACTGTGTGCACAGATTGTATCAATAGTTTCTTGCTTATTCCAGGATTGCAAATTTATTTATGTACGAATTTGCAGCTGATGAGGAATGTTTATATGGTATAGATGATGATGAATATGACTAAAATTTGGACTTAAAACTTTTAATTTGAAAATTTTTACATCTGAAATTAGACACTGAGCTCAGGACAACTAAACATAACAATAATAAGTCTTCAGTTTTCATTTGCAGGTATTCAGGAATCAACAATAATGAATTCCCAAAATATTAAACTGGAATTAGATAGAAATAAAACCACTGAGCTTCTTCAGGATGTTGATTCAGAAAACTCAAACTTTAGTACAAAGATGTTTGCTGCCTTATATCCTCTTTTAGTACAGTTTACCTGCTCTGGTTCTTGTTGTTTGTAAGCATGGATGATGTTCCCCTCAGTGAGCATTTATCTMTTTTTTCTGTCTGTCTCTGCTCTCAGGGGCTGAACCCAGGAAAGGCGATAGCTGAGATCAAGAAGATGATGGCCACGTACAAGGAGAAGAAGGCAGCGGCTGTTTGAAACACTCTGARGTCTTCTCATCAAACTCTAAAGTTTAAATTATTTGTTGATTTTTAAAATGCTCCTTGAGGTCTGATGGGCCTGAGCGTCTGTCCTCTTCAACACCGCACGTTTCTGACAGCAGAGACCGCTGTTAGAGCTGCCATCAGAAGACTGGGTGTCACACAGTGCAGGACTACAGAATGAATGCTGGAGAGGTGTGTGTGTCTGTGCGTGTCTGTGTCAGTTTTACCTAAACTACCAGAGGTTTTATCTCCAACTCTACTGTGTGGATGTTTGGACTCTTGGAAGACATTTTGCTTCACAGTAAAGTAAAAATGAGGCTTTTTGTTTTTGTGTGAGGAAAATTTGTCAGCTTCTTATTTGTTATTTGTCTCACAGCCGAACTGTTTAAATATTCCTCRAGAATAAACAACACTTATTGTTTCGATGGGAAATAAGTAACTAAAATGTCTTTAGCTGTTTTCATTTGCCGTTTATCCGTCATCTGCTAATATTCTCTGGATGATTCATTGACCACCAGATGTCACTGTTGTACAGGGATTTAGTTGCAAAAGTTTTAGTACATTTATCAAAACTTTTAAGAGGATTTTGTTCATTTGTTTTTTTATTGGACAAACTCATATTGGTAAATCAAAAAGTAAAAAGTTGCAATTAAAGGATTTTGAGATGAATTGCATTTATTTTATGAAAACATACAGAAGGAACAGTTACGTAGAGATTTACTGMGATTATTTATCTGGCATGGATTTAAATTGTTCAAATAAGCTAACCATCTGTTTTACACCTAATTATTGTTTTACATAAAGGGGAATACAAAAAGTTGAGTGTCATATAATTCAAAATCAAAGATGGACTGATTAAACATTATTTTTCGAGAAAACCAAAGATTAGAAGAAGCAGGAAGCAGAATGTGACCTGTTTATTCTTAACAGCTCCTAATGTCTCTTACCAAAAGATTGATAATGGTTTACACAAGATCATTGATGCTTTGTTTTTAAAAACAATTATAACCTTCAAATGTTCCTTAAAGAGTTTTATTTGTTAAATCTGTGAGGTAATGTTCATTGAAGGCAATTTCTAAAAAAATAAAATAAAAAAAGCTTTATAAGGAACACAATATTTACTAAAATTTAACTAACCTGAACTTACTAGCTCATTGTCTTGCTGAAATGTCCAGCCACGTTTCATCTTCATCATCCTGGTAGATGGAAGCAGATTTTTATCAAGAATGTCTCTGTACATTTTTCCACTCATCCTTCCCTCAATTATTTGAAGTTTGCCAGTACCATATGCTGAAAAACAGCCCCACACCATGATGTTCCCACCTCCAAACTTCACTGTTGGTATGGTGTTTTTGGGCTGATGTGCAGTGCCATTTGACCTCCAAACATGATGTGTATTCTGGCATCCAAACAGTTCAATGTTGGTCTCATCTGACCAGACTATATTCTCCCAGTATTACACAGGCTTGTCTAAATGTTGTGCAGCAAACTTTAAAGGAGCTTCAACATGCTGTTTCTTCAGCAGTGGAGTCTTGCGTGGTGAGCGTGCATACAGGCCATGGTGGTTCAGTGCATTACTTATTGTTTTCTTTGAAACAAWCGTACCTGCTAATTCCAGGTCTTTCTGAAGCTCTCCACAAGTGGTCCTTGGCTCTTGGACAACTCTTCTGATAATTCTTTTCACTCCTCTGTCAGAAATCTTGCGAGGAGCACCTGGTCGTGGTCGGTTTATGGTGAAATAATGTTCTTTCCACTTCTGAATTATGGCCCCAACAGTGCTCACTGGAACCTTCAGAAGTTTAGACATTCTTCTGTAACCGATGCCATCATTATGCTTTGCAACAATAAGGTTGTGAAGGTCTTGAGAGAGCTCTTTACTTTTACCCATCATCAGATGTTTCTTGTGTGATACCTGGCCATCATRTGGGACTGAACCAGCTGATATTAATTTGCACTGACAAGGGGCAGGCTTGRTTTCTAATTACTGAGAGAGTTCAGCTGGTGTCTTGGCTTTCCATGCCTTTTTACACCTCCCTTTCTTCATGTGTTCAATACTTTTTCCCCGTGCCATTCCACATTATTACAAATAACTTCATTTCTGGARATTTATGGTTTGATTTCTTTGTATGTATGGATCACTTGGGTTGTTACCAACATCTGGTGAAAATTTCATGTCATTAGCACCTCTAGTAATATATTTACTGAGAAAAATAGTGARGTGTTCAATACTTATTTTACCCGCTGTATWTATATATTTCCTTGAGATAAATAAACAGAACAGACATCACAAACMTTGCTTTTAGGATGAGGTTTTCAAAGTATTTTCACACATTTGTTTAGTTTTCCATCCATCTCTAGTTACACAGTGAGTTGGGGGCTGGTTCTGTTGGGACGAGGGGGTGCTGCTGGTGGAGGAGGAGACTGCAGATGCAGGGAGGTACAATGTGGCGCTGCAGGATCCTCCTTCATTCACAGGACACATCAGAGCTGGTGGAGGTCACAGCTAATTGAGTCAAACATTAGGTAAGATATTTAAGAAAAAACCTGGTTGAGTTCATCTGATTTTTTAAAATTTAATTTAATTTGCATATTACTGGTTTTAATTACATCAGAGTTGGGATTAAAAAAAGTCATGCACAGATCGTGAGCTTTTAAAGAAGATTAACGTAGATTAAAGAAAATGAGTGTTTATGTTAACGCGTGTTGACATGTGGAGCTGTGTTTGGAGGAGGAAAAGGAGCTCACAGTGAAGCCTGCAGAGAAGGAAAACTCCAGTGAAAAAGAAGAAATCTCCTCCTTCCTGGGGGTTAATGAGGCCTCATGGCAAGATGGTTTAGATCAGCTCTTTTTATTGTTCTCTTTTAAACAGAAATAGACTCCTTAAAGACAAATGGATGACAGCAGAGCATCTCTTGTTTCTGTCCCCAGAGTGTTTGTGTGTTTGAAGGGTCCCTGTGACCTAAAAGGGAAGTTTGGACGGGGAGAGTTAGAGGAGGGGGGGCTAATCGCTCCCAGATGTTTGCTATGAAAAGCATATGGTTTCCAATAGTCACTGTGATGTACATGACGAATGGTGTGTGTGTGTGTGTGTGTGTGTTGTGCTGCTGCAGACAGAAACACATTTATTCATCCAAGCTGTGTTACAGACTCCATGTGTAAAAAAAACACCAAATCACAGCTGAATGTTGTCTGTTTTGGCTCAAGTTTTTCCAGCWAAAGTTGAAACAAATTGGGTTAAAAATAAGACTCATAATGAACGTTAGAATGGAAATAAATAAATAAATAGATTTACTTTTTGCAACGTTCTGCCCACATGCCATTTATAACTGAACACAGGAGTGGAACAAAGAAAATGAGTGTGTGTGTGGGGGGGGGGGGTGGAGGAAATGACCAGAGAGAGGGACAGAAGGGAAATGAAGGATGCAGAGACAAAGGAGGGAGGGATGAAGAAAGCTCACTGGACAAGAGGAGGAGGAGTAGGGGGTGGGGGTCTAAGTGGTCTTCTGTTTCCTTTCCTGGAATGCAGCGTCCACACCGTCTGCTGCAGTGAGGAAAAAGTAGGGAAAAACCCCAACGAGATTGTTSTTCATCTGTGTCACATTCTTGCTGCTGGTTTTTTTCTTTTTCTTTTCTTTCCTCCCTCTGTTGCTCACTGAGGCCAGTGGGGGGAGGATGATGGGGTGAAGGAGGGCACAAGCAGTGGGGGGGAGGCAGAGAAGGTGATAGAGGGCAGGAGGGAAAGGGAGGAGYGAACCAAACCCAAAGAAGTACTTTCTTCCTTTTCATGTCAGTTCATCCTCAGGGTTAAAGTCAGCCTACCTTCCAGAGCGACCATGAGAGTCCTCCTACTGATCTGCATGCCAGGTAACTGCACCACAGTCCACACAAAAACTGTGAGGTACATCTGAACTTAGAGGCAGAAAACATCTCAYATAAGATGGGGCGGGCAACAAAAGGAGTAAAACATGTTATGAACAAGAAACAGCTGTGAGCAGGTCAGTGAATATAAAAAAGCTGAGGTGTAATATAGTACTTTGTTTCAGTACTTAAAATTTAAACTTTTACTTTGTTACGTTCAAAACATAAAAATTATATGTTTGCTTCTTTATTTTAAAACTGAACACCTAGTTACACACTACACACTTAAATATGAGGGAACTCATCATGAAAGGAATTGTTTATTCTTAACTTATTTAAGTAAATTCAACACTTATTGTTAGAGTGTACTTTTACTTTTCCACTTATTGTGAACATTTTAATTTTTACCAGTTACTTTCTGTTAATGCATTTTTACAATTAGATTAGATTAGATTAGATTAGATAGAACTTTATTGTCGTTTTAAAGAGCACAATGAAATTACAGTTCAGAACACCCATTCAGAAGAAGACAGAACATAACAAACATGGGAGAACAGYTGCTCTGGGTCATGCTCCCACTGACCCTGCGCAGAGCAAGMATCATCTTCATGAAGACATCATGAGAAGGGGCTACCCTCCTAAAAAAAAAACTAAAAATCGCACAAGGGAAGATGAGGGAAAAAACATCATATTATATCAACAATGAGACACACGGGGTTTATAAAAAAAACTCTGCATAGAGCACATTTATTAGCCAGAGGAGTAAGTAAGTTTAGGGGGGTGTGTTTCTGAAGCCATGAGTGTTGTATGCACTTGTGTGAATATCTGAAAAATGAGCCCGAAGAATCGAGTCCCCAAAACCCGCACAGCCATAGTCCAGAATATGGATTATTATACACCTTTGAAAAAAAGAGCATTTGGGGCTGAGTTAACATGACACTTTTTAACTTGTTCGCTGCCTTTTGGCTGATAAAAACAGTGTCTGTTTTCTCTGAAACTAAAGCTTTTTGAGTCCAGGTCTGGAATGTTTTTGGAAAATGCGAGTGCGCGTCACAAATGGCTGCAGTCAATCGTTTTTCTGCACGTTAATAAATAACAGCAGAATAATGGTGGTTAGCACAGTGCCGCTTGTGCTTCTCACTCTTTTCAGCATGTAGTATCAGGGCCAGCCGTCAATTTGGTGCCCTAAAGATTTCAGGTGGTGCCATCTCGTTACTACTGTATTTATTCATGTATAATACTAGAAATTTAACCCTAAAAATAATCCATAAAGTAAGGGGGTCGTATTATACACGGGTTATTGGTGATTAGATTTTTTATGCTTTTTAAGCTCAAAAATGATGATCGTATTATACTTGAGATCGTATTATACATAAATAAATACGGTAATTTATATACATTCACATACCAAATAAATAGTTTTGTATTTTATTCCACAGACTAAATCAATTATACTCTGATAAAAAAAGTCCTAAAGTATATATATTTTTCATTCCCACATTCGTGGCGCCCTCTATGGACGGCGCTCTCAGCATTTGCCTCCACTGCCTAAGTCACGGGCCGGCCCTGTAGGTTTGACCCAACCTCATCTTAGGTCCAACGTCATAGTTTTGGATGTTTATGAGCTTGAGGCTGACGTGTCTGTGCATTTCTACATGTCAATGAAATACAAAAATCCCGGCGCCAGCTAGTGACCTAGCCTGGCCTGGAGACTACGGCAGATTCAACAAACACAGCTGCGTCCATATAAACCTGTTTATTTTCCAGAATAAACATTAAAAAATCAGTAACATTTCCAGAGATGGTTCAAACAGAGAGGCTGAATCCTGATAGGCAGATGATCTCCTGTCCTGTCTCATGGTTCTGTTGTGAAAATGGGTTTATGAGATTTGGAAATAACTGGATTTTATTATTATTATTATTATTATTATTATTATTATTATTATTATTTTATTTTATTTTATTTTATTTTATTTTTTTACATTTTATACAACCTCACAACTTTTATGGAAGTGGTGTTGTATTTTAATTTTCCCCCCTGCAGCGTGGTACACAGATTAAAGAATAACTGCACGCTCTTTGCAGTTTAAAGCAAAAAAATTAAGAAAAGGTCACAGAGACATTTGATTGTTTTTAATTTCGTTATTGTTCCTTTTGAACTTTTGCAATGCATCTTTTAATAAAATTGAGCATCTTTATGGATATATTTGATCATTTCCTCAAAACATCTTTACATTCTTGATTGATTTAGTGTTTTAACGGCTCAACACTTTAGATAATCACTTGTGTGTGCTTCATTTTGCCTTTGAAAACTCAGAAACTGCCTCTTAACAGGACACTAAAAATTGGCTAAAATTTTTTTGTCAAAAAAAACAACAACAAATAAATAAATAAAGTGGCTAAACCTTAATTCCCAGAGAAATTAAAAATCTTTTTTAACGGCGCCAAAACAAAAAGCCAATTCGTTCTCATTACTGCCTTGACAGCTTGTTAATTTGTGTAACTTTCTTTGTCTGAAACCTCAACAGTTCTGCTGCTCGCCCAGTACCAGGACCCTGTTCCCTTCCTGGGTGAGTTTAAACATCTGTTCTCCATCACTCATCAGCCTCTGATGTGTCACGTAGCCTGAAGGAGCTGTTGTTGTTGTTTACCACACTCATAGCAGCAGTTTAATGATGTCGATAACTCTCTGTCCACTCTGCTTCTTATTAAATATAAATATCTTGGACATGAAGTCATAGATTCACAAACTGCATGACGTCGTTTTCAACATGAGGCTGTTTTCTGTTTATTTATTAAACTAAACATTGTTCCCTCCTGCTTCACAGATGACTATGATTACTCCTTCTCAGGTAAAGGATATATTATCAGTGGTTTTTAAAAAGTTGTGCTGAGTGTTTATATATCATATTGATCACATGTCCCTCCATACAGAGACCCCAAATCCTGAACCCCTTCCTAAGACCTACCAGCAGCAGGTTCAGCTCGACCCAGTGATCCGTCCAGGTAAACCTGACGAAGGCTCCACCTGTTGGCATCGTTACAGTTACTGGTTCACTCATCAAATTAAACACTGACTTGTGCCTGAAATCAGTTTTTTCTTTTGGATTTCAGAGCCGGAGTTTGAGACAGAGCCCACAGAGCCCGGCCCCCTCGGTAAGGAAGCTGCAGACCTAAAAACTACATAATTTGTCAGCTACTTTAACTAACCATGAAAATACTCAGGAAAACACATTACCAGTTATTTTAGTTTTGACTAGGACCTTGCCTGTTAGTTTAAATTAATTTCTATATTGGTGTCGACACAGCATTGGTTCAGCCTTTTTTGCTCCAATAATTCATAAATGAAGTGACTTAAGAAATGAACACATTTTTCAGATACTGGACAGAAATATAATGAGGAGAAAAGAGCCAAAAATGTACAGAAGCCTGGATAATTGTTACATTTTTATAGGACCTTTTAAAGTATGTCATCAAACTCAGGATTGAGTCTCAAATGGAGAACTAGGCAGCTATATGCATTGATTAAACCACTTGCAACAATTATATTTTGTCAAAATATGATGAATAAATACTTTCTCAATGGGTTGTTTCAATTAAATATCTAAAATATTCAATAATATTTGGAAGCACTTTTTTGAGCAGAAAAGACTTCAGTTTTTATATTTTCTCTGCAAGCTAGCAAAACTTTTTTCCTTTTCCAGCTAATAAATTTTAATGTAAATATTGCCAGTGTTAAAGTACCTCAAAGTGATACTTCAGTAAAAGTACAAGTATCTTATCATAAAACTACTTTGGTAAAAGTTAAAGTCTTCTCTAAAAATATTACTTGAGTAAAAGACTTAAACTATCTGATATTTTTTGTACTTAATTATCAAAAGTAAATTTCTTACACAAAAGTAAAAGTACTGAGTAAAAGTAAGCAGTTAGATTTTCCAAAATGACATTTACTGGGAGGTGACTTCTCCAAAAAATATATTTTCTAACGGCGTGCAGCTGTGATGGGTTGTGTACAAGCTAATACGGTGCCAGAATGGTATATATATTTATACTTCTCATCCAACTACAATTAAATTCACTCTATCCATGAGACACAATTTATCAGGATAGTTTTTTAAATAATAGCAACTTGGAATAAAATAGGAGTAACGACTTTATACTTCTTACCTTTTTAAAAATGTAGTGAGTAAAAAGTACAGATAACTGTGTAAAAATGTAATGAGTAAATGTAAAAAGTACGCTGAAAAATAATTACTTAAGTAAAGTACAGATAACCAAAATTTCTACTTAAGTACAGTAACAAAGTTTGTACTTAGTTAATTTATAACTCTGAATATTGCTTGAGGTTTCCTCTTTAAAACGACATAAAAAGACTGAACTAAAAGTAAGATTCAGACCAAATATCAATGAGCTCTCCTGATTTGGAAGACAAATCAAACCTGGAACCGCTCATGCTTTCAGGATAATTCATTAAAATCTAGCCTAAAAAGCAGAAATTTGAAAATATTTTTAGGTCATGTTGACCAAATATACGTTCTAAAATGCTTTGCATGAAATAAAATACCACACGTAACAGACTGATAAACACAACTAAATAAGAACAACTGAGATGAAAGAAACAAAGGTGGTAAAACAACACAAAAACCTTTTGGCAGGTTTTTACTTCAGTTGTGATCACAGTTTGGGGTCATAGAAACTTACAGAACCTTTGTGTTCTCAGACAAGAGCCAGGGTCAATTAGAACTTCTTAATTAGGAGATCTGATGGGTTTAGAAAATCTCCAAGAAGTTAAAAGTTCACAGATGTGAGCAGGAGCCGGATCTATTTTATAGAGGAGGAGGCTCTTAAATAGACTCSTGATATAAGAACAAAACGTAAGGTTATGAACATAACCATGGTTCCTTGAAGGAATGGAACGAAGTACAACACACAGTTGTATGTGGGACACGCGCCTGGCTGAAGCCACCTCTAATCACGTCTTTAGGCCGGTGACGTGGTGACGTTGAACGTCGGGTGACAGGCTCCGCCTTCACCCTATAAGTTCGGAGTCACCAGKGTCATTATTCAGTTAGATACCGCCCTTCACCGAGCCTTTGTGATGTGCCTTTGTGATACCCCTTTAAAAAGGGCCCAAGATGTCGCTACACCCCTGGTGGAGTGAGCTTTAACTCAAAGAGGGATTGGAAGGTTTTTGCTGCTATATGCTAGCAAGATGGCCTCTACAATCCAGTGAGAGAGTCTTTGTCTAGAAAGAGCTTTACCTCTGTGTGGGTTAGCAACAGCCACAAACAGCTGATCACATGACCTTACATCCTGTGTGCGGCTGATGTAAGTGCGTAGAGCACGTACGGGGCACAGAAGATGCAGCCTCTTTTGCTCCTCCGGGGTGAAAGCTGGAAAGCTCTATAGACATAGAGCT
>NW_013952437.1:294933-296830 GCF_001266775.1 Austrofundulus limnaeus
GGACCTTTCAGCAGGTAAGCATGCAGCTTCCATAGTTCTGGGTGTGGGTGAAAAATCTCCCTCTCTGCCTGAGAGAGGAGATCTTGTCGAACCGGAAGTTGCCAGGGTTGAGCTYSTAGCAAGCTGATTATCTCAGCGTACCAAGACTTCGCTGGCCAGCGGGGCGCCACTAGGATCAAAGARAGGCTCTGTCCGCGCACCCTCTCTAGTAKAYGTGGTATCATTTCCACTGGGGGAAACGCATACAGAAGTACATCAGGCCAAGGATGAGCTAGAGGGTCCACTCCCAGAGGAGCGCTCTGCTCTGTCATGGAAAAGAACAGAGGACAGTGTMTGTTTGCTTTAGAGGCAAACAGATCTACTGTCGCTTTYCCAAACAAAACCCAAATCTGGGCCACCACAGTGGGATGCAGCRTCCACTCCTTTGCTAGAGGTCCACCTCTGGAGAGGAGGTCTGGACCTYGGTTCAGTCTCCCCGGAACATGAATGGCTCTGATAGACAGAAAATGAACACTGCTCCACTGTAAAAGAGTGTGAGARAGYTTCAGCAGGGGAAGGGACCGAGTCCCCCCTTGTCTGTTTATATAAGAGACCACTGCTGTGTTGTCCGTTCTGATTAGAAGATGATGGTTCTCCAGAACTGGACAAAAATGTTTCAGTGCTAACAGGACTGCTAACAATTCTAGGCAGTTTATGTGGAGCCTGGACRGTTGTGGAGTCCAGGTTCCCCTCACCGCCGCGCCATCGCACAGGGCTCCCCAACCTTTCAGGGAGGCGTCTGTGGACACSACTTTGTGAAACGATACCCTCCCTATTGGAGAACCCTGATACAGGAGGCCGAGTTCCCTCCAGGGACTGAGAGCCGTCATGCAGTAAGCAGTTATTGTTAGCTTTTAGTGTCTGTGTCGAGACGGACACAGCCTGTGGGACTGAGACCAATGCTGAAAACGGCGCATTTTTAACGGCCTGAGTGGTACTACTGAAATCATGGAAGCCATCATTCCCAGTAACTGTAATACGGTTTTGAAGCTCAGTTTGCATCCCAGTTGAAASTGAGCTAAACAGCGGTGAAACGCGGCCACTCTGTTTTCTGACTTCTTCTTCCGAGCCGCTGAACTGTCCTGCTGACRCTGAGGGAGGCCTTTGCTCAATGCCGATTGACGGGGAGGCTGCGGCTTGCTGGAAGGTTCGGCGGGCTGGGCCTTTGAAGTCCCGGGRGTCGCCGCCTTTTTGAARGGAGGAGGATGAGAKGCAGACCTGGATGTGCTCGGGGCCTTGGGCCTCGTGTTACGTCTGGGGATGATGCAGCGAAGTGCCTCAGCCTGCTTCTTTCTCTGTTCAAATTTGTTTTGGATGACGTCAAGCGCTTGACCAAACAGTCCTGTAGGCGTTATCGGTTCATCCAAGTAGGCCGCCCTGTCCTTGTCGGGAATGTCTGAGAGCGTTAGCCACAGGTGCCTCTGCGCCACCACAGTAGAAGCCATTCCTTTCCCCAGAGCCAGCGCTGCACAGCAGGACACACGTAGAATGTGGTCTGACMCCAGTCTGATCTCATTCAGCAGGGGTAAAAGGTGGTTTTCCTGCAGTGTCTGAGCTGCCAGTTCAGCCAAGGCCATGGCCTGTAGGTCTGAAGCATGGTGACGGAGCTCAGCGCACGGGCGGTGTTACCTTGGGCTTTGTAGATTTTCTCCAGCTGTGCTGAAGAGAATCTGCAGGGCTTGGAAAGGTGCAGGGTGGGCCCGCTCACACCCTGGTTGTGAGACGGAGCCAAATAAGCGGCTAAAGATGGCTCCATTGGAGGGAAACCCCCCAGGCCTGCTTGGTCTGCACCTTCCACGCCCAAGTACTGACCCTGTCCGGGCACAAAGGCGTGGATGGACAGCGGTTTGCTCCAGGG
>NW_013952437.1:297582-305590 GCF_001266775.1 Austrofundulus limnaeus
CTAGCCTAAGAACCTTAGAAGCTGAGCTAACTAGCAGCAGCTATGTGAGCTCAGGTTTAGAGGTGACCATCGCGAGGTGAAGGGCGATAGAACTGAGTAATGACGCTGGTGACTCCGAACTTATAGGGTGAAGGCGGAGCCTGTCACCCGACGTTCAACGTCACCACGTCACCGGTCTAAAGACGTGATTAGAGGTGGCTTCAGCCAGCTCGTGCATGTCCCATACACAACTGTGTGTTGTACTGAGTGAAATGACTGAAAAGGAACCAGATGATCCAGACCGCCTTAAAAGATTACAAGAAAACCCYTCTGCTTGGAAAAATGAAGGCTGACAAAACATTTGAACAAAACTGCTTGAAAAACTATTTATTTTGTCACTGACTGATTTTCAGACTGCAGAGAGGAGCAGTACCCCTGCACCCGACTCTACTCCGTCCACAAACCCTGCAAGCAGTGTCTCAACAGCCTCTGTTTCTACAGGTAGAAAACTCATTTGATCAGTTTAGGAGGGAAATTAAAAAAAAAAAAGCTTATTTCTTTTCCAGGTTTCTGAACAACATGAGCTCAAATAAGCAGATAGTTGTGTGGCAGTGTGTATTATCGATCAGTTATTGTTTGTGTGAACCTTTTACGTTTCAGTTTGCGGCGGGTTTACGTCGTCAACAAGGAGATCTGCGTGAGGACAGTGTGTGCACACGAGGAGCTGCTCCGAGGTGAGTTCAGGCTTTTACACCCTGACGTTTCTGAATAAATGACAAACATCTCATTAAATGTCACTGTAACCTAAATGTGATCAGTTCCAAGATAAAACTCCACAACTGAGACATAATAACACACTCACTGCAAAAATTAAATCAGTTAAATCAAATTAATGCCCAACCTGTTTGAATGAACTTTAATCATGGAAAAGCCTGAGAATTAATATCATAGACAAAGAAGATCTTACAGTTTTTATTAAACTGAACACATCGACTGAAAAACACGTTTTTGTTCTGTTAAATATTAAATCCACAGGTAAACAAGGCAGATAAACAATCAGTAAAGTCCACAATTATTTGTATCCTTTTCTGCTTCCACTTCACTATAAAAATGTTCTAAATCAGGGCAACTCAACTGGCGGCCCAGGGGCCACATCTGGCCCACGGGTGAGCTCAGTCCGGTCTATCAATGAGTTCATTTAAAACAAGATTTGATTTCAAATTGTAAACTAAATTTACATTAGAACAATAATGTTGAGCTGTTGTCTGTCAGTAATCATGGCCCCCTGAGCGATTTTAATAACCCAGCTCTAAATTAATAATTTTAAATTTAGAAGTTTGATCATATGATTCATTTTTCTTCAACTGTGTTGTACTAAAATGAGTTTAGTACTGAACCATTACAATGTACAAATGGTCCATGTAATATTAGTAGTAATATATATTTTTAAAGTATTTTCCAAGTTCTTCCAAAAACATGAATTTTGTTTGTTTGAAATAAGTTTAATTCAAGGTTTGGTTGTGGGAGGATTACCTGACCTGTATGTGTGACTGTGTGTGTGTGTGTGTTTAGCGGACCTGTGTCGTGACCAGTTCTCCCGCTGTGGTGTGATGGCGCTGAGCGGTCAGTGCTCCTCGCTCGGAGGAAGCTGTGGGAAAAGCTGCGGCGGCTGCTGATGCGGCTGCTCTTCATCCTCTCATCTTACCCACTTTCGCCTCCCGACTCATTGGTTTCTCCGTGCGAGAAGCACCTTGAATATTCCTGTTTTCTGTTCTCCACGTGTGTACGGATTATAAAACAAACAATAATATTGATGATTGTATAAGTCACTGGTGCTATAAAACTTTTACAGGTGCAAAAAATAATAAACCCCACCACAGATCCCTGTTTTTATTTTTATTTTTTGCATATTGTATCGTAATAATCTCGTGTTTTCTATTTGTTGATGTATTACTGTACTTTTGTTAAAAAGCAGTCGTTATGATAATCAGAACCTTTTATTGGTGCTCTGAGATCCAACAGAACTGATGAACATCGAACGATCAGGAAATCTGTAAAGCAGGTGAGCGACACCAGTTTTTTTTTGTACTACTGCTACAGAAAAGTGGCAACTAGTGCTTTAAAAAGGCCTCTATACTACTGCTTTGTAAAACTGTCACTATAAAAAGAAAAAGGAAAAAATAAACTCTTTTTTTACAACTTCTTAGTGACGTGAGATTGATTCTGATTTTACCTGATGTGATGAAAAGAGCTGAAATTATGAGCAAGACGTCATTTTATTCTCCAACAAACTTGGTTTATCTTCAACACAAGTGACACGGATGTCTGTTAGTGTTCATACTGTATAATAAAAATACATATTTACATCTCATATTAAAGGGGTAGTACAAACCCTTTAAAGTAATATTCTGTGAAATGGATATAGATGGAGCTCCTTATGCAGTCTGAGTTGGAAAATGTTGAATTCTCACCAGATTGAGCCAACAACTCAAAGTGAAAATATTTTTTATTACTGCCATCTGAAAACAACTCCAGTCTCAAACATTTACTCTGGCGTTTGTTTCCTAGAGCTGTTTGATTTTAAACGGGTCATATCATGATCATATATGGCGTATGTGATGACTGGCTGGTACCATTTCCCCTGTGCTGCTGTACTCCACCGCTTTGCCTGTTTTCTGTGAAAACGTGAAAGAGGAGCAATTGGGGGAAAAATAAAAAMAAAATAAAACCACAAATGGCTCTTTACTTATAGTTCATTGTAAGAAAGCGTTCAAAAGATTCTGATCTTTTGCAAACGTCACACTTGCAAACACAATAAAGAGCAGCTAGCTGTAGCATTTCCTGAGATAACATAATGGCCCGATCCGATCTCAAGTGTCTGAGGAGTTGACTACTCTTGGTTCCCACTCTTTCCATGTTGTTGACCTTATTGACTGTCTATTTATAATCTAAAACAGAACAAAGTCCCAAAAAAATGACTGTAAAAATAGTTCATTGACTTTAAATTTCATGAGGCTAGCACCTTCCTGTTTTGAGTTATGACTAAAATTATTGTTCACATTCAAAATTAACGATCTGAATTATCACTTGTTCATCCAACCAAACCATTATGACTTCTTCAAACCTCATCAACATAGTAAATTGTTTGCCCAAACCAGGCCCACATCCAAGAAACTCCCACTTGAAACGCCTGGCTAAAATCACCCAGCTAACTCTTAGCAATGCTACGCAACACAGTAAAGTCAAGGGTTTCCTCAAGACAAAATTTGTTTAAAAGTTGTTTAAAYGTCCATCTACAACAGGTAACATATTAATTGTGCTTAACCTTTTCACAGAATTCCACTATAAAAGGCCTTAACTATCCTTTTAACTAATAAAAATACATACTGTCAGGGTGCCATTTTATAAAAGTGATCAGTTTTAGTTTTAAAATAGCATTTTAACATCGGTAAAATCTGTTTCTAATAAAATAAACTGTTATGTTTGTTTTCAGTCACAATAAAAACCTTCAGTCAGTTTCTCTGAGTGAGGAAGAATAAAAATTAAATAGGAAAACATCCAAACTTTGTTGTGACCTGATTTTATCTCTTGAACCGGAGCAGACGGTTTGTCAAGAAGCTGATAGTTACAGATGTGTTTTCAATAATCTGCAGTCACATCATTGTTTTTGTACGGTTCAAAATTGTCAATAAAGCACCTTTTGAAACGACGGTGGTGTTAAAGTGACGAAGAACAACCAGTCAGCAGAGTTGCAAGGTTCTGTTTGTTGGTTAGAGTTGATGGTTTCCTCTCAGTTTCCTTTGGACAGTAAGGAGGGAGAAAGAGAGGGCTGCCAGCGTTTGATCTCCTGCTGCAGCTGCTCCTTCAGGGTGGAAACCTGCCGTTAAAGACATCAGAGACCAGAACTGTAAACATCTCATCTGAACCCCTCACATCACATGACTCTAATCTGTAATCCAGGGTGCTGTGGCCCTGTATGTGCAAATTATCAACTATTAAGATGCTGCATATCAAAATGGACATTTTAACACCAAATATTAAACACGATCACACAAAATGATTTGATAACAGTGGAGGCAGGTGTTGGGGGTGACTCGCAGCTACTACCACACCAAAGTTTACCTCAGTATCTGTAAAACTGACAGAGTTATAGCCTTATTGAACAATATATAAAAGTGTGATGTTTAAAGGTCTGTGCACTTTTTGGTAATTTATTTTTAAATTTAAAAATTGATATTGAAAAAAAAACGAACTGTTATTTTTCTCAAACAGGAAGTTATTACTTTTATCAAACCATTTAAGGTGGAGCTAGTTAAAGAACATTTTTAAAAACAAACAACTGCCGGTAAATAAATAAAAAATAAACCCCAACTAACTACTTTTGCATTTCTTTAACTAACTAACTGCAGGCTGTATTTTTATTAATAAAGCTAGTTTAGCTATTTAAAAAAAACTATTATTCTAGCTCCACCTTAAATGGTCTGATAATGGATGAATTATCATTTTTCTAGGTAACTAACCATCTGGTTAACATAACTAGCTAACCATGCAGCTGAAGTAAATAGACACTAGTTTATTTAGTTTTATACTAGGTTGTTTATGAGTTTTGCATGTTTTAACAGGTGTTAGTTGAAAGCTTCAAACTTCAAACACACGAAGAGTTTCTCCAGAGCTCCATGGTTATGAACTTGAAATCTTTAAATCCTTGTTTGGTGATTTATTTTATAAAACACTTGTGTTTTTGTGTAGTTTTAGTGTCAGACTGTTTAAATATATCTCATCTTTTACAATCAGACGTTACAGCTTCAGACTTAAAGTGAGCCTGATGAAAACCGCCCTCACCTGCTCTTCCAGCCCTTTGACTCGGTGTCGGTGAGCTCGCTCTCTGACGCCCAGCGTTCGCTCCACGTCTCTGAGGCTGCTCCTCAGGCTCTCCGCCTCCCGCTGGGCCTCGTCGCGCTGCCGCACCAAACCCTCACAGAGAGCGTGGCTGTGCTCCGTGTCAGCCAGCTGCGTCTGCTCACCGCACACACAAACACACACATAAACACACACACAAACACACACACAAACACACACACACAGGTCAGACTGTGAAGGACAGAAACCCCAAACTGCACGTGTGTTTTTGTAGAAACGATCTAAACAGGTTCAGGTCTCCAAACAATGGCACAGCTTAGAAAACTTGTTTTTTTCTACCAATTTACTGAACAATTTTTAAATCCTCTGAAGTGGATAAAAAGCCATGAAGACTAACAGAGAAAACTGACTGTTCAAGTTTTTAAAAAGGTCTTTTCTGCAGCCTGGAGAAAGTTTGCCGAAATGAGGAAAAGTGGTTTGAAACAAACAACTTTAATCACAGTTTCAGAATTCCTCCGAAACCCACTGCAGATTTATTTATAACTTGTTTATGGCATTTCTGTGGCAAAAAAAGATATGGCGTAAGTAGCTTAGAAAACTAAATGCTTATTGTGTCAGAAGGGGGTTTGGTTTGAGGAACAGGAGAAAAACATTCAGGCATTTAAATCTAATGAGTATCTGATAAACTTTTCTCAAATAGTCTCATTATGAACACAACTCACTAAAACATGAGTCTTAGTTTATTTAGTTTACCTTAACTGTGACCACAGCAAAAATAAAAGCAAAATGTAGCAACTTAATACACAATGAGTGTGAGAAATACACCATTCATCCAGTTTAATAAACTCTGATCCATGTTTATGGAAGTTTTTCTACACTCTGATTGTTGTCTGGTGAGTGTTTGGCTTATTTTGTGGGAATTTAAAATCTTCAAATCATTCTTTCACTCCTGCTGGAAGCTGTTTTCTTCACAAATAAATTTAGGAGTTTTGATCAACATCAAAAGGAGGTATGAAGAAAAGCTCCTCCTCACCTGCAGCATCAGTATCTGCTGCTGCGCCTCCTGCAGCTCCTGCTCCGCTGTGTTCAGGGAGCGATCCAGGCGGCTTCTCTCTGCAGACAGCCTCATGCTGCCCTCCTCAGACTTCAGCTTCTGACGCTCCACCTGACGTCAGGAAGGTTCGGTTTTAAATGTAAACTTTGCATGGCAAAATACAAATCTGCAAATTCCCAAGACTTGCACCCGCATTGTAAGTGACTGGGCCTTTTCCTGTGCTGCTCCTCACCTGTGGAATACCCTCCCTCCTCATCTGAGGGCTCCACAAACCGTGACAGGCTTCAAAGCTGGCCCAAAATCCTTTCTTTTTACACAGTGTTTTTCTATTTAGCATTTTTACTGGATTCTTTTTAGTTAATGTGCCTTGTTTTTCCTGTGGATTACCTTGCCTCCTCATCTTATGGCTCCACAGACTGTGGCAGGCTTCAAAACAGGCCTAGAAACCTTATTTTTACTTAGTGTTCTTATAGATTTCCTTTAATTNCGAGCGCTGACGCAGAGCCTGTCGGAAGGAAAGGAATTGCCTGTTTTTACCCTTGTTCTCCCGCAGAACCTCGTATTTTCTTGTTTTTGTGTCGTGCATAAGAACAAAGCCTCAGCGACCTCCTGAGAGGCGCTGAGCTCCGACTCCAGTTCCTCTCGCCGCTGCTCGCTCTGGCTCAGCTCAGTCTGCAGGTCCTGCATGCGCTCGGTGAGAGCCGCCAAGCTCCTCTTCGTCTCTGCCAATGCTGCTCGAGCTTCATCCGTTTGTTCCTAAACAGAACGAGGTAATCATCGCACGCACGCACACACATGGAACTTAATTATTCCTCTGACCCACACACACCTGCAGCAGCCTTCGGTCCTGTTCAGACGAGCTCAGCGCCTTCTGCAGGGTGAGCATACGAGTCTGCGTGCCGCCGTGGGAGGCCGTCACCTCCTGCAGGGTCTGACTCAGAGACACGGCCTTCTCTCTGACGGCAGATTCTCCTTCCTGACATCGGAGCAGAGCCTGGTTCAGCCGGTCCACCTCTCTCTGCAGCACCGAAACACGAGCATCGCCCTCAGCAACCTGGAGTTCACAGGAAACAGAGTTATCTCTTAATCCGAGGTTTGCAGTTTCTAATCAGGCTGAGTCAAAGTGCACCTGTTTGAGCAGAGCGTCGTGACGCTCCTGAGAAGCCCGGCTCTCAGCCTCCCTGTCACCCAGACTCAGTTTGAGCCTCTGCAGCTCCCCCTCCAGGCTGCGCCTCCCCAGCTCCACCCTGGTGGCCCGAGCTTCGGCCGCCTCCAGCGCCTCCCGCAGGCGCTTCCTTTCTGCGTCCAGCCGCACCTCAGCCGCACGCTGCTTGTTCAGCTGATCCTGCGGAGAGGCATCACCGTAATGTGGCTTTTCAACAACCGAGTGGACCGTTTACTCAACAGAGGTGAGGGTTTTACAGGTAATACCTGAGGTGAGGTTTAGGAAAGGGCTAAACACATTATATTATATATATACAAAATATTTATTTGTTTGTTTAAAATAGGACAACTTCAAGGATAATTTCCCTTTTCTGACAAATTTGGTTAAATTTGGTCCAGTGTCAAAAATNATTAATCTGATGGGTTGTTTGCAAACCTTCATAATATGCTCGGTCTCTAATATGAATAAAGCTTGAGGTATATTTAGAGCCTGGGCCAGACGGGAACCTGGCATTAAAACCAGACATATGGAGCCCTGATACACGGCACCACAGGTGGTGTATCTCTCTGTGTGTGTTGGGTTTTTGTTGTTATTACAGTCCCCTCCAGATTAAATTGATCATTGTGCCATCTGGTCACTGCTGTGTGTGAGAACACAAAAGACGTGCTCAGAAGTGAGCGACCCTACCTGAGTGTGCTTCTTATCGCTCTCTGAGGTCTGCAGGGATCGCTCTAAGCTCCTCACCCTGTCGGCGAGGGCTCTCCGCTCCCTGTCCCCCCTCCTCACCCCCTCCTCCTGCTGCTGCAGCAGGATCTGGGTGGTGGTCAGACGCTCATCCAGTCCGCGCTTCCCTGCATCCACACACACACTTAACAAACGAGCTTCAGTTTCAGTTCGGATAACTATCTTTATATCTAGGTTTAGACCTTCTTGGATTTCCTGCAAGGTGG
>NW_013952437.1:305600-327490 GCF_001266775.1 Austrofundulus limnaeus
AGAGGTTCTCAACCTAGGGTCCCAGGACCCCCAGGGGTCTGCGAGAGGTATCTTGGGGGGATCCTCAAAAGATTTCACTAAATTGTTAATTTGGTTTTCATTTTTCAAAATTCATGGGGAACAATGAACTTGTAAAACAAACATAAAAAAATTAATAAAAATATATATTCCCATGGCATTTAGGGGTTGAAATGACAATAAATTATATTTTAAAACAGCAAGGGGTTTATGAGGGGATCCCTGTAATTTTTGCGCCCCTGTGAGGGGTCCTCAGACAAACTTGAAGACCCCTGGTGATCCGAACCTCACCTTGTCCAGCGTGCTCCTCAGTGCGTTCTTGTCCTTCTCCAGCCTCACCGCCTGCCTCTCCGCATCTTTCTTCTCCGTCTCCAGCATGGCGACGGCCCTCTGCAGGCCGCGCAGCCGCTCCTCCACGGCGGCCCGCTCCATCTGGGCGGACTGAACGCTGCGCTGCGCCTCCACGAGACTCGCCGAGCGCTGACGCAGKGCCTGWCGGAAGGAAAGGAATTGCCTGTTTTTACCCTTGTTCTCCCGCAGAACCTCGTATTTTCTTGTTTTTGTGTCGTGCATAAGAACAAAGCCTCAGCGACCTCCTGAGAGGCGCTGAGCTCCGACTCCAGTTCCTCRCGCCGCTGCTCGCTCTGGCTCAGCTCAGTCTGCAGGTCCTGCATGCGCTCGGTGAGAGCCGCCAAGCTCCTCTTCGTCTCTGCCAATGCTGCTCGAGCTTCATCCGTTTGTTCCTAAACAGAACGAGGTAATCATCGCACGCACGCACACACATGGAACTTAATTATTCCTCTGACCCACACACACCTGCAGCAGCCTTCGGTCCTGTTCAGACGAGCTCAGCGCCTTCTGCAGGGTGAGCATACGAGTCTGCGTGCCGCCGTGGGAGGCCGTCACCTCCTGCAGGGTCTGACTCAGAGACACGGCCTTCTCTCTGACGGCAGATTCTCCTTCCTGACATCGGAGCAGAGCCTGGTTCAGCCGGTCCACCTCTCTCTGCAGCACCGAAACACGAGCATCGCCCTCAGCAACCTGGAGTTCACAGGAAACAGAGTTATCTCTTAATCCGAGGTTTGCAGTTTCTAATCAGGCTGAGTCAAAGTGCACCTGTTTGAGCAGAGCGTCGTGACGCTCCTGAGAAGCCCGGCTCTCAGCCTCCCTGTCYCCCAGACTCAGTTTGAGCCTCTGCAGCTCCCCCTCCAGGCTGCGCCTCCCCAGCTCCACCCTGGTGGCCCGAGCTTCGGCCGCCTCCAGCGCCTCCCGCAGGCGCTTCCTTTCTGCGTCCAGCCGCACCTCAGCCGCACGCTGCTTGTTCAGCTGATCCTGCGGAGAGGCATCACCGTAATGTGGCTTTTCAACAACCGAGTGGACCGTTTACTCAACAGAGGRGAGGGTTTTACAGGTAATACCTGAGGTGAGGTTTAGGAAAGGGCTAAACACATTATATTATATATATACAAAATATTTATTTGTTTGTTTAAAATAGGACAACTTCAAGGATAATTTCCCTTTTRTGACAAATTTGGTTAAATTTGGTCCAGTGTCAAAAATATCACCTTGAGCACAGCAGTACTAACTTATAAACTCATAAATACTTTGTTTATTCACTCATATATTCATTCAACCAAAAAAAAATCTCTATACAATAAAAAAAACAATTTATAAATGAAATTAAAGGAAGCAGAGGGAAGAAAATTTCTCATAACATCTGCCCGTTTTTCCCCCTAGAAAAAAAAAATAATAACAACACAAGTATTTTACAGACTTAAACTTTGAAAGAGAAACAGCATCAGGTCATCAGTTTATGTCCATACTACCTTTTTCAACATCTTTAAAACCCTTCAAAATTGTCATAAATCTTTAATTTACCTTTTGTTCTGGTTTTGCCTTTTTAAACTCCTTTATAATAATTTCAGCTTCCTTCGGCTTCTATTTGGCTGATCTTAGAATTTTTCTGCCTTTTTTTTGCTATTCAACTAATTTTTTTTGTGCTTATCTAAGCTTCTTTCTGCTATTTGAAGCTTTTTATTCTTCTTTCAGTTGTATTTTAAGCTGTTTTCTGTGTTTTTAGCTACTTTTTAGCTAACGGGTGCTTTCATCTTTTTGTGATAATTTGAGCTTCGTACTGCTTAATTCAGAAAATGTGCTCATTCTGTTTCGTTGTTAAGCTAATTTTTCTTTACCTATTTTGAGGCTAGTTTCAGGTTTTTTACTTATTCAGCAAAAATCTTTCAGCGTCAAGAATTCACAATGCATTTTCGTAGGAAAAGCAAATACTCTAGTTGATTTTACWTCTAATCAAGCTTAGTTAACAAAGCAATCACTAAAATTTCATCAGATTTACAGATATCAAGCTGAGGTTTGGTGTGGTAGTTTTTTTAAACACATACTCTGAGTACTAACATATATCTGGCAAACTCTTAATGTTATTTACTAAGTTTGACCAAAACAATTATAACTGCACTTATCATAAGAAGARATTAATCTGATGGGTTGTTTGCAAACCTTCATAATATGCTCGGTCTCTAATATGAATAAAGCTTGAGGTATATTTAGAGCCTGGGCCAGACGGGAACCTGGCATTAAAACCAGACATATGGAGCCCTGATACACGGCACCACAGGTGGTGTATCTCTCTGTGTGTGTTGGGTTTTTGTTGTTATTACAGTCCCCTCCAGATTAAATTGATCATTGTGCCATCTGGTCACTGCTGTGTGTGAGAACACAAAGACGTGCACAGAAGTGAGCGACCCTACCTGAGTGTGCTTCTTATCGCTCTCTGAGGTCTGCAGGGATCGCTCTAAGCTCCTCACCCTGTCGGCGAGGGCTCTCCGCTCCCTGTCCCCCCTCCTCACCCCCTCCTCCTGCTGCTGCAGCAGGATCTGGGTGGTGGTCAGACGCTCATCCAGTCCGCGCTTCCCTGCATCCACACACACACTTAACAAACGAGCTTCAGTTTCAGTTCGGATAACTATCTTTATATCTAGGTTTAGACCTTCTTGGATTTCCTGCAAGGTGGTCTGTAGCTGAGATAGGCGACTCTGAGCAGAGTCTCGTTCCCCCTTCAGCTCCTCCAGCTCCCTCTGCAGAACCCCCAGCTGGCATCGAGCATCATCCTGCAAAAAAAAAGAAAAGAAAGAAAATGTTACGAAACTAAGAACACGCTCCTGAAATGACTGTGTGTGGTGCAGGTCTGTTACCCTGTCCCTCTGAGCGTCCCGCAGCTCCTGCAGGAAGTCCCTGAGGCCGCTCCGCAGCGAGTCGGAGTCCAGCTCCGGGTGAGGAAGAGGAAGCGGCGTGCCGCCTCGTTCAGGAGACGCAGCTCCAGAGCCTAAGGTGTTGTCAGGGGTGCTCCCTCGGAACTCTGTTCAGTTCAGATTTACAGTTGAAACTATTTGCTTGTTTACAGTTTATGCCAAACATTTGGCAACTTTTAGAAAAATAATACTGTTTTTACACAATGATTATTGATTTAAAGGGATGTACAATTAGTTGTAACATTAGACTTTCTTTGATAAACATATATTTTAACTGTAAAATAAAGACTGTAAAAATACTGTAGGCTGTTTAGTTTTGTAAATTTTTAAAGATATATTTTAACACGGACAGAGCCATTTTATTTACACACAAAGCATTCTGGGTAAATGATGACGTGCGGTGTGAGCGAGCTATATCCACCCTGAAGGTTAATCTTGGACAATATCTGACGATCGACTCTTTTAAATGAAACCAGAGAGCGTTGACAGAGAGGAGAAGGTAGAAATGACTCAGCCTGGAACTGAAAATATGGATGGAGGACAACAGAGCTGCTTCATGGAAGAYGAACCTCAGCTTAMCCTGTTAGCCTTCGTGCTAGCGCTGACGCTATATTGCCTTATACTGTATGTATTAGCTCAGCACTAGCACAAAAAACAAGCTAAACTGTTGTCCTCCATCCATATTTTCAGTTCCAGGCTGAGTCATTTCTACCTTCTCCTCTCTGTCAACGCTCTCTGGTTTCATTTAAAAGAGTCGATCATCAGATATTGTCCAAGATTAACCTTCAGGGTGGATGTAGCTCGCTAGCAGCCTCGCACCGATGACCTATCCTCGTCATCATTTACCCAGAATGCTTTGTGTGTAAATAAAATGGACTCGTCCGTATAATATATTTTTAAACTTTTAGTTTAAAAATGATAAAAACTGAACATCCTACAGTATTTTTATAGTCTTTATTTAATAAATATATATTTTAACTGTAAAATAAAGTCTAATATTTCAACTAATCATGGATRCCTTTAAGCTTTATTCATTTATAAATTGTCTCATAGATCTCAATGACTTGTTCATAAGAGAACATAAAGCTGAATTTTGACCTTTTGGAGGCGTCAGTGAGGACCGCAGTGGCGAGCTGCTGTGGTGGCGCGACACGCCAACCAGTGACGTGGAGCTCCCTCCCGGGCTCCGCCCCCTGCACCCTCTGCCGCTTGCCCCGATTCCCAGTGTTCGTGTCAGCGCAGACTGCAGGCTGCCGAGGCGGAACTCCAGGTCCCTCTTGGCAGCCTCAGCTCGGGTCAGCTCCGCCTCGGTGGCAGCCAGTCGACCCTGCGCCTCGCTCAGCTGCAGGTCGGACTGGGCGGCACCATCTTGGGCCGAGCGGGCGCGCAGCGACAGGTTCTTGGCTTCGTCCTGGAGCTTCTTCTCGCAGCCTCGCAGGTCCTGCAGCTGCGCAGTKAGCTCCTTCTCACAGCTGCGCCAGCCCGCCTCCGACTCCATCAGACGTTTCTGCGTCACAGAAAGCTTTGGAGAAAAGAAAACGTCTGACTCTGAAGACTAGAACAGGGTTCCTACAGTTTAAAGCAAGTTAAATTTAAGACTTTTTAATGCCAAGTAGATAGACCAGTTGTTTTTATCCATATCTAACTGCTTTTATATCAAACGTAGCAGAAACATTGTGAGCAGTCAGTTTTAAACTTAATTTAATTTGAGGAAATCCTCTAACGACCCAAATTTTGGAATTTTAGGACCCACAGTGGGGTCTTAACCCCAATTTGCTGTAGATGAAACATTAAAGTGCCTGTGACATCAAGTTTTTGTAAGAAAAGTGAATGTAGTTTTGGAAAGACAATATTAACATATTATAAAATAAATTTCACATTGCTCAGATGGACAGTTGTTGAGATGTTTGTATGCGAAATAACAGGAAGTGATGTCAAAGGGGAATGTCTGCATGTGATTATTTAAAAAAATTTTACCAATTATTTTAATGTTTGAGATGAATTACAATCATCCTGTTTATGAAGTGTTAACATTTTTAAGACTAAAGGTTGATTTAAGACATTTTAAGGCTAATTAAGGCCTCATTTTTGGATTGATGAATTCAATGCCTTTTAAGACTTTTTAAGGACCCTGTAAAAGTCTAACGYTCTATAAGTTAGATTTGTACCTCTTTCTTCAGCGAGTCTCTGGCTGCTTCAGCTTCAGTGAGCTTCTGCTTGAGGATAAAAACTTCCTTCATCCTCTCCTCCTCCCTCTGCTCCTCCAGTGACAGACGGGTCTGCAGCTCTGTCACCTCACTGCTCCTCTGCTCCTTCTCTCCATCCAGGATTTTCAGCTGAAAAACAAGTAGAAACGACGGCCCCGTCACTGAAACTGCACCTGGGATGTCCAGTTTATCAATCCAACTGGGAGCAAACATTCAAAGCAAACTTCGCCACCTGTCTGCGGAGCTCCTGCAGCTCCCTGCGAGCCTCGAGGCGTGACCGCTCGACCTCTCGCAGGCAGCTCCGCAGCTCCGTCACCTCCTTCTGAGAGGACGAGAAGTTCTCCTCCAGTACAGCCAGCTTCTGCTGCGTCTCCTCGCACAGCCGCTTCACGCTAACAACACAAAGCACGTGAGGTTACAATGAAACCCTTCAACTCTGAACGTCTGCCGGATCAGCTTCGTTTACCTGATTCTCTCAGTTTCTGCGCTGCGCAGAGCTTCCCTCAGCTGAGCATTTGATTGGCTGAGAGCGTCTCTCTCCCTGGTGACGTCACTGAGGCTACGACGCAGATCCGAGCCCTCCCTCCTGCAGGTTTCAGACGAGTCCTGGGCCTGGCTCCGACGACGTTCGGCCTCCAGCAAGTCCCGCCTCAGGAGGTCCTGACTCTCCTCAGCAGCTGAGAGAGAAGCTCTGCACTGCTCCAGCTGCAGGACAAACAGTCAGGTTTGGGTTTTTGGTRGTGCTCACGCAGAAGCCACGTTTTAACGTTCGATTTTGAAGAATTACACAAAACTTTTATGTTGCATTTACCTCTTTGTGAGCAACGTCGGCACGAGATCGAAGATCGGTGCAAGTTTCCCGTAAACTCTGGAGTTCCCTCTGGTGAGCAGAAGCTGCGTCGTCCAGCTGAGACTGGAGCTCCAGCAGCTGGGAGCTCAGAGCACCAACCCTGATCTGAAAATAAAACCAAAACAAAAAGATAAATTCAGCTTTTCTTCCCTCCAAACCAGCAGTAAAAGACGATTTCGGGCACCTGTTCCTGCTCTTTGTAAAGAGCAGCTTCTCTGGCCGTCCGCTCGGCCTCCAGGGTCACAGCCGACAGCTCGTCCTGCAGACTGGACACTCTGTCAGACAAAACCGCCTTCTCCACCTCCTTCAGAGACAGGGCCTACGACGAGAGAGAAAACAACTTTAACACTGAGAGTTATGACCTCAGGGTCTGGAAGCCCTCTGACTCGGACGGGACCTGCTGTTTCTCCGTCTCAGCCTTCAGCAAACACTGATCTCGGTCGTGCTGCAGAGTCTTCAGCTCCTCCTCCAGCTCCTCTCTTTCCCTCTTCGCTCTGTGGAGCTGCTCCTCCGTCTCCTGCCTGAGCGTCCTCAGAGCCGCCTCCTGCTCCGTCCGCAAAGCGTGGCACACGGCTTCCTGTGCAGCCGAGCAAAGAACCGCTTCAGCCAAACGCAGGTTTTAAGAAGCAGAAGCAGCTTCAGGAAGCGGCGAGCACCTTCTCAGACAGCAGCCTCTCCATCTCCTCCTGGTGCTCGGAGATGGTCTTCTGGAAAGCCTGCTGGGCCTCCAGCTGCGCAGCGTTCAGGGCCTGAAGCAGGGCCTGCTTGTCCCTGTCAGCCTGAGCCGCTGCCGCCTCCACCTCTGAGCGAACGCGCTTCAGCTCAGCTGCAAACAGAGCCAGCTCCACCGTTTTAGTTTTCCCCCTCTGGAAAGGAACAAACCGTTTCACGTTGCGTTCTGCTCACCTGCAGCCGTCTCACAGCGGACGCTGAGGTTAAGGTTCTCCATCTCCAGCTGCTCCCGGCGGGACTCCACCTGAGCGAGCTGCTGCTGCACGTCAAACACGCTGGTCTCCAAGGACTCCCGCTCGGACCTTAATTAATCCATTATTATATTGTTTCTCAAAGTCACACCTTCTATGTTTAAGTTTGTCGAAGTTGGGGTCAAAAATGGAGGAAAAAAAAGTCTTGCTTTTTTTAACGAAACAAAAAAAATCAATCCGTGTATCTTTAAAATAAAGCTTAGGTGCTGCATTTGTCATTTAAAGTACCTGTGACATGAATTTTTAAGTAAACATGAATGCATTTATGGAAAGATAACATTGATAACATATTGCTAAACAAATTTCACGTTGCTGAGATGAACAGTTGTTGAGATATTTGCATGTGAAGAAACAGGAAGTGATGTCAAAAAGGAATGTCAGCAAGTAAAATAAGCATCGTTACAAAAGCTAACAACACAGACTGTAGAGAAGAATCTGATGTTTCTTCAGATTATTTTTAGTCGCTATCAAAGAGAGACGAAGAGTTAAAGTTTAAATAATTTTGTTTTAATAAACAGAGACCAGCGAGTTTATTTTATTAGTGGGTTCCCCTTTGATGTCACATCCTGTTTCACTTTTGCTAAGCCAAATTTAAAAGAAAATAGGCCAGTTATGAGACAAAATAGGTAAAATCATGTATATTAGGCCAAGTTTCTTAAATTAAATACATTTTCTTTGACTTTTTGTATTTAATGGACATGCATGTCACAGGTACTTTGAGGACAAAGTACTAAAGGATGTAGAGCAGTTGGTATAACTATATATAAAGATGCTTTCTTTGGCTTTTTGCATTTGAAGGATAGGCATGTCACAGGCACTTTAAACAGTGCAGTTTTTCTTTTCGTGACAAAACCGAAGGAGAAAAATTGGTAATTAAATTACTTTTACCCATTAAAATGAAAGAATGTGATGAGAGATTTAAATGTTTTGTTCCTCCACTGAACTTCCTGTTCAATAAAAACTGAAAGAACCACCTGATTGTTTCACCCTGAGCACCACACACACCTGAAAGCAGCCAGCTCCTCCGACAGTGCCGTGTTTTCTCTCTCRGACGCCGTCAGCTGAACCAGCAGCGCCGCTTTGTCCCGGGACAGTTCAGCCCGATTGCGGCTGGCCTCCTCCAGGGCCGCCTCGCTCCTCTGACCCTCTCCTCGAGCCAGACTCAACTCCGAGTCTAGAGAGGTCACCTCGCCGCAAAGCTGAGGACAAACCCCGAAGCAGAAATCTACTAGTTGCACGAAGAACTGTTTGTGGACTTGATAAAAACACGTCCAAAGCTGAAAGATGATCTGTACCTGAGTGATCCTCTCCTGCAGCTTCAGCCTCTCGGCTCGGAGACCTTGCAGCTCCGCCTCCAGCCCCGTCCGGCTCAGCTCGGCGTCCTGCACCGACTGCTGCAGTGCCACGCGAGCCGACTCCAGCTCCAGCCGGTCCTGCTCCAACCGGACCAGCTCATCCCTGATGGTCAGCTTCTCCTGCTCCACCTCGCGTTTCTGAGCGTGCAGGAGGGACTTCTCCTCCTCCAGCTTCGAAACAGAAAGACACATTAAAGTGCCTGTGACATCAAATGTTTGTGACAGATGTGAATGTGTTTTTGGAAAGAGAACATTGATAACATATCGCAAAGCAAATTTAACTCTGTTGGGATGGACAGTTGTTGAGATATTTGCATGTGAAGAAACAGGAAGTGATGTCAAAGGGGAATGTCTGCATGTGAACAGAGCGATGCTACAATAATTAGAGAAGAATCTGATGTTTCTTTAGATTATTTTGAGTCACTATCAGAGTTGGAGAAGAGTTTAAATAAGATTGTTTCAATAAACAAAGACTAGAGAGTTTCTTTTCTCAAAGAGTTCCCCTTTGATGTCACTTCCTGTTTCACTTTGCTGAGACAAATTCAAGAGAAAATATGCCAGTTATGAGGCAAAATGGGTAAAATCACATGTATTATGCAAATTTTCTTCAATATAAATATGTTTTCTTTGACTTTTTGTATTTGAAGGATAAGCATGTCACAGACCCTTTAAAGACCACYCAGCTGCAAAGCTGTGGGATTAAAGAGGCAGATCTCGGCAGACATGTCAGATCACCTGGAGGATGTAGGTGTTGAGAGCAGCCTTGTCCTGAGCCAGGGCCTCGTTCATGTTGCCCATCTTTGACAGAGAGTCTCTGAGAGCCACCTCCTCCGACTGCAGCCTGCTGAGCTGCAGCGACAGCTCTTTGTTGCTACTTTCAGCCTGACGGAGAAAGTCAGGATCAGATAAAACAAGCAGACAGAACCCAGGAGTTAAACCACAAACAAGCTGGTTCTGTTTCTCACCCGAGCCAGCGACAGGGACAGCTGGACCTTCTCCTGCTCCAGCAGCTGCCTCTCCACCTCCCCCTGCTGAAGCGTCTCCCTCGCTGCAGACAACGCTCCACGCTGAGCCGAGGCTCGACTCTCGCTCTGATCCCACTGCTTCTGACTGCAACAAACAGCACGGAACACAGATCAGGAGGGGAATACACGAGAAGTGGCATTTTTCAGTTTTTTTCTTTGGACTTCGGCTGCTTTTAATGAATTCTTTGTTCAGTTCTGGTACCTGAACATGACAGCATAGGGAAAAGAGAACAAGTGGAGGACATAAGAGGAAGAAATGAATCCTAAAAGAATAAAAAACAGCAGATAAAAAGCATCAAATTTATTAGCTGGGATGTTACAAGCTAGATACTGAATACCTTAGCTAGTTGGTGGCTAAAAATCCAATTTAAAGTAGATTAATTTTGTTTTATATTGACACAACACATGCTCATCTTGTGAGTTCTGAAGCTTTTTTTTGATATCTGAATGTGTTTACCAGAAAATATTCCTCAGAAAACAAGCAAAAAAAAAAAAAAAAGCAATGGACATAAAAATAACAAGACTTGAAAAATCTTTTGAAAAAGTTGATTATAAGCACTTTAAAAGAAGCAAAATAAACAGAAATAAGAGACAAATCAAGACTTTTGCACATAATTTATATGTAATGATTACGTAGATGAATAATCTTGATACTGATAAAATGTACATGATCAAAATGATGATAAATGCAACTATATGATACGACGTAGAATGTATCGGCCTAAGCTGGGAAGGACCTGATGCTGTTTTCGCTTTTACTTCAAAGTTTGAGTCTGTAAATGATTGTTATTATTTGATTTTTTTTTTTTTGTAAAAAAAGAGGTACAGTAGGTACAGTCTCTTTGCTCCTTTTCATTGACTGTTTTATTTGTTTTTTATTGTATAAATTATTTTTGTTTAAATGATGAAATAAACTTCAACTCAAAGCATATAAATAAAACTTTGTCACTTTTCATACCTGCTAAAAGTTAATACACCTGCTAATGGGAGCTTATTTTTAAGGTTTTATGTTCAATTCAACGTTTTATTTATTCTGATCTTATAATTTGATAACAAAACCTTCATAGTCTAAAGAAGCAGCATGTGTCTGTAAATGTTCAGTTTAGTTTTGTCTCATGTGGGATGTGCTGAGAGCTCAGACCCGTAGGGTTTGGTGTCAGCACTGCTTCAATTCAATCAGCATCACTTAGCCTCCGTACATCCTCTGAGCCTCGGCCTTCGCTCGCTCCCTCTCCTGAACGGCGGCCTCCTTCTCCTCTCGCTCACGGTGCCGCTCCCGCTGAGCCGATGCCACAGCCAGCAGCAGCTTCTCCCGCTCCATCTGCAGGATCTGCGCGCTGCTCTCCGCCGCCTGAACCGAGTTCTCCAGGTTCGCCTTCTCACTGCAGAGAGGAAACCATGACCTTAGGATWAAAAAAAACACACAACAGGACGCAGCAACAGAGATAACTCACCTGAGTAACACCTCCTTCTCCTGCTTCAGACGCTCCCTCTCCTTCTGAGCAGCCTCCTGCTCCCTCTGAGCCGCCTCCTTTTCCCGCTGCAGTGTTTGGTTTTGCCGCTCGGCGTCTCTTTTGGCCAAATCGGACTCGGAGAGCTGCTTTCGGAGCTGCTGCGCTGAAGACTGAACGGAGAGCAGACGGCCTCGGACATCCTAAAAAACATTAAACCAGGAGGAGAATGTTGTGTTATTCTGGGGGAGGAACCTAAGAAGTGGTATTTTTTTTGTCACTAAAGGATAAAATGCAGGCAGTAATGTAACCAGTGATGAATGGTCTAAATGGGAAAGTGTTGGTGTTTACAATAAAAATGTTAAAATACCTAATAAACACAAATTAAACTATTGTATCACACTTTTTGAATTTTACAACAAAACTGGCACCAAAAATTCTGAAGATCCCAGTCTMTCCAAAGAGCTAACTGTTCATGTCTTTCATGATGCAGAATGATTGACGGGTGTCTTGTCCCGCCCCCTCAGTTTGTTGCTCATTGGGCCTAATTTTGTTTAGCCCACACTCACCTGTTTTCTTTCATGTCTTTAAAGGTAAAACTGGAAGTGAAGAGGTTGGGGACAGATAGACCAAGTTATATTCAAATCTAGCAAAAGGAAAAACGACAAAACTAAAGTTTTTCTGTGACCTGGTTTCAAATCTCCCTTTGTTTGGATGCTTCCATTGTTGGAATCCAATCTGAGCCTTTTTTATTATATATCTGTCAGCCCACCCTACAAATATCACCACCAGTCCCGATTAATAACTCTGTGTGTGTGTGTGTATAGGGGCGTTGTCTGTTAGCAAAATATCTCAAAAACCACCATACAGATTTTATTTAAACTCTCAGAAAGTAATCACTGGATGCACGACTATGACTGATAAACTTCTGGAGACCACATTTTTCAAGATGGCTGCCACAGCTAATCAAACACAGCAAACACTAAAATAGCTCTATTTCTGTCAGTTTTAGAGAAATTGAGCTAGAAATTGGTGTGGTAGTAGTGAGGAGTCCTGCCCAACATTTACTCTGAGTGCTAACAACCTGCACAAGATTTTGCTATAGAAAGTTGGATCGGGGATCTCATTATTTTAGTTTTGTCTAAAAAGGCTAGAACTCCATCATCTCTCAACAGAAGATGAGCTTAGTTTAGGACAAATATATTTATTCATCATTTTTTCAGTGGCTATTTTATTTCTGAAGCTAATAAAACTGTCATAACTGTAAAAGCCAAACGTTGAGCTTTAAAGCATTTTTTTCCTGTATTTTTATTGTGTTTTGAACCTTTAATGTTTGTTTCCTCACTGAGGCTTCACAAAGCCACACGTCACCTGCAGCTGGAGCATCCTGTTCTTGACCGCCGAGCGGAGAGCGGACAGGGCCGCATCGGGGAGAGGAGACGGCGAGGAGCACTGAAGAGGGGACGGCAGTTTCCGCAGAGACGTGGAGCAGCGAGGGGAGGGGTCCCGGATCAGCGCCAGCAGCGGGGCCGCAGAGTCGTCCCGATCGGCTTCTGACGACGACTCCCCATCTGACAGGACCGTCTGTGGAGCAGAACGACCGTGAGGTGCTTTGGGGAAGACGGGAGGAGTCCGCTGAGTGCGGCGGGACTCGTACCTGAGCGATGTCCCGCAGGGTGTCCAGCAGGACCTCAGAGTGAGCTCGAATCAGCTGCAGGTCCGTCTCATCACTGCTGCTCTGCTCCTGAGGGCAAAGATGTAAGAAAATGAGGATATAACGAGGCGGGTTAGAAAAACCGAGCAGAAGCAGGGTTCCTACAGTTTAAAGCAAGTTAATTTTAAGACTTTTTAAAACTTTTTAATGCCAAGTGAAATTAAATTTAAGACCAATTTCATAATAAACACAAATGACAAAAAATAAATAAAAACTGGCAGAAACTCATGAGTATTTTTGGTTGAAGTATTCAAACATTGCTAATAGACCAATTGTTTTTATACATATCTAACAATAGCAGAAACATTCTTAGCAGTCAGTTTTAAACTTTATTTAATTTCAGGAAATCCTCTAACGACCCAAAATTTGGAGTTTTAGGACCCACAGTGGGGTCTTAACCCCAATTTGCTGTAGATGAAACCTTAAAGTGTGACATCAAGTTTTTTAAAGAAAAATGAATGCATTTTTTGGAAAGACAATATTAACATATTATAAAACAAATTTCACATTGCTCAGATGGATAGTTGAGATATTTGTATGTGAAATAACAGGAAGTGATGTCAAAGGGGAATGTCTGCATTTGATAATTTAAAAAATACTTTTTACCAATTATTTTGATGAATTACAATCATCCTATTTACAATGTGTTAACATTTTTAAGACTTCTGACNAAGCAAATTTAACTCTGTTGGGATGGACAGTTGTTGAGATATTTGCATGTGAAGAAACAGGAAGTGATGTCAAAGGGGAATGTCTGCATGTGAACGTTTAAAAAATGTTACCAATTATTTTAATATTTGAGATGAATTACAATCATCCTATTTACAATGTGTTAACATTTTTAAGACTTCTGACAGATTGATTTAAGACATTTTAAGGCTAATTAAGGCCTTATTTTTGATTAAATCAATGCCTTTTAAGACATTTTAAGGATCTGCAGGAACCCTGAGAAGGAAACTGTCTCACCTCCAGCCTCCTCTTCAGAGAAACAACTTCCTCATCTCTTTCTGCGATTTGGACCTTTAGTCGCTCGCAGTCTCCTGTTGAATCGGACAACCTGACGGGTTCAACGGGTTTTGTTACAGTGAGGAATATTACAAAAAATATTTAAAATTTCCAGCCTTGGTCTGATGATAAATAATCTCAGCTGCTCAGAAACATTAAGCTCCTCTGTGCTCGTGTGCATCATAACTCACTGACCTGAGGCTCAGCTCGCTCCTCTCTGCATCCAGCCTGCTCTGGAAGTTCATCATCTCCACCACCCGGTCTCGAAGCTGCTGCTCGAGCTGAACCCTCAGGGCCTTTTCCCGCTCCAGAGCGGCGCCTCCCGCCCGCCCATCCAGAGAAGCAGACAGGCCGGCGCAGGACGTCTGAGCCGAGTGGGACAGCCGGGCCAGGTCGTTACGCATGTCCGACAAGTCCCTGGGACCGGAGAGGCGCAGGTGATGACGCGACGACGAGCATATTTTTTTTTGAACCATGGATCCGTCTTTACCTTTCCGTAGCGCTCTTCATCTCACCGACGTGRCTCCTGAACCCGACCACCTGGCGCCACAGGATCAGCAGCCGACTGTGCTCGCTGCTGAAGTAGCTGTGAAAAGACTGAGGCAAAAATACATCAAAAATGGATTCCTCTAAAGCCGCGGCATCAAACTCATTTTCACCGAGGCCCGTCTGAGCTGCATGGTGGCCCTCAAAGGGTCAGTTATAATTAACTCTGATATTTCATGTTTGACTTTGACTAAACACAAAAACGTCTCATTGCTTCGGCTGAGCACCGCTAACAATCAATAACAGAGCTCTATGTGGTATTTCCTGCGTAGAAACAGTGTTTTAACACATCCTCTTATAAACACTGAAAAGTACCACCAGTACGACTGACTAAATGTTAAAATAATTACAGAAATCCTATTAAAAGTATAGTTAAGAGTTTTTCTCACTGTTAAGCTGTGGTGAGTAGAATTAGCTCCTACTTTCCCACAGGGAATTCCCACTTGAGGGGCATTCCAGTTTAGATTTTTGACTTGTACATGGGAAATTCCCACTTTACCTAATTTCCCTCTGGGATCAATAAAGTATTTTTGAATTGAATTGAATTGAATTCCCAGTACAACTGGGCTGTAGCAAAAGCAGCCAGTGAAAACGCAGCTAAATGGAGATTTTACAGAGTGAATTTCGTGAGTTACTTTCAAAGTACTTTTTTTTTATTTAGCTTTCTTTATTCTTGTCACCCTCTCCTGTATTGAGCTGCAGTAATGTGCAAATTTCCCCACTGTGGGATCAATAAAGTTTTATCTGATCTTATCTTAAACCCTGTGCACCTCCACCTAGTGGTGGGGTGTCATCATTTTGWGGGTAAAATAATCATCACGCATTATGAGAGATGTAGTTTGTGGTCAATGCTGGCTGGCAGCTTATTTTGAGACATTAATACAGGGTTATTCAACTAAACTGCTCATCAAGCCACAGTTACTTAAAAACAGCTCGGGGCTAGACAAGTGTTATCTTTCACCTTTTAAATGTGTTTATTTTGTTACATTTAATCATAAGTGTAAAATTTACATTTGATTTAAATTAGAAAAAGAAAAAATATTGTTTTCATTGGCAGGACAGACGTCACCCACGGGCCTCATGTGGCCCGCGAGCCTCGAGTTTGAAACTTGTGCTCGAAAAGGTGTCTCACTGTCCGAGGAGCTTTACTCACCTCCTCTTCTCTCCTCCAGTCCGACTCCTTCTGTTCCAGCTCCTCTCTGGCTTTCGTCCAGTCAGCAGTGAGCCTGCGGATGTCCCGGCTGAGAGCCTCGTTGGCCAAACCGGCCTGCTCCAGCTGCTCTCGCAGCATCGCGTTCACCGCAGACAAGCTGCTGCTCCTAAAAACAAACAAAACCTTTGTTTCGTTTTGCATTTTTGAAACAGAGATCATACCTGCTCGTTCAACCACTCGGCCCTCATCATTTTTTTAAATAAAAAGTTTCCTAAAGTAGCATTCATTGAAGGAATGCATGTCAAGAGCAGATGATGAGGCACCTCTGCTGTTCTTCCTCCAGATGTATTAAAGCCTCCTCCAGGTTGCTGCTCACTTCCTCTGCATGACGACCGTTTGATGTTTCACTGCCACCCTAAAAAAAAAGGTTTATCTCACAGTAATGTCTGGCACAAATTTATATAAATATAAAGCTTTTATTCTGAAAAATCTAAATTAAAAGCCACCTACAGCCACACTGTGTTTCTCCAGCTGGGCAGATTTCTCCTGCAGCGTCTGCTCCAGATCCCCACATCTCTTTTTGTACTGAAGCACCTGAAGCAGCAGCAAAAAATAAATACATTTTTTTAAAAAAAGAAAAACTATCACCACCCAACAACAACGCCTCGCCGCGCCCCGCCCCTACTGGACCCACATGGCTCGGTACCTTGGCCTGAAGCTTCTGCACGAGCTGCGCCTGCCTCTGCTGGCCCTCCTGGTAGGCGGTGAGTTTGCGCTTGTAGGCGGCCTGTTCCTCGTCCAGCCGGCGGCGCAGGTCCACGTTCTGCTGAGCCAGGCTGCGGGACTCAGCTGGATCCAGGTCACCCTCTCCGGTTTCAAACCGCAGCGCCTGCTCCAGCTGAAAACAAACAGGAAACAACATTTTAAAATCTGAGCGGCTCTGACACTTCACATGTGAATGAAATCCACCTTTTCAACTTTTGTGCTGCACTTTTTACATTTTTCCTGAAAAAATAAGAAAAACAATCAATATTTAACTCTCATCAGACATAACAAATCCAATAATAATCTTTGTTTTCATAAATTGATTGCTAATAAAAGCATAAAATTAAAGAAAAAATGTGACCCATCACATCGAAACAAGGATTACATACAAAAGTGGAATGTGGAGAAGTGGGCAGATATAGGGTTTTGATTTGAACATGTGCAAAAATTGTATTTTGTCAAAAATATAATGAATGAATGCCTTATTATTGTATCATTTAATTGAACTGTCTGAAATATAATCCTAAAAAAATTTTTTGAAGCAGTTTTTTGAGCAGTAGCAACAAAAKAAAACTGATTTTGAGGGAAAATGCTTTAAAATTTAGAATTTTCCCCCTGTGAGTTAGCAATGCTTTTGTTTCTTTCCAAGTGGGAAATCTTAATATACAATTACTATTTGAGGTTTCCTCTTTATATTGACATAAAAAATTGCTCAATAAAATTACATGAAATTAGGATTCAGACCAAACTGTAATGTATTATTGTAACCAAAAAAACAAATTAGGTCTCTGGATAAGCTTATGATATCAGAATGATCCAGGTATCAAAATGTAGCTTTTAAAGCCAGGAATCTGAAAATGTAATTAGGTCATTTTGACCAAATTTGACTTAATCCTCATCTTGATTCGATGGATCACAAATGGGATTAACTCTAAAAAGGTAATCTGTTTTCCTTCTGAGAGTTTCGTTCAACTTTGAGTCATGAAATATTTTGCTAACAGACAGGGCAGATGAGTACAGAGAAAATCACATGATCGCCGCGCCTATCATGGCAAAAAATAAATAAGATTAACTTTTCCTGAAATCCTTTCTGAAGGTTGTGAATTATGGGATTAATGTGATTAGACAACCAGCTTTAAAACAAGACAACCAGATTTAAAAGGTTTAATTTCTTCTGCAGGGTCCAGGTTTGCTTTTGGGTGCTGCTTGGTGTGGTTGCCTTGATAACCATAAAACAAATGCTTAGTTGGGGTGGCGGTGTGTGGGTGTGTGCGGGGTGGGGGGCACATGTCCCACCCACCACATCCCTCCTCTCCAGCTGAAGCCCCTGTTTACAGTCACCAGGGGCGACTAACGCCATGGCGACAGTCCACTTCAGCCCACATTCCAGCCCCCATCACCTGGGAAACTATTAGAGAAAGAAACAAAGACCACCCCCCCACAACTCACACACACACACACACACACGTCAGAGGCATGGGAGCCCCTCACCCTCTCGCTGATGGCTCCGTACTTGATGGCGAGCTCGTCCCGGTCCGCACGGCTGTGCGCCAGCAGGTCCTCCAGCCGGGCCAGCTCCCCCTGCAGCACCTGGTTCTCGTCCTGGAGGGACAGAACCGAGGAGGACATGGCCCCGGCTGCATGTGGAAACCAGAAACACCGATCAGAACAACAACAACAAAACGATCAGAAGTCGAGAGTGAAGAGGACGCTCACAGCTGTCGTTGAGGTTCTTCGTGACGATCTCTCGCACTCGCGCCGGCAGACGTGCAGGGGGGGCGTCAGGTGAGGGGCCTCGGACCGTCAGCCTCTTCTCCTCAGACAGGACGCTCTCCTCCAGCCGCTGACGAAGACATGTTATAATTGACATTAGACGGTTTAAATCTCATCGACACATAGGACACTTAGAGATGATCMAAGTGACGCCGTGGCCTTCAGAGCCACACCAGCTGTAACGACAAACACAACACGCGAGGTGCAGTCGAGCATCCATCACAAACACGACTCAGCACTTTCTGAGCCCCTCACCTGGATCACAGACTCCAGCTTGTTGGAGTCACTGTCTGAGGTCTCCTCGGAGCTCATGGCAGCTATTTTTAAAACCCCTCCGGGAAAATAGGATTAGCTCAGAGAAAATAAAATGTCTTCACGAGCTAAAGCATAGCCTCTGTGTGTTTTTATTTATCTCCTCGTCCCAGCAGGTGGTAAAAAGAAACAACCTAAATATGTGTTGCTTCTTATAGCAGAGGACAAGGAAAAGTTTCTGGCTGCAGAAGAGCTGAGCGCGTCCGTCTTGTCGTCTCCTCCAGGACACTCGGACTGAGATTGAGGACAGCAGGATTAGCAGGTTTTAAAGAGCAGCCCTCCTCCTCCTCCTCCTCCTCCTCCTCCTCTTCCTCCTCTAACACTGATTTCACACTAACAAAAAAACCTTCACAAATCACTGCTTTTCAGCTGCACAACAAAGAGAATCTGAAACCAGAAATACAGGAAACTGTGATTTCAAATGATTATTTATGTTTGCTTTTATTGTAAAGAACAAGAAAATAATCTTATGAGACATGAGGAGAAATAACAAGAAGAAGGATTAATAAAAAGGTCCTGGGCAAATAATTACTATAGAAATTCCAACATTACATGAAATAAAATTGTTTTGTTGTTATCAGAAATAAATCACCTTTAATCCTAGAAATAACTCTGGCTGATAAAAGTCTCAGAAGTTCAGAGACAAAGTGTTTAAGTGAAGTGAAATGTTTTTTTTTTATTTTTTATTATTTCTTGTTTATTTTGTATCGCTGAAATAAAAAGAAGAAAAAACTTTACTGTGCCATTGTCTTTTTATCTGTTAGCAAAATATCTCATAAATCAATGAACTTATAAAACTCAGACTTTTTGAATCAACATCAACTTATAATTTTTTTTTTGTGCAGTGCCCTGAGACGGCCTTTGTTGTGAAGTGGCGCTGTATAAATAAACTGAACTGAATTGAACTACTTGGATGGCATCCACAGCTAAACAACCTCAGCCAACAACAGCTAAAACTACGACTGATGACGGAGCTAAAGTTTGGTGTGGTATTAGCTGAGCGTCATTCACAATACAGACTCTGAGACACTTTATAAAACACTGAGGGTTAGATCAAACCTGTACACTTAAGCTGTCTTTACATTTATTATTATTCTTTTTTTTTGTTTTTCCTAAATCTAACGGCACATTCCATAAACACAGTTTAATAAACGCATATTATTTATTAAACCAACATATCCTGTTGTTTGGTGGTTAAAACTAGCAGCTTTAGACCAGCTCTGTTTTCTAAATTGAGGAAATTTTCAAGCATTAAACAGAATAGAAGTCTGTGCTCAACAGCACAAAAGGATCATTGTGTCAACTACAAACCCTCCCATATATCCACTCGTTTATATGCTAATGATGACATTAGGTCCAGGAGAGAAACCCAGACATTCCTTTGCAGCTCCTCCTGAAGGATCCTAAGCCCAGAGAGGATTATAATTCCTGGTTCTCCTGCCTCTAATCTCCTCAGCTGACTCCTTTCCATGCAGAGGAGCAACGACTCCACTCTAAACTCCACCTCACCCTATGAAGTTAAGTTTAGCTGCTTATAATATTTATATATATAAAAAGAATTGTTCTAAAGGCAAACTGAGAAGAAAATGTTCTTAACCTAAACTATTTTTACTAAAGTTATAATAAAAAAGGTTATGATTGTGACTGAAGCACGTAAAAAAAACTAAACAAGTGATAATAAATCAGATGTGTAAGGTTGTACAGTGAACATAAAGGCGTTACTAAATGAACAAAAAATTGAATTTGTGCCGAAAATATCCCAATTAATGAGATTTTGTCACGTTTAGTTATGATGTCGCGTCTGCYGCGCCCCCTGCTGGTCGGTTGGATAACTGACATTTTATAAAGACGTGAGAGGTTTTTGACATTTATTTTTCTTTCATTCATTTAACTTTTTTCTGTTACATTTCCCAGCCCCTTCAGTTATATATGTTTTAGGTCAAATGAGCGGTTTCCTCTGCAGTTTAAAAACTTTAGATTTTTCAAATATATTGTTGCAGAAAAAGGAGGAAGAGATGATGACGACTCATCTCCAACATCCTCTTTATCCTAAAAGCAACAGAAGCATTGAGCGAGAGTTTGATCTCTTCAACATCAAAAAGACAAATATTTACACTCATTTAGTTTAATTAATTAGAAACGAGGCTGAGAATCAGCTTCAGAGCTAACGATAAAAAAATCTCGTGCATCTTAGATCAGTGTCGTGTTTTTGCTGCAGAAAAGAATCAGCATTTCTGTGTGAAAATCAGCCTCACCTCGAGTTATGTCTCTGCAGAGGGTTCATCTGGTCTCCAGCTCCGTTTAACCCGTGAAAAATGTTTATTTAGCTCATAAAAAGCAGAACCGAGGAGGGGCTGCAGCCGCCTTGTTCTGAAATCTGCTCCATGCTTTTTCCGGGGAGGGACTTCCAGTTCACTCGCGCGCGCGCGCACGCACGCACGCACGCACACACACACACACACCTTCTCTGTATGAAGGATCAGCCACACTACTTTAATTATTTTATCACTCAGGAAAGTCTGGATACAAAGTGGGCTCCCACATCCACTAATTTAAACATAATTCTGATTAATTTTATTTTAATAATCTGATCCAGATTTTTTCAGGAATGAATAATCAAAACATCAATAACATTAAAAAAAATTGGACGCACGTTAAATGAAATAAGTTTAAATTTGTGTGACAATCATCTAAATCCATTAAAAAATGGTGCTGAGGGTTCATGGTGATCATGATTGACCGCAGCCAGCGGTTTCTCTCTCGGCCAGCTTAAAAAAGACAAACACTCTTTGGGTCGACAATTGTGACTGATGTTGGCAAAGAGAGTCACAGCACAAGATGCAGTGCAAAACAAAACAAACAAATAAAAAAGTGAAAATACTGATTTTTGCAGTGATTTGAAAAAGATCCATAAAGTCACCATCTAGTGATGTTGATTTTACAATCTTCCTGCTCAACCATTGAATCTGGTGTGTTGGAAGCAGGATTAGGGGTAATAATATCCACATATAGTGCAATTTATTTTTTTCTAACTCAATATCGATCCAGAAAATCCTGATTCAGTTCTTGTGTACCTCTGATAATCAAAATAAAACTGATATCAAAGCATTTAAAGCAACGCAGAATCAAATTGTGACCCAAAGAATTGAAATCAAATTGAATTGTGATGTTCACAACACTCAGGCCTATGCAGGATAGTGGCCCTACAGGACCAGGATTGGACACCCCTGACCAAGACCAAGGTCCCAGAGTCTGTGTCTACAGTGAAACCACCACAGTCTGAGGGCATCAACAGAAGACAAACACCTTCAAACTGCCCACGAGGGCAAACCAAATACCTTCTAGAGAAACTTTTACAGTCAGTGAAGACAAGAGCATAAAAATAAAACAGCAACTCAAAGAAATATATAGTTTATTTACACAAAGCTTAGGTCTTTTTCAGGAAGGCACTTCAGATTAAAGGGGGG